>NC_041383.1:191037128-191174388 GCF_002162155.2 Triticum dicoccoides
GTCCGTTTTGCGGTACGCCACACCCCTCCCGATCAACAGGACCCCCGTTTCGACCGTAGGAGGTCCGTTTCCTCCGTTTTGCGGTATGCCACACCCCTCCCGATCAACAGGACCCCGTTCCGAACGTAGGAGGTCCGTTTCCTCCGTTGTGCAGTACGCCAGGCCTCGTTTCCATCGCCTATTCCGTCCAAGCCGGTAGGCTCCCACGCGTTCCATTGCCTCCCGATGAACACAATGCATTCCATTGCCTCCCCATGAACACGACGCATTCCGTTGCCTCCCCATGAACACGACGAAGACACTGTTTCTCCGTTCCGACCCAGCCATGTACGTATGCGTGAGTAGGCGTTCGAGACCCTGCCCGTATGTACGTACGTGGCCGTATTTTCTTTCTTGCACCCTCGCCACTGTACGTATGTGTACATGCTATGTGCCTGCCTCTACTACGACACGTGCGTGCCTCTACATCGACCAGTATGTACGTACACGTTCGCGAACAGAATGACAATGCTATGTACGCTTCGACCATGTGGGTCCCGACTGTCAGGCACTTCCTTGCCTGCGAAGATGTAGCTGGTGGGTCCCAGCAGTCAGGGGGGCGAATTGTTTTGTTTGTTTTTGCCCGGACGCACTTCCTTGCGTACGAAGATGTAGCTGGTGGGTCCCAGCAGTCAGGGGGGCGAATCGTTTTTTTTTCCCGGACGCACTTCCTTGCGTGCGAAGGTGTAGCTCGTGGGTCCCAGCAGTCAGGGGGGAAACATTTTTTTCATGAAATATGGTGGCCCGTTCGGTGGGTCCCCGCTGTCAGGTGGAGGAATAATTATTTTGCGCGTAATAAGGAGGCACTTCCTTGCTGTGGCCGTGGACCCAGTTGTCAGCCTCTCCACGCACAGTACTCTTCCGATGGAAGTCAGTTGTTGACCACATTGACCACGCCGCGCTGAGAGCACCACGGTGGTGGACGACGGCAAGGCCTAGGAAGGGGACAACACGGAGGCAGGGAAGACTCGGCAGTTGTTTCCCACACAAAGGGGAGTACGACTGTACGAGGGTTTACTGGTTCATCTGCCATCGCCGGAGAATAACATCATGTGTGGGTGAGTAGAGGGATGGCTAGGCCAGCGATGGAAGTACGGTGGGGCGGTGAGGCCTGCGCGGCAGCACAGCCAGCCACGGGGAGGAGGGAGCAGGCAGTCCTGCCGGCGCTTGTTTGAGCGGCTGGAGCAGGAAGAGCAGAGATTGAAGAAGCACGATGGCCGTTGGATGGACATCCAACCGTCACTACTTGTGCGTCAACCTTTTTTTAGGAAAGCCTCAAATCTATGGAAAATAGCATACAACCCATCTGCCATTATTTCTAATAATTTACAGCCCATTTGCTAATTCTTAAGGTTTTTTGGAGCCAATATTCTTTTTGTTAGCATTACAGCCCATATTGTGGCCACGGTTAAAAAATTATACGAATTTTTGCATATTTCGGTGCGGTCCGAACTGTTTTTAAACCCGAAATTTCGACTCACATTCAAATTGATTTTAAAAATAAATGTATATCAATATAAAATCCAACAAATTCTCCATGCATAAATATTAATGTAATTTAAAATCTTGAAATGAAAAATATATATTTGAAACTAATTGCCGGTTTGATGTGTTTTAAAAATGTACAACCCATTTCTCATTACTGATGGGCCATTTTCTCGGCCAGCCGAATGAAAGCTCTCCTCGTCTTGAAAGATTTGCAGCCCAACAGGCCTGACAAAGCGACCTACTTGGCAAATCATGAAAAAACTGGGCTGTGGCCGTGGACCCAGCTGTCAGCCTCTCCACGTATAGTACTCTTCCGATGGAAGTCGTTCCTTGACCACGTTGACCACGCCGCGCGGAGAGCACCACGGCGGTGGACGACAACAAGGCCTAGGAAGGGGACGACATGGAGTGACGCGGTAGTGGAAGCCCACGCGGAGAGGAGTACGAGGGTTCACTGGTTCGGCTGCGGTGTGAGGCTGCCGTCGTCGCAGGGCCTGGCCAGCGGTGGGAATAGTAGGGGGCGGTGAGGCCTCCGCAGCAGCACAGCCGGCCACGGGAGGCAGGAGCATGCAGCACGACCGGTGCTGCTTTGGGCGGCTGGAGCAAGAAGACCAGAGGTTGAAGAAGCACTACGGCCGTTGGATGGACATCGTACGGTCACTAGAGCTAGAATCGTTCATATTGACTAAGTTGAGAAAGCCTTTCGTCTCCGTCAACTTAGTAGGCCCACAAGTGGGTCCCAGCTAGCCGGGGGAGTATTCATTTTTTTGTGCATAATAAGGAGGCACTTCCGGTGGGTCCGAGCTGACAGCGGGGGGAACATTTTTTTCGTGAAATACGGTGGCCCGTCTGGTGGGTCCCAGCAGTCAGGGGGAAACGATTTTTTTTGCAAAATACTGGTGGCCCGTCCGGTGGATCCCCACTGTCAGGTGGAGGAATAATTATTTCCCGCGTAATAAGGAGGCACTTCCTTGCGGCTGTCGTGGACCCAGCTATCAGCCTCTCCATGTACAGTACTCTTCCGATGGAAGTCGGTCATTGACCACATTGACCACGCTGCGCTGAGAGCACCACAGCGGTGGATGACGGCGAGGCCTAGGAAGGGGACGATGCGGAGCCGGGCCACGGGAGGCAGGAGCAGGCGGTAGCACATCCAGCCACGGGAGGCAGGAGCAGGTGGCACGACCGGTGCTACTTTGGGCGGCTGGAGCAAGAAGACCAGAGGTTGAAACAGCACTATGGCCGTTGGATGGACATCATACGGTCACTGGAGTATTGACTAGGTTGACAAAGCCCTCCGTCCCCGTCAACTTAGTAGGCCCACAAGTCAGCCCAACAATATGGTGGGTCCCAGCTAGCAGGGGGTATTCATTTTTTTGGGCGTAATAAGGAGGCACTTCGTTGCGTGCGAAGATATAGCTAGTGGGTCCGACCTGTCAGCGGGGGGAACTTTTTTTCGCGAAATATAGAGGCCCTTCCTATGGGTCCTAGCTATCAGGTGAAGGAATCATTATTTTGCGCGTAATAAGGAGGCATTTCCTTACGTGCGGCCGTGGACCCACCTGTCAGCCTCTCCACGTACAGTCCACTTCCGATGGATGTCATTCATTGACCACGTTGACCAGGCCGCGCCGAGAGCACCAGGGCGGTGGACGACGGCGAGGCCTAGGAAGGGAACGACACAGAGCTAGGGAATACTCGGCAGTTGTTTCCCACACGGAGGAGTACAAGGGTTTACTGGTTCGTCTGCCGTCGCCAGAGAATAACAGCATGTGTGGGTGAGTAGAGGGATGGATAGGCCAGCAATGGGAGTATGGTGGGGCCGTGAGGCCTGCGCAGCAGCATAGCCGGCCGCGGGAGGAGGGAGCAGGCAGTCCCACCGGCGCTTGTTTGAGCGGCTGGAGCATGAAGAGCAGAGATTGAAGAAGCACGACAGCCGTTGGATGGACATCCAACAGTCACTGCTCTCGTGTGTTGACTAAGTTGACAGGGCATTGCGTGTGCGTCAACCTTTTTTTTATGAAAGCATACGTGAGGGAGTCCTGGACTAGGGGGTGTCCGGACAGCCGAACTATCATCATCGGCCGGACTCCAAGACTATGAAGATACAAGATTGAAGACTTCATCCCGTGTCCGGATGGTACTTTCCTTGGCGTGGAAGGCAAGCTTGGCGATACGGATATGTAGATCTCCTACCATTGTAACCGACTCTGTGTAACCCTAGCCCTCTCCGGTGTCTATATAAACCGGATGGCTTTAGTCCGTAGGACGAACAACAATCATACCATAGGCTAGCTTCTAGGGTTTAGCCTCCTTGATCTCATGGTAGATCTACTCTTGTAACACACATCATCAATATTAATCAAGCAGGACGTAGGGTTTTACCTCCATCAAGAGGGCCCAAACCTGGGTAAAACATCGTGTCCCTTGTCTCCTGTTACCATCCGCCTAGACGCACAGTTCGGGACCCCCTACCCGAGATCCGCTGGTTTTGACACCGACATTGGTGCTTTCATTGAGAGTTCCTCTGTGTCGTCACCGATAGGCTCGATGGATTCTTCGATCATCAACAACAACGCAGTCCAGGGTGAGACCTTCCTCCCCGGACAGATCTTCGTATTCGGCGGCTTTGCACTACGGGCCAATTCGCTTGGCCATCTGGAGCAGATCGAAAGCTACGCCCCTGGCCATCAGATCAGATTTGGAAGTTTGAACTTCACGGCTGACATCCGCGGGGACTTGATCTTCGATGGATTCCAGCCAGAGCCAAGCGCGCCTAACTGTCACGACGGGCATGATTTAGCTCTGCAGCTGGACAGTACCCTGGAGGCCGCACTCGAGCCCGCTCCGATCTTCAATTCGAAGCCAGCTGCACAGATCGAGGACGGATGGCTAGACACCGCCTCGGGGGCTGCAACCTCTACGGCGATAAAGCCGAACACTGACCTTGTCCCTCATGAAGCTCGTGACTCCGAGGTGCCGGACTCCTCGCCGGACTCCGAACCTCCCGCGCCCCTCCAATCGAATCCGATTGGGTGCCGGTCATGGAGTTCACCGCTACGGACATCTTTCAACACTCAGCTTTCGGCGACATCTTGAGTTAGCTAAAGTATCTCTCATTATCAGGAGAGCCCTGGCCAGACTGCGGTCAGGACGGTTGGGATGCGGACGATGAAGAAATTCAAAGCCCACCCACCACCCACTTAGTAGCCACTGTCGACGATCTAACCGATATGCTAGACTACGACTCCAAAGACATCGACGGTATGGACGACGATGCCGGAGACGACCAAGAACCAGCGCCTACCGGGCACTGGAAAGCCACCTCATCATATGACATATACATGGTGGATATCCCAAAGGATGGGAATGGCGAAGGAACAGCGGAGGATGACCCCTCCAACAAACAGCCCAAGCGCCGGCGTCAGCGGCGCCGCTCTAAATCCCGCCACAGCAAGAATGAAGATTCCGGCACCGGAGATAATAACACCCCAGACAGTGCCGAAGACAACCCACTCCAGCAAGATTCAACACAAGAGGATGGAGATGCTAGCCCTCATGAGAGAGCGGCAGAAGAAGAGATAGAGGATTATATGCCTCCCTCCAGAGACGAGGCAAGCCTCGATGATGACGAATTCGTCGTGCCTGAGGATCCCATCGAACAAGAGCATTTTAAACGCAGGCTTATGGCCACGGCAAACAGCCTCAACAAAAAGCAGCAACAGCTTAGAGCTGATCAAGATCTACTAGCCGACAGATGGACTGAAGTCCTCGCGGCCGAAGAGCATGAGCTCGAACGCCCCTCCAAAAGCTACCCAAAACGCAAGCTGCTCCCCCGATTAGAGGAGGAGGCGTATGAACCCGCATCACCAGCAGACAATACGGCTGACCGACCACCCCGTGGTCGCGACAGAGAGGCCTCTAGGCCCTTCACTAAAACCGTACCCCGGGATCGCTCGAAAAGAACAAGGCCACAGGGGAATGCTCCGGACTTGCGAGATATATTGGAGGATAAGGCAAGACATGCAAGATCGATCTATGGATTGCGTGGGCACCCCATGATACGTGACGACAACCGTCGCGCCGGACACAGTAAGTCCGGCCGGGCCGAACAAAATAGACAAAGCTCTTTTGAGCTCCATCGTGATATCGCCCAGTACAGAGGCGCCGCACACCCACTATGCTTCACAGATGAAGTAATGGATCATCAAATCCCCGAATGGTTTAAACCCGTGAATATTGAATCTTACGATGGCACAACAGACCCCGCGGTTTGGATCGAAGACTATCTCCTTCACATCCACATGGCCCGCGGTGACAATCTTCACGCCATCAAATATCTCCCACTCAAGCTTAAAGGACCAGCCCGGCATTGGCTTAACAGCTTGCTAGCGGAGTCGATTGGGAGTTGGGAAGACCTGGAAGCCGCATTCCTCAATAACTTCCAAGGCACGTATGTGCGACCACCAGACGCTGACGACCTAAGCCATATAATTCAGCAGCCAGACGAATCAGCCAGACAATTCTGGACACGGTTCTTAACCAAGAAAAACCAAATCGTCGACTGTCCAGATGCGGAGGCCCTCGCGGCCTTCAAACATAACATCCGCGACGAGTGGCTTGCCCGGCACCTAGGACAGGAAAAGCCGAAATCCATGGCCGCCATCACATCACTCATGACCCGCTTCTGCATGGGTGAGGACAGCTGGCTAGCACGCAACAACAACCTCAACAAAAATTCTGGCAGTCTGGATATCAAGGACCGTAATGGCAGGTCGCGTCACAACAAAAACAAACGCCACATTAATGGCGATAATAGTGAAGATACGGCAGTCAATGCCGGATTCATAGGCTCTAAACCCGGTCAGCGGAAAAAGCCATTCAAAAGAACTACTCTGGGTCCGTCCAATTTGGACCGAATACTCGACCGCTTGTGCCAGATACACGGCACCCCCAAAAAGCCAGCCAACCACACCAACAGGGACTGTTGGGTATTCAAGCAGGCAGGCAAGTTAATTGCCGAAAACAATGACAAGGGGCTGCATAGCGATGATGAGGAAGAGACCCAACCGCCGAACAATAGAGGACAGAAGGGTTTCCCCCCACAGGTGCGGACGGTGAACATGATATACGCAACACACATACCCAAAAGGGAGCGGAAGAGTGCACTCAGGGATGTATACGCGATGGAGCCAGTTGCCCCGAAGTTCAATCCATGGTCCTCCTGTCCGATCACTTTTGACCGAAGGGACTACCCCACCAGCATCCGCCACGGCGGATTCGCCGCATTGGTTTTAGACCCAATCGTCGATGGATTTCACCTCACCAGAAGCCTGATGGATGGCGGCAGCAGCTTGAATCTGCTTTATCAGGATACAGTGTGCAAAATGGGCATAGACCCCTCAAGGATTAAACCTACCAAGACGACCTTTAAAGGCATCATACCAGGTGTAGAAGCCAATTGTACATGCTCAGTTACATTGGAAGTTGTCTTCGGATCCCCGGATAACTTCCGAAGCGAGGAGTTAATCTTCGACATAGTTCCGTTCCTCAGCGGCTATCATGCTCTGCTCGGACGTACCGCGTTCACAAAGTTCAACGTGGTGCCGCACTATGCATACCTCAAGCCCAAGATGCCAGGCCCTCGAGGAGTCATCACGGTCAACGGAAACACTGAACGCTCTCTCCGAACGGAGGAACATACAGCGGCTCTCGCGGCAGAAGTACAGTGCAGCCTCTTAAGGCAATTCTCGAGTCCGGCCGTTAAGCGACCGGACACGACTAAACGCGCCCGGAGTAACCTACAACAAGACCACCTGGCACGTTCCGAGCACGCGTAGCAGTGCGGCCCCAACCCCAGCCCCTACAAAACATCAAGACAGGTCTTTCGCGTACACCATTACACTTTGGAGATACCATGGGCATGGGGAGAGGGGCACGACCACAATAGGCCCAGAATGCGGCTCAACCACACCAGGGGCTCTCAAGTGTGTCATTCTTTTTTTTCTTTTTTCTTTTTATTTTTACCCACAGGACTCCGTTCGTCAGAGGCCCTGTCCGGCAGCAGACCTGCCAAACTCACGATGCAACAGCCAGGGAAGGAGAAAGGCTACAACGAATATCCAGGTGGTCTCCATTACGAGCATTAAATCTGTTTTATACACCATTCCGCAGGCTACCCCTTGGAGGGGGACATGTTTAATAGTCCCATCCCTTGCTTATCGCACCATTTGTATCGTTCTGCATTCACAGCAGTCTTTTCTTGAATAAGTAATGCAACACCTTTTTGCTTCCAATTGCATTTCTTTCTTATACATATGCTCATTTATGACATGTTGCATCCGTACATTTTGGTATGGCTAAATACACCAGGGGCTTATGTTTCCGGCATCATGGTGTGATAAGTCCGAACACTTTCACAAGTGCGGCACCCCGAACTTATAGCATTATATGCATCGGCTCCGAATCATGTCTTGGGTCAATAGTTGGGTTTGCACGGCTCCCATGTTTTGGTACCTTACGTTCCATTGTATCGGCTAAGGTAGCACTGGGAGAACCACTGCGATTGCGCCCCAGTTGAGCTGGGCAAGTGCCTCAGTGGAGAAAGCTAAAACTGACCATCATGATGAGGCGAGAGCCGGTCGCTGTTCGAGAGGTTTTTTGCGAGTCCCTAAAGACTTATGCCGCTTAGAGCGAGGAGCCGGCTTTGTCCGGCCCAGGCGTGGATAGCGCCCCAAATTCGGCCTTCCGAAGACTAGGGGCTTCGCGAAATTTAAAATTATAGAATTCTATGGCTAAGTGAGAGTGTTCAAGCATTATAAGTTCAGTTGCCTTGTTCGTTGTGTTGAGCGCCTCCCTAGATGGACCCAAAAATGGGAACAAGAGTGCTCAAGTTTATCCCGAACACCCCAGCACTCGTGGCATGGGGGCTGAAGCCGACGACTTGCCATCTCTCAGATTTGATAAACAGCCACACAGAAGGTAATATTTTAAATTAACCAGCGTTGCTTAGCACATATGAACTAAGTTTTCAGCGCACAGGATAACAAAATGCGAGTCTACTCAAATATTACATCTTTGGAGCACTCACCCGCAATAATGCGGGCACCCTTCAGGACACTCTTATAATACATCTCGGGTGTGCGATGATCCTTGCCCTGCGGTGGCGCGTCCGTCACAAGCTTCTGGGCATCGATCTTGCCCCAGTGCACCTTTGCGCGGGCAAGGGCCCGACGGGCACCTTCAATACAGGCGGAGTGCTTGATGAATTCAACCCACGGGCATGCATCCACCAGCCGCCGCACCAGGCCGAAGTAGCTCCCAGGCATGGCCTCCTTAGCCCACAGCCGAACTATGAAGCCCTTCATGGCCTGTTTGGCCACCTTGTGGAGCTCGACCAACTGCTTCAGCTGGTCGCTAAGGGGCACCGGATGTCCGGCCTCAGCATACTGAGACCAGAAGACCTTCTCCGTCGAGCTCCCCTCCTCGGCCCTGTAGAAAGCAGCAGCATCGGACATGCTGCGGGGCAGATCTACGAACGCTCCTGGAGAGCTCCGAATTCGGGTAAGTGATATGTAATTCACACTCACATGCTTACTTTGCATGAAAAATGCCTTACCCGCCGCTATTTTCTTCAACGCCTCGACTTCCTGGAGGGCCTTATAGGCTTCTGCCTTGTGGCTTTGGCACTCTCAAGAGCCGTTGCAAGCTCGGACTCTCGAGTCTTCGAGTCACGCTCCAAACTCTCGTGTTTTTCCACGAGAGCCTAGAGCTCTTGATGTACCTCCGCCACCCGCGCCTCCTGCTTCTCTCGCTCGGTGCGCTCCGCGACCGCATTACGTTCGGCCACGGACACCGCCTCCTTCAGGGTCGCCACCTTGTTTATGGCCCCTGCTATATCCACGTTATCCTTGTCATTTTTCTTGCAACCAAATCCTTTTCTGTAAGGTACAATTTTAATAAGGTATTACTCACCTTCCTTGTCCTCGAGCTGCTTCTTGGCACGGCCGAGCTCGTTCTCGGACCACTCGAGGCTTTCCTTCAAAGTATTGACCTCCGCAGTCAGTGCGGCAGAGGTCAGCAGCACAGCCTGCAATCCCATATTGACATATTTTTTATGACTCCTGCGTATATCTTTTTAGATCCTCAATCCGGATTTTCTTTCCGAACACCGAACCGAGCATCAGGGGCTACTGTCTATGCAGTACTATTTTACATATATCAAAATTCTTACCTCAAATCCTGTTAGAAGGCTGCTGCAGGCTTCGGTCAGCCCGCTCTTGGCGAGCTGAACCTTTTGAATCGCCGCACTCATAACAGTGCGGTGTTCCTCTTCGATGGAGGCGCCATTGAGCGCCTCTAGGAAGCTATCCGGCGCCTCCGGTTGGACGGAGGCTGCCGGCGTCATGGTCTTGCCCTTCTGACGAAGGGGCCGCCCGCCGGACTCCGGAGCCACTATGGGTTTCGGGGCCGAGTCCGGTGCAAAGTCCGGGAGGTTGTTCTGCGACACCTCCCGGGCCTCCTCCTCCTTGTGGGTCCCTTCCCGAGATCCCACCTCGGCATCGTCCGCATCACGTGGGGTGGAGGCGGTCGGAAGATAATCCATATCCGACACACCTCAGGACCCGCTCGACGAAGCGGGAAGATCATCCTTGGGCGGACTACAGGGTCGTATGCGGCATTAGAAGGACATTATGTGGCGAAAAGAAAAACCATGAAGTTATTCGGGAGTCCGGATACTTACGATTTCGCCAGGGGCTTGGCCCTTGGGGGCCAGTCCTTGTCGTCGTCACTGGCGTTGGCGGAGCAGTCCGGGGAAAGAGTTTTTCCCTTCTTGGACCCTTCGGCCTCTCTCGTTGGGGAGGCCTTCCTTTTCTTCCCCCCCCCCCCGCTGGGGGAGAGGCTTTCTTCTTCTCCTCCTCGCCTTTGTGAGAGGAGTCAGCCTCGGAGTCATCATCCGATAACACCTGAAAATGGGAACTCTTCCGAGTCCCCGTGGCCTTCTTCTTGGCCTTGTTCTCCGGCACCACATGGGGTGCCGGAGCCAGCAGCCCCGTTAAGCGGGCGTCCGCTGGGTCCTCTAGCAATGGGGCTGGACAGATAGTCTGCTCGGCCTTCGCCAGCCAGTCCTGTCAAAGGAGAGGGAGTTTAGATCCCGCATAGAGTCAAACTATGGAAAACAAGCGTCCCGTAAAGGACAAAATCACTTACCTCGTCAGCCGGACGCTGCGAGCTGAATCCGCAATCTTCGGTAGCGGATGCGGGAGCCTCGGCGCCCTTGAACAGCACCTTCCAGACATCTTCGTACGTAGTGTCGAAGAGCCCGCTCAAAGTCTGGTGCTGCGCCGGATCGAACTCCCACATGTTTAAGCCCCGTCGTTGGCACGGGAGAATCCGGCGGATGAGCATGACCTGGACTATGTTGACAAGCTTGAGCTTCTTGTCCACTAGCTTTTGGACGTAGGCTTGGAGTCTAGTCAGCTCCTCCGAATCACCCCATGTCCGACCGCTCTCTTTCCAGGAGGTGAGCCGTGTGGGGATGCTAGATCTGAATTCGGGGGCCTCTGCCCATTCAGGGTCACGCGACTTGGTGATGTAGAACCACCCCGATTGCCACCCCTTAATGGTTTCCACGAAAGTGCCTTCAAGCCAAGTAACGTGGGACATCCTGCCCACCATGGCGCCTCCGCACTCCACTTGACTACCCTTCACAACCTTCGGCTTGATACTGAAGGTCTTGAGCCACAAGCCGAAGTGGGGTTGGATGGAGAGGAAGGCCTCACACACGACGATGAACGCCGAGATGTTGAGGATGAAATTCGGGGCCAGATCATGGAAATCTAGGCCGTAGTAGAACATGAGCCCCTGAACGAAGGGATGGAGTGGGAAGCCCAGTCCGCGTAGGAAATGGGGAAGAAATACTACCCTCTCATGGGGCCTGGGGGTGGGAATGAGCTCTCCCTTGTTGGGGAGCCGGTGCGCGATGTTGCTGGACAGATATCCGGCGCTGCACAGCTTCTGGATGTGCCCCTCCGTGACGGAGGAGGCCATCCACTTGCCTCCCGCTCCAGACATAGTTGGAGGAGGTTGAGGTGAGATGTGCGGACTTGGGCTCTGGAGCTTGAGTTCGCGGAGATGGATAAGCCAAGGAGGAAGAAAGCGCGGGTAAAAGGGTTGGATCTTTATCCCCTTATATGGGCGGACAAAAACATGTGTCCCCACTGGCCTGATAAAACTCGCTTATCTCCCAAGCGCCACAATCAATGGCGCGGTTGGGTTACCCACGTCCGTATTGATGGGAATCCCGAAATAAGGGGAACACGATCTCTGCTTCGACAAGACGTGCCAAGGAAACCGCTTCGCTAAAACGCGCTGAGGTGGTACAATAAAAACAATTCTAATAAAGGCTTGGTAGTGGTGTGACGTCACGCCACCAAATACGTCAGCAGATTGAACTTGTGTAATATTTGGTACGTGGAATTTATTTTGCAGAGCCGGACACTATCCTGGTGATTCACAGTCTTCCATCAATTATTCGGAGAAGGAACCCGCCTTGCAATGCCCAAGACAATATGCGCGCTAGACTCGTCGTCATTGAAGCCTGGTTCAGGGGCTACTGAGGGAGTCCTGGACTAGGGGGTGTCTGGACAGCCGAACTATCATCATCGGCCGGACTCCAAGACTATGAAGATAAAAGATTGAAGACTTCATCCCATGTCCGGATGGGACTTTCCTTGGCGTGGAAGGCAAGCTTGGCGATACGGATATGTAGATCTCCTACCATTGTAACTGACTCTGTGTAACCCTAGCCCTCTCCGGTGTCTATATAAACCGGATGGCTTTAGTCTGTAGGACGAACAACAATCATACCATACCCTAGCTTCTAGGGTTTAGCCTCCTTGATCTCGTGGTAGATCTACTCTTGTAACACACATCATCAATATTAATCAAGCAGGATGTAGGGTTTTACCTCCATCAAGAGGGCCCGAACCTGGGTAAAACATCATGTCCCTTGTCTCCTGTTACCATCCACCTAGACACATAGTTCGGGACCCCCTACCCGAGATCCGCCGGTTTTGACAGCGACAATATGCGTCAACCTGTACTAGGCGCACAAGTCAGCCTCAAATCTGTGGAAAACAGCATACAACCCATCTGCCATTATTTCTAATAATGTACAACCCATTTGCTAATTCTTAAGATTTTTTTGGAGCCCATCTTCTTTTTGTTAGCATTACACCCCATATTGTGGCCACGGTTAAAAAGTATACGAAATTTTGCATATTTTGGTGCGGTCAACTGTTTTTAATCCAGAAATATCGATTCACATTCAAACTATTTTGAAAAATAATTTATATAAATATAAAATCCAAATAATTGTCCATGCATAAAAATCAATGGAATTAAAGATCTTGTAATTAAAAAAAAATTGAAACTGATTCCCGGTTTGATGTGTTTTAAAAAATGTACATGCCATTTCTGGGCAAACCGAATGAAACTCTCATCGTCTTGAAAGATTTGCAACCCAGCAGGGCTGATAAAGCAAGTAGGCCTTGTTTGGGTATTTCTTTAAAAAAATAGAACTCGGCTAGCCATTTTCAGCAAGAAAAAAACACAACTGGGCTCATGATGTGGTAAACATAAATAAAACCCTGGCTAGACGGGCCACATCCCCCGCATAGCCCCGTTGTTACCCTGATCCGTCGCTAAAACTAGTATAAATAACAACTACTTGTTCCTCAAAAAAAAACTGCATGACTTGCTAGGTCCCTGGTGTCAGCCGCTCGTCGTGTAATTCTCTTGTTTATTGACTATGTTGACAATGGCGTGAGCCCCAGATGTCCAACCATTAGGAGGAACCATATTTGCTAATCACTTGGCTTTTGTAATGCACAGTGAGCTCAAGCAGCCGACGTGAGTGATGTTATTTCCCTTGGTTGTGTTTTGTTACAATATTTCACTCTAAATTAAACGAATGGCAAGCCATTTTCCTTGTTTCAAAGAAAATATGACAGTCACAGCCGAGTTGAAAAGGGCAGGAACATCTAACTCCAGCTTACAAACTGTACAAAAGCATGAGGGTTGATTGTTCATCAGGTTTACAAAAAAACCAGATTGAAAAGGGAAACAACATCTAACTCCAACACTGTTTTCGGCAGTCACAGTCAAATGGATCGGTCAGGTCCATAGAATGAACATCGTGGGTCGTAAAATTTACTGGATTATGACCACAATATGTTGTAAATAGAAGCCCGGAACGTTCATAAGCGCTTTTGCCCACCCGAAACTCCTTTTTTGCTCTTCGACATACCCATCCGTCAAAACCATGCTGCTGATAAACTTAAGCCTGATGGACAATAGTAACCTCACATTTAGCAGGAAGAATGTGACAAATCTTGTGTTTGCACGGTTGGCTACATATCGTTCTAGCGTTATTGTCTTCAATCGAATCTCATGAGAAGTGAGAAAATCCCGATGCTTACGAATCCACCGATTGGTTATAACTTTCTTACCCCGTCCTGTTGCCTAAATAGATATGAAGATTGAAAACAGTTAAGGTCTAAAAGAAGAGTGTCGAAAGAGCAACAGCTGAACGGTTAATTCTAGTACACTATACGCGGGCTTCCAATGTGCGTGAAATTATCACCTTTATATACAACTTCTCCAGACATGGAAAGCATTGCAGCAAGCCAATAATCTTTTTCAGATCAAAACTATTAATTTGGATATATAAGATCTTGACAGAATCCAGCACCATTGATAGGCCATCCATGGAGAAACTCTTCATTGAGCATAGAACATAATATTAGTACAAAATGTGTACTCCAAGATGATATATAAATTATGCGCAGAAATTTAAAATCCATCTTATGGTTACAAGTGTAGACGATAATATAAAGTACCTGAAGAACTGTGGAGCCAAACACCATATTGAAATGAGCACAGAGATCATGTATTACACCCAAGGTCTCTAGTTTAGGCGCAGAGAGGACGATTATTTGCAACGGTGAATAACTAGAATCAAGGATCAACCTTTGAAGTGAAGGGGCATCTTGGATGATGAGCTACCTTCCGTCAAAAGAAATTCCAATTCTTACAAGGTTAGGCGACTTTATTTGGAGACAACCGATTCTAACTGTGAAAACAAGCACCAAGCACTCCAGCGCAGGGCAACTAGAGTGGATGATGTTGTGCAATGAGGCCTCCGATATACGAACCCGCACAAGTGAAAGTTTCTTGAGAAATGGGAGTCAAAGGTTTAGTACCAGATTGTCTGGTAGGTAGCACATCGCAAAGGTGGCGGTGTGGAGAGAGGAGGAAATCCGCGAGATGGACATCAGTGCTGAGGGCACAAGTTCATGGCGTTCGGTATGTGGTATGTGATTTCCAGGGGAATAGTAGAACTCAAGCAGCTGTAGTTCTATGAATTCAGGAGATTTCAGCCAGGCGTCCACCGTGCAGGGCATGGTATGCTTGCTCAGGTAGCTTGACGGGATGCAGAGGCTTTGAACGGAGCCCTGGTGGGAGGAGATGATGGCTTTGGGGATTTCAAAATCATTGAAGAGAGATAGATGACGATAGTCGAGATTAAGGGGCACTGCACACCATAGAGGGCGCCACCGAATTGAGAGGACTTGGGTGCGGCAGCAATCCTAGGTGGGGAGAAGCGAGATGATCTCCCTAAGGACAGCGTCCGGGAGATCGCTGATGCGGTCCACCCGAGATTCTACGGGTTCCTAGGATCCGGTGGAGGTGGGGTCGCCGCTTCTCCCCTTGCTGCCGGGTGCGGGATCTACAACAGGCGTCTCCGCTGGCAGGTGCCTCATCTTCTTGGCGCTGGGGTCAGTCGACTCCATTTTCCTCGAGGGCGTCGGGTCGCGCTCACGGATTTGAGCAGAGTAACGAATGACAAGCTTAGTTGTAGTGCGAGCGAAGAAGAAGGGGAGCTGGGGGTTTTCTGTAGGAGTGAGGAAGAAGGGGAGCTGGGGTTTTCTGTAGGAGTGAGGTGAGGAATTCGGGGGTACGAGTGGAGCGAGCTGACGTGAGGTGGGTGGGAGCAAGGAGGAAGAAGAGCACCTAGGTTTTTTTTGGGGGGGGGGGTGCTGGGTGTGGGTACCGCCTTTTGAATTGAATTTACTATTTACTAGTGTGGATTAGCTGTTTTGTCTTGGGCCTAGAGAAAGAATTACTACTAGTAAAGTGGAGACACTCTACAGCTACCCAGAAAAACAATTACTACTAGTACAGTGGAGACACTCTACCGCTTCTGGCTCCTCCTAGGTCATTGAAACGTCTCCCTCTACTGAATGCCATTATACTTTTGTTCACCGACATGCGGGCCATGCAGCGCGCGGGCCCAAATGCCATCCACCAAATTAGAAGGCAGTATGCAGGCGGAGAGTCACCCCGGTCGTAGCGCGGCAGTAACGAGCCATCGTATCACAAAACCCCACCTCCCCGCAGTCTAAGTTTGACGGACGAAGCAACCATCATTTCACTCTTCGCTGAATCCCCTTCTCCCTCACCGTCTTCAAGAAAGGCAACACTCGCATCTGCCACTGTTCTTCTGTCCCAACGAAGGGAAGGTAAGCGGATCCGTGATGTTGGTATATTTTTGTTCAGAGAAAAAAAAGAACTTTTTCAAAGCAGTAACCGATCCTCACTCTCTCTTTTGTTTCATTGTCATTGCGATTGTGTTTTCCTTTAAGTGGTATCCTAGTATTCGTTAGTTTCATGATGGACCAAGGAGAACCAGGCAAAGATCTGCCGATATTTGAGCAGACGCGGGAGGTTGATCCCCACGAGACAGAGAGCTCCAAGAAGATGGAGGCAACCACCGAGCCGACCCCGGATACGCTCATGGCCACTACTGAGATGGTCAATGCCCCGTTTGAGGTTACAGCCCCCGTGGCACTGCATGAGCAGTTTTCCCCCTTCGAGGATGTGTCCCCCCCCCTGCTGAGCTGCCCAAGGTGATTTCCTTCTTTGCTGATCTCGATTGTGGTTTTTCTTCTAAGTATGTGGTGATTTTTTTTAGAAAAGGAACTATGTGGTGATTAATAATGCAAAAAAAAACTAGCTTCGATGCCATGCTATACATAGTGGTTTAAATAACTTGTGTTTCTTATATTGAAAAGTAATTCGAATTTGTTTCTGTTTCAATTAGAGCCCTGATGCAGACAAGGATTGTGTGGTTGTGCATGTCACTCGCTATGAGGTGGACGACCTGAATATATGCATTGGGAAAACAGAGTTCTTAGGCTGTTGGATCCTGGAAGCCATTTGCGGTTATACAAATGAAGAGTTGTATTCCAGCCTCACTGTTGTCAGGCGTGTTGTCCAGGGTGTACTGAAGCACAAGAAGTTCAAAGCTACTCCTTCGTTTGTGAGGCATACTATTCTTGTCAAGCTTACACAGGAAGATGACGTGGGATGCCTCCACAAACAAGTTTATCACTGGCAAGGCCACAAGGTTGTCTTCATGAAGGTTCACAGGATTGAGCTGCTGCGGGACATCCTCGATGATGGTCATGGCAAGGTCCGTCTTGTGTCCAGCCCAAATTAGATTGAGGCATGAAATAGTTGCCCCAGCTAGTGTTTAATAGTAGTTTGGATTGTGTCTAATTATCCGAACCTTGCCTGTTATCGACCCCTCTGGGGCTAGTACTCTGTTTGAATCCTTCTATGGGAACTGCTGCTACTTTTGTGTGCTCGTGAATCATGTGAGAACCATCATAATTGTTGCCGAAACAGATGCGTCCTCACTAGTTTTTTCATGAATATGGCATGGTAAGACATAAGTTGTCACGGTTTATCATACGAGCAGTGTGTGTTTTGATGAAATAGAGCACCCGTTCGACAACCGTGCGCCAACATATACATAAGTACTTGTAAACACTGTTGGTGCTACCCCACTTGTAAGCAGTTGTGCAAAACACGACACATTGGCTCAGCTCGCTTCAACACTAGGCTATCGACCAACTAACAATCAACAATCTACTGTCTGACATATAAGCAACTATGTATCTTGTTACAGTGGTTCATGCAGTTAATTGAGGCCACAATGTAATAAATTCCAAACGTTCAACGCTAGTCCAGCGCTCATGTGGAACACTCACATTAAACTCGCCTTCATAAAAATCTTGAAAAGCATAAGTTAAGTAGTTTTATACATCTCAATGATTCATAGAACATAACAAACATATACTAGTTCACAGCAAAAGACAAAGTTGTGAGAAGGTTTACAAATCAGGAAAAAACAAGCAAGACTTCTCTGAGCAAAGGGCCTCCCGGCAGGCTTAAATTTCCTGGAGTTCACTCTGGTTTTTTTCTTGTTGCCACAATCCAGGGTTAGGTTCTCTCATTCCAGAATAACCAATTATAATTGTGGTCTTAGTTGGAATGCTGAACTGAACCATGCAGTGTACTGATCAGGTGAAATTCTTGTGCATTCCACTAAATTTAAGCACCGCTATTTGCAGAAATAAGCAGACCACAATGCCTCTTGTCCGCGCACCTGTCCAAAAAACCGCCGTGCAGCCGTGCCAGCTAGTCCTCGGTCCATGGATGAACTGGTAGAAAGTGCATTCCGGACTAGGATGCACTTGTTTTCGCTCGTCCCTGCACTGCAATCAGGAAGTAAAACGTACGAATCAGCTTCTTTTAGATTGTGTTGGTCATTCTACCTTAGTTACTAGCAATATAGGGATACCTTGAAGACGGGAGGTTAGACGACGACAACGAGGGATAGCCATCTCATTTTGCGCAGTTGTACTAAAACTGAGGTGTGTGATTTTGATTGCGCGGAAAGAAACGATACGGAGACAGACAACCCGAAACGATATGGAGACAGACATCCCTGTTTGCGCAAATACGAAATACGGTTATTTAAACAGTGACAGATATTACTACTTTCCCCCGTTTCCTCTTAGAACCAAGTCCTAGATTCATGCTACAGCTTTCCCACTTTCTTCCCTGTTTGAACCAACGCTTTGAGTTGACTGTATGAACTAGCTTTACTTCTAATAATAGTAGAAGTCTAGGTGGCTTTGGAATAGCAGACGGAAGTAGAAAAGGATCCACACGAAGGGGGAAGAGCTGGGGCAGTAGAGCAAGGCAGGTTTCGAAGGAATATATACCTGAGGGTCGTCGGCATGTGGCAAACACGGCGTTGGGAGGCCGCATCTTGGCCACAATACCGCAGGGAGGAAGAAGGGGTTGGAGGCCCTCCCGAGTCGGCGCTCTCTCGGAGAGAATGGCACGGCCGCCGATCGGGACGCGCGGGCAGCCGTTGGTCTCCTCCCTCGCCGCCAACAACAGCGCGAACGATGCACCTACACCCCTTGCCCCGGTCAAGGTTGTCCGGCCGGATTTGTGACCAGCCGTTAGCTGAGAGAGAGAGAGTATGGCCACCTATGTCTTGCTTAGATCTGGAGAGCATGAGAGAGTGAACGAGAGGAACCCTAGTAAAGCAAGCGCTAAGGGTCCTGCTTTTATATATAGTGGAGTGATTTTTTTGTACCGGCTTCAAAAAAATGTGCTCCTATGTGTACCCGCGAGTGGGTGTGAGAGAACTAGTGCGTGCTTGCACCGCTTCTCTTCGTGAGAGTACAATATATACTATGCCCAAAGAACGTTCGTCGCAAGAGTAATAATATAAGTGTGTGATGTGTGAGCTAAAATAAAATGTGCGCGCCGTCTTTTGTTTTTTAGAAGTTCTGAGGGTAGGGTGTGAAGAGCACATATGTGCGTGACATCTACTTGCAGATAGATGATGGGTGCCACATGCGAGTCTGCGAGAGGACTCGGGAGAGTTGTGACTCGTGAGGGTGTGTGTGCGTGAGAGAGAGGGGGGCACGTATCAATGCAATGCATGTGTCCGTAAATCATTATCTGACAAACATTCGCCACAAGCCTTTTCCTGATGAATGCCGTAAGAACCGTTAGATCGGCATCCGACAGTGTCAATTTTGCCATGTCATTTAACAGAACAGCCACTCCTCCTACACACAAATCTTCCACGTGAGTGTTAGCAACTGTTGTATGCTCCCTCCGTTCCAAAATGCAGTGCATATAGCTTTATTGAAAATTAGAACCTCGCAATCTTTTACCGAGTTTTCATGTACCAAATTGCACATGTAGAATGCCCTGTATATATCATTTCATTCATGAGGTAACTATAAAGATGGGTGAGGAGTCTACAAAGAAAGACCATCGTATCACCCGCAGCAATTTCAACCATCCTTTAGTGTCGAGGAATATCATAAGGACTCTATATGATATGATTTTTATAGGACTTTTTTCCTTTAGAGCCAATTGGTTCATAGGAATAGATTCATATACTCTACATTTCAAAGGAAATAAACATGATATCATTTCTATAGCTTTAGAGCCACTTGGTTCATATGAATGGATTCCTATACTCCCTTAATTTCAAAGGAAAATAAACATTAGCGTATATTCAATAGAAAAGTTCCTATGATATGAAGATACATGTCATCTCTAGATTCAATAGAAAAGTTCCTATGATGTGAACCAAATGACATCTCTTTTCCAATCCCTACTCATAGGAATTGAGATCCTCCATGTCATCTCTTTCCCTACAACTTCCATGTATACATCTTCTATTCCTAAATAGATAGTACAACCCACTAGTAGCTTTTTTTCCAAAACATGCAACTATGGCACAAGAACTATATAGTGTGCCAATAACTTTGAAAGATGGTCGTTGGATGAAGCTAACCCGACAGTGCAGAGATGGGCAAATCCGAGAACTACTGGCCGTTGGATACTTGGATATCATCAACATTCCACTAGATCTGCCACATGTACAATTTAGAAGACTCCATGGTTGAACTTAAGCATAATGCACAAACCTCAAAACACAAGCACTTCTCCTTTGTTCTAGAATCTTCTGTATCATAATTGATTATTTTTTTCTAAATGAATTGCCATTATTTGTTTTTTACTTTATGATTTACAATGCACAACCCCATGAATCTTAACATTTTTATAGAACTAATTGATTTTGAATGAGATGAACTATAAGAACTAAACGAACATCTACATCATGCATATATGACTCAAAGCTTTACATGCTATAGTGTGTATTTATTCATAATTTGGTTTCGAAATCTCATGCGTTTAATACATGTGTACCTTACTAGTTTTGAGTACAGTAGAAAATTTCACGCGGCCCCGGGTATATCAAAATGCAGGGCCCATGCATCATTGCCTTTAGGTAGAACCTACGTCCACAATTGTTTGTACGTGCTATATCTCCACTGGTCCCTGAACCCAAAATGCTGCCTCGTTCCCGTAAAACCAAGCGGCCCACACATATTTAAGGCGTCGATTCGAACCCGTTTACTACAACGTGGCCCCGCACGCCGTAGTACTCCTACAAACCCTACCGCCGCACTCATCATCGGTTTTCTTCAAGAGGACGAGGGAGAAGCCAATTTGTAGTGGAGGCGCTTTAAAAAAAAAGGATCTGTAGTGGAGACCCCTACCCTAGGGTGCCCTAGGTAGCTGCCGCACGCATCATTGTTTTCTCTTTTCTTTATGCTCTTGTGCACTAGAGTGAAATGATGGTTGCTTCGTCCGTCCAGCTTAATGCGGGAAAGGTGGGGCTTGGTGATTTGACCCGTCATCGCTCATTTTCTACTACTGTGGCGCTACGACCGGGGTGCCTCCAATTCCAACCGCTGCTCCAAACTGTAATTTGGTGCATCGCACTTGGAACAAGATGGTGGATGAGCCACATGTCTGCCAAAGGGGTCCTGTTAAGTGTGTCGCCATTTCGTGTGCGGACTGACCCTGCTTGAGTTGCTACGCTAACACGACAGGAGCAGCCTACCACTTGGTTTTGCTCCCTGGTGAATCCCGACTATATTCATCTAAAAAGATACGTGCTGAACTACCCTCTCCGTCTTGATTTTTTATTTGTAGGCATCTCGGTTTATAGGGCCTGCACGTAGTTCTAGGTCATCCATTTGACTAACTAAATATGAGTTACTATGTCACAAAAAGTATATCATTGGATTCTTATTGGTTGATATGTGAAGAAACAAGAAATGAGGTAGAAGTTAATGCACCGTGCCTTAGTATTTTGGGATTATTTGGTTTTCGTAAGATGACTTACTCACCTAGACGGAGGGAGTAGTTGTATTTAAAAGTCGAGGGCGGGGCTTTTCTTGTGCGGTAGGCGGGGCAGTTCCGCCTAGTCGGTTCGACAGAGACACGAGAAGACGAGGGAGTAGGCTGCTGCAAACGTAGGGCTGTGTGATTTGACAGCGAGTTATTGCTGGATAGGTGGGGCCCCGTGATTTGCCTTGCCATTATCATTTTAACTGCGGCGCTACGACCGGCGTGAGTCTCCCGATTCCTGACCACCTCCATACAGGTGCCTCTCCCAATGCTCCACCATGTAGTAGTAGAGGCTGGCTCTTGCATGAGAGCCCACTTCTCCACTTTTTCCTTGCCTCTCTTTCCTCCACATATGCAAAAATGCCATGTAAAGCGCACTATTGTACTTACTTGCTCCTACAGGTGCTTAAGCTTGCCACATAGGCATAAAGTCTGATGTGGCAAGTTACTCAAGAAGAGAGAGACTAGTTTGGTCACCCAAGGAAGAAACGGTGCTAAGCGCGTGTACCTAGGTGAAACGACAATTTTGAGTCTATAACTAATTAAATGAAGCAAACTTAGCAACACCATTTCATTGGAAGAGGTCACTCCTTGGCAAATGCAATAAATACTAGTACTCCTTGTGTCCCATTATATAAGAACGCTTTTGACACTACACTAGTGTCAAAAACGTTCTTATATTATGGGACGGAGGGAGTACGAAGAAAGAGATAGAGAGGAGTAAAAAAATAAATACACTTATAGCCAACCTTGTTGTAGTATGAGTGACTAAGTGATGACTATGTATGACATGCCAACATCAGATAGCCTAACGCACCGTGTTAAATCTCCAAGGGCGCGACCGTGTCAGCGACGCGATGGTCGTGGTAGGCGCGACCATGATACGGGCTGCTGGCAGCTCTTGGATCTGAGATCAAACGGTCGCATGCTAAGTTGCTGAAAATTTTAAGAATAACCCTCCAGGATAGGATATTCACCCATAGGTCTAGAATCACGCCATGCAACCGTTCGATCTCAGATCCAAGGGCTCTCAGAAGCCCGTATCATGGGAGAATGGAAAGCCACTACCCTCCCGTTTGCACGCTGGTAGTTCGCTCCTACTCGTCCCCGCACGTCCTTTAATACTACGGCGGTTCGCTCCTAGTCGTCCTGTCCATTAACATTACGGCAGTTCCACTAATCCTAACCCTCCTCCCAAATCCATGGTGTCCCAAATCTCCTCGATCGGCGGTGAGTACAAGGTTAGAACCATCACTGGTGATGAGTTTGACGTCATCTACACCCGTACTTCCACGATGGTGAAAGGATGCCTTTCTCGCTTCAGACACATGTTCAAAAACTCACATGATGAGTGGGTCGCTGGGCTAGATGTTGAGTACACCACAGTCGTGGGACGAAAGAAGGATCTAAAGGACAAAGAGAGGAAGAAGCCCGCCGTGATCCAGGTTTGTGTACATAATGTTTGCTTGGTCTACCACATATGCCATGCCGACGTTGAGTGCCAGGATTTTAAGAACTTCCTCGAGGACAAAACATTTAAATTCGTTACTGTAGACTTTAAGAACGACAAAGAAGTCCTGCATCGGATAGGCCTCGTTGTAGGCAACCCCTTCGACCTCTAGAAGAATTGGCTGGTGCCCTCTCGTCAGCCTTCAATGCTGACCCTGACAGGAGCCATGGTTCATCCTTCGTACGGTAAACTGGAGAAACCTCCATACACGTTTCATCGTCATGCATGGCAGCGGAATGTACTAGATATAGACCAAATCTAGTATGCTGCAATGGATGGCTACCTTTGTTTCAATATCTACAAGGGTTGGATGAAGAGCAACAGCCAAGTTGGCGGTTCAAGCAAAGAAGTATCGGCCAAGAGGAAGAGGGACAAGGACGAAGTTGAGGACGTGAACGAGGACTGCGAGTAAGGTGGCAGTGTCGTTGCTCATGGTGGTTCTAAACTTCTAATGCAGTGTCTACCGGATTAGTTGCATAGTTTAATTTCAGGTGTGCTTAGTTTAATTCGAGGGGTGTGTTGTGCTGAGCCCCCAGCAGAACTATGTTATTTCTTCTCATTACTTTAACTCTTCAGTATGTACATACTAGTACTAGTATTTCCTTAATAGAATTTAGCACCCCAATTAAGCACGTACTAGCTTTTTAATAGTACGCATAATTTGGCGACGAGCGCTCTCTATATGTACCACCTTTTTTTTTAATTTCCATTTTTGCTCCATGGCGCAATCCATCGATAGTGGAGTACTACTGTACAAAAGTATACATTTTTTAAAAGGCTAGCGTACTGTTCATCACATATATATATAGCCAGTTAAATTCTCAACCTAGAACGACGTGCATGCCATGTAGTAAACCGATACGGAGGAAGTATAGTAAAAATGAGGTGATTTTACCGAGCGATCGGCGGGGGAGCATGGCCTGTCATGTGGTCCCATGTGTCATGATGTACCAAGGGGATGCACGTGTCCCTCTTGAGGCAGAAGCAATACTAATACGTGGTTTGAGATGATGTCGAACCGAAGTGTGAAATAATGGTTGCTTCGTCCGTCTGGGAAGGTGCGACATTGTGATTTGATGTCTCATTGCTCATTACTACTACTGGGCCGGTACGAGTGGGGTGCGTCCCCCTGCTGTTCTGCACTGTTATTTGGTGCTTGACACGTCGACCCGGTTGCTATATGTCCCACATGTCGGCGACAGGAAGTATAGAATTCATGAAAGGGAGCATCGACAGAGGAGTATACTACAGAATTCATGAAAGGGAGCGATTTAGGTTTGGAAAAATCTGTTTTTACGGAGTACGTACCCACTAGGGTTTATAGGGCTCATCTAAAAACATTCGTTTTTCCGTTTGATAAGTCTCAATTCTACTATACTAGTAGTAGTACCATTACATGTTGGATTTCGAGGTGCGTTAGATCACCTGACGCAAGCAGTGTCATGAGGAAACTAACCAATGCATGTACAAGTTCATGTAAATTTAGTGGTCATTCATGCATTCGTTCTAATTAATGCCTTGGTAAACATAACTTCTTGAGAAAAACAAGCGTACTGTGCAAACTACGAAATTAATTCGACCACTCACCGTCTACCTTGGTTGGAGAGATTTTGAAATTGAGCCATAAACTGGAAAGGAGGGAGTAGTAACTTTTGTCTCGATTACTATTTGTGGCCTTGTGTAGATGCAAAATGTATTTTTTTATAGTGTCCTTGTATAAGTAAATAGAGGTAGTACTAACCAAAGTACATAGTCGGGACGAGGAGTAAACGGAGGGAGTAGTAAAATTTTCTCCTTGTGCTGCGAGCCATCACGCGCGTGGGCGAGGGAGCGGGCGTAAAGGCATATAGTAGTAGTAAGCTTCACCTCATCCTGCGAGCCACCGCGCCTGTGGGCAGGGGAGACGGCGTACTAAGCAAGTTTCTCCTCGTTCTACGAGTTGACGGGACACATCAAAAGTACTCCAGTGGCCCTGTTTGGATACTCTAACTCAGTTAGAGGTTAGAGTTAGATTCTAACCCTGGACCAACCCTAAACTAACTCTAACCAAAGAGTTGTTTGGATGGTAGGGTTAGATTGACAATAAATATTCTTTCTCAGTCATTTGACTACTTTAGACCATGTTTGGATGGGAGGGGTAACTTTTTTTACTAATTTTTTAGTGGGTCCAAAAGAACTAACCCAAATAAGCTCCTCTAGTGTGGGCTAGTTTTTTGGGGTGGGTTAGATCCAACTAACCCAAACTAACCCATCATGTTTGGATACTTTTGGGTTATTTGAGCCCCAACTAACCAAAACCAACTCTAACTTAGGGATCCAAACAGGGCTAGTGTATAGAGCCTTGCCTCTAAGGTAGGCCCCACATGGTTTGCCTCTTTTTTTAATTTAACATAACGTGTCAAGTCGCAATTTGTTTGTTCACCCGTGGTAGACGATCCTCCCTCCACCAAGTGGATAACTAGTACACGTGCCAAATTACCACGTGGGCTGCCTTTTTCGTACAGAAATGAGCTCCACTGTGTACCCACGCGGGTGTGGTTGGGAAAGAGACGGGAGTACGTGCGCCGTGCGTGCACCTCTTCTCTTCGTGCACATCCCCCACCTACGTGGGTGTGTGTGTGAGAGAGATACAAACCTAGACATAATGCACCGTCCATCCCCATGCCTCCGCCCAGTCCGACCACCAGTCACCACCACGGTCCCACGCCCCACTCCTCCTCACCTTATCTCTCATATTTCTCCCTCCATTTTTATATACAAGGGGCCATTATCAAAATTACAATTTGCAGATATACAAGGCCACTAACACTAATTGATGCAATATTAATGGTGTTTGCCTCATGGTACTAGCAAAGGAGGATATTAATTATCCCTTGCATGCATGCGGGAGTTTGTAAAAAAATGCATCTTGATGTTCCGTGCAATGCACGGGCATCTTACTAGTCCATGAAAACAACACATGGAAAAATTCCACGGCGAACAAGGGATTTGAATCTGTTGGGAGGGGCTGTTTGGATCTTGCCCGGGGTAGCCAAAATATTGGCGACCCTTTTGTCCACCGGTGCCTTTGCCACCAATGAACAAGGAACGGCTCGGGTACTCATGCTATCATGCATCCTCCAGCACGCACGTTGGAGACGAGCTCGCACAAGCTGTGTTTTTTTGTCCCACAACGCCACCCGAGCCGCCCACAGACCGACCGACGACCCGCAAATTACGCCATCCAACCATAGCCGCACACATTATGACAGCAACTCAACCAACCGGACGAAATTCACGCAAACACGTAGACAAACTGATATTTCATATAAACAACGACGGAAATCATATAAAATACCGGATTTTCACACAAACATGACGAATTTCATTACATTCAAATGAACTATGCGGTGCTAGTTCTGGACAGCACAGGTATATAATACCTGGACTAAATGGTCGCCCGCTGAACGATTTGTGTTCCTCATGTCTGGCAGCACGATCACCGGACTGCCGGGAGCCCCGGAGGTATATGCTTCAACGCAAAGGACGGCTCGCTTCCCCACTGCCCAACTGATATCATTGGCTGGTGCCGAAGATGATGGTGGCCGGCACTGGTTCGAGTTCATCACCGACCACTACTTTGCCATGGCCGGCACTGGATTGAGTTCATCCTAACATTCCCCTCTTCCGTGGAGCCCATGCAGGGTCGACGAAGGTCCTCGCAACAAAAGGATCCGGCAAGACACCTGTTGTGTACGCCGGCATCGCCTCTGCGGTGGTCTTCATGGGACCCAAGCGGCGGCAGCCTCCCGTGTTCTACTTCTCCTTGATGATGGTGGCGGACGCGGAGGCGCTGGCCACCGACTCGTTCCTCTCCGCGCACCCGGCTTCTGTCGCTGCTTGCATGGCGCGGCCGCCGGCATGGGAGTCTCGGCCACAGAAACGGGAGACGCGGTACGAGGCGGCGGCGTGGACGGCAGAAACGACGCCCGTGCGCTGCTCCTCGTCGAGTTGGCCTGGAGCGGCGAGTTGCTGAACCACGCGCCGGCTTGGGGTGGCAACTGGCTCCGTCGGGTGAGGGGAGGGAGGTGGATCAGCGAGCTGCATACCTCATATCCGACGGGCTACCCAGCCAGCTTGGATGCGGAATAACTACTCTTCATAAGCCATTGTAAGAGTGGACAAAATGGTGGAGGAGATAGGGGAGCGGTGGAGGTGTGCGATTCTTGGCTGGCGTTTGGCCTCGTTTAAATAGGAGATTAAATAGACGGCGAACAGGAGGAGCTCGACCGGTGTTGCGTTTAACGCCGGCCCGGTCATGAACGGACGTGTGTCCAGAGTGGGTTTCTCGGCTTCCACACGGGCGGGTTTCATGGAGGCATTTGAATGCGGCACGGAGGCGTGTTCAGCCGGGCGTGCTGCGAGTGGCACCCTCGACTCTGACCTAGAACACCGCATCGTTCTTCCACTGACGTGTGGGCTCTTTGGGTGCATGGCCTGCATGTCAGTGACCCAATGCAGGCAGCGCACAACAGAGGAACCTTTGGTGGGACAGGGCGGTCAGAAGCGGGCATTTCATAAACCGATGATTGTTCATTGAGTGTGACGTCATCTTTTTCATGTAGTTAAGCCTACTATGTTGATAGCCCGTTCGATACGTTGTGATTCATAAAGACCGATGCAAACATCAATGTTCTACTTATCACAGATAAGATTGATTAATACCCGTAACAATCCATGTCCTTAACAAAGGGTCCATGCACGTATAGGTTGAGCGTGTGTCTTGCATCGTGTGTTGTGTGCATGCAAGCATGCAAGTGTTGCGTGCGTGCAAGGGTGTGTTTCAGTGTTGCATGCATGGGTGCGTACGTGCATGTGTTCGTGAGTACATGTGTACGTGTCAGTGTTGCATGCCAGCATGCGTGCGTGTGTACGTTATGTGTACGTGTCAGTGTTGCACACCTACATGCGTGCGTGCATGTGTACGTGCTGGGTGAGGCTACACATCAGTCGACTGACTTTTTCATCTCTGGTCATTAGATTTTCCAGCCGTTGGATAGGAAATCAAGGGCCTCTAGTTTATCATCAAACTCCACCCCCCGAGCCGCCAGCCACCACCGGCAGAACCGCCCGCCCCCGCCGCCCGCGGCCGGCCCGCCCTCCCCGAAACCACTCCCCACCGCCGGTCCGCCGCCGCACCGGCCATCCCTCTAGCCCCCTCCCCCCCGCGCCGAGCTTTTTCTCTAGGGATCCCCACCCCACCGCCCAATGAATGCCCCCCCAACCGCCGGTGACTGCCAACCAGAGGTCTCACGACTTCGAATACCCACCGACCACTAGTTTATTACCATTTCTGTCCTTCATATACGCGCTGACGGGTGGGCCCTATGGTAATGTGCGTTGCTGAATGTGGACCGTTTAACTGGTTAATTGATCGTGTTATCAACCAATTACAGAGCTGTATGGTGAGCCAGTGACCGTATGATCACCCTAAAATGTACTGCTATTTTATTAACACAGTACAGACTCAAACTACCATTTCTTTCTTTCATATACAGGCTGACAGGTGGGCCCCAGGGTTACGCGCCACGATGGTGCAACACTAGTTGTGTCGTTTGACTGGTCAATTGATTGTGTCATCAACAAAATACGGAGTTGTACGGGTGAGCCAGTGACAGTATAATCATGACATGTATTTGTTTAACACGGTACAGACGCAAGGGCTTATATATACGCGCAAGCACTTACCACTATAAGCGCACACACGCGAACCCTACCCCTATGAGCACCTTCAAGAGAGTGGGCCAGCATATATGATCTTGAGCTTTTATGAAGTCACCATAGGTGCCTCATAGTCGAGTGGAACGTCTCCTCCCACTGAACCTACATCAGCGGAAAATACTGAAATTAACACAAGATAAATGCGAGCACCGAGACTTTAACCTTGGTGGGCTCGAGAAACCACTGTCCTCTAACCATCCAACCACATGTTGGTTAGCACGACAAAATGTATGTGGTGACCATGATGAGCTTATTCTGAAGTCCAGTGACCATATCGTGCTTTCGCTTCAAATACAATGACCGTAAGTGTCGTCAACAAAATACGGAGCACACATCAAATGCAAAGTCTATCAGTGTCATCAACAAAATATGGAGACGTATCGTGAGCTAGATACCGTTGTACTATTGTATATGCTTATTTTCTTAGTGGCCGATTACGTGTGTGGTGTGGTGGGAACATCATTTCTAGTTCTGGTGGGTCAACATGAAGACTCATGGGTCGGTTCCATCCTGAGCCACATATAGGTTGGACCGAGACGTGTTATATGGAGACCCATGTGGAGGACTCGGCGTACAACACGATGCTACCAGAGTCGCGGAGGACTCTATCCCCACTGGTGATAAGCCGACTATATATGATTTGTAACCCTAGGCCCTTAGTATGTTATACAAGCTTGGGGGCTAGTTCGTCGATAGTATACACACACACGCACAATGGCTGGTATTCACGTGTACTTTGTACACACCCCTATCACTAATATACAGTACCAGGAGTAGGCTCTTTCTTCAACTGCAAGGGTCCGATCCGAACTAGGGTAAAACTTTGCCTCGTATTACCATCCAGCCTAATAGCCAGGGATATCCTACCGAATGATATGATGAAATCATATCTGCCAACTACTATTAGAGAGGTGTGTCGGGGGGGCAATGTGTGCGAGAGAGACCTAAAGATAATGTGCATGCGGGAGACACGTAGGCACATATATGTGCGTATAGAGGGCTAGTAGAGATCGTGCATGTGTATATATGCATGTGAGAGAAATAGTGTTTTCCAACTGAGATTAGTGAAAAGAGTGGTACATAGTAGTCAGAAAGAGAGAGAGAGAAACACAGAGAGCATGTGCGTGAGACACCCCGACACCCTGAGAGAGATTGTGAGCATGTGTGAAAGAGAAATGCCGATGCATATAAAGTGTGTGCACTTATGCGTTAGATAGAGAGATATATAACTCGGTTGTGAGAATGGGGCGAGGCATAGTGCATCTACGTGTAAAAGGCGGTTCTACGCATTAAATTAAAATATAAATGGCATTATTACTTTTGGATGAGATCATGAATTTTGCAAAATTGCGTATGGACGAAAATCGGTCTATCAGACACCCATACTCTATTGAATTCTAGCATGTGCATGTGTTTATTTCATATTATCGATCCATAGAGTGAGAGCGGTTTGGAATATAGGCAATGGATGCTTTTGCAATTCATATATAAACATTAATTAGTGCACTCCATGTTGTTAGTGTGAAGCACTTTATACATTTGTCACTTGCATGGATACATTCCAAATTGCTAGCTACGAAATAAAATACATGTCAAATTCAACATAAAGGGGGTTTCAAAGATTCGAATTCATAGGAAGTGCATTCATCTATTTGAACCCGATATAATGGCATTTGTAAATCAGATGTAAAAGGGGGCATCAATCTTTGTTGTGAGCTTGAACATGCTATATATATATTCATACGCATATCTAACTTTTTTTTGCAACCATGGAGATTATACGTGGAACCATGCATGAACTAATGTAAGTTGCATATTTTTAATATATATTCTTGTACAATGTATATTAAAATGTACCCCCTCCATTCCAAAATAATCGTAGCTTTAGGATTTTCAAGAGTAAAGATTTGTGAAGTTTGACAAATCCTGAAAGTTGAATTCAAGAGAACCGAAGACGTTAATGCTTCTGCTCCCAAATAGGCCTCTGGTCACCCGAAACCGCGCGAGACTAATGTTTTGGTGGTAGAAAATTACTGTCCTAACTCTGGCCCGTGTAGCCTATCGGCCCGATGTCCAAAGGTCTAAACCGGGGTATGTTTGTAACTTCACCAAGACGCGAGTCTCAACCGCCTCCGAGAAGCATTCATACGCCATGGGCGCCTAAACATCCATGCGCTTGGCCGAAATCTATCCCGCCCACATTTGGAACACCTGACATGGCTGTCCTACCCCCAACCCGTAATATGTACGAAATTTTAGATGGGGGCAAAGTTTGTAACTTTCCCCAAATTTCAAACAAGCGCGTCTCAAACCGAAACATTGTTCCCCTTCGTTCCCCGCCTCCCTCTGTTTCCCCATTCATACACCTTGGGCACGAAAACGCCCTCTCCACCAGCCGCGAAACCCCAGCCTCCTCCGTCCTCCACCCCATAGCGGCCAATCCACCACCGCCCTCCTCCATCACACCGGAGCCGGTACCTCGACGTCGTCGTCCAACGCAACCGCAACTGCAACACCCTCAAGGACTTAGCAGCTGAAGCCGAGGCAGAGCTGCCTCCACGATGCTGACGCTGACGTGCGCCGTACCAGAACCACTCCGACCATGCCGTCCTGCGCCTCACTGGTGCGGCTCCACTATCGCAACTGTCCACCGCACCGGAGCTGTTCCCGCTACGCCGTCATTCGCCGCCTCGGATCTGCTTCCCCGCCCCCGACAGACGGCCACCGCACCACACTCAACAACTTGGCCATGGGTTTGTCCAAGGCTGCACCGTCCTCCACAACTTCTGGTTTCCGGTGAACAACAAGATCGTCGGAAAAACAGAAGGAGGACACAACACTGCCAGCAGAAAGAGGTACTCCTCTTCCCTTATTCATGCAAATCTTACGTCTCCGCTCACACCGTATTCATCCCACGAAAGAAACTAGTTGATCGCTTCTTACTGCATCTTCTTCGTGATACTAAATGCACAAGGTTTCCTCCCTTTTACTATTTCACCTTTGTTAGAGGTCAGTAGCCCACCTGGATTTCAATTCAGGGTCAGTCGAACCGCAATCAAAAGAAGCAGCACCCGCTTGGGCGCGCGGAGCACCTAGTCCGCCTGTTCCCTGGGGAAGCGGCGCATCGGTGTCTATCATAGGGGTGTGGGGCGCAGGAGCTGCTTGCGCCCGATCTGGAGGTCGGCGGGGCTTGAATGGATGGCCGGGGGGTGCCAAGCACGGCGGTGCGGGGAGGTCGAGGGGAGGGCGCAGGAAGGGGAGGAATATTGGGCCGGTGGTCGCTGGCGTTTCGAGGAAGATCGTCAACACTGACTGGCTGGAGGTAGGCGAAGGCGATCGGCATGTTCTTTATACATCGGACGGTGCAGAAAAAATGGACTGACCTATTTGCTTTCAGTCGACTGTTATTTTCATAGAATCCTGTAGTAATTGAGTGTGCCATGCATGTTGTAGAGCTATCATATGTCTCCCGTCATTTATTTCTCACCGACCTGCTATCTGCTACCCTTACACTGTACTAATTGCGCACACACTTCACCCATACTCACACTATTGTTTTTTTATGCATGGGTATTTCAGACTCTGACGCAGTGTTGATGAATGCAGAAAAGAAAAGACAGAAGTCGCTCCAGTGTAATTTGAAGATAAGCAGTAAGCGTTTTAGCGCTCTAATGGGTGCAGTGTTAGCAGTTGGAGACAGTAAACGTAGCTCCGCAGTTGATGATCTCAATTGCCACACACAACCATCCCAGGTGCTTGCTTTAACTTCGCGCTGTCAAATGTGGTTGCATGTTGCATATGGTGTCTAGCTTGTATTGCTTCCAATTTGGTTAAATTGCATCTGCTTACTTTACACATTATACCTTTGATAATGACATGCCTTCCTGTTTTTGATGCCTACTACATATGTCTATTAACCATGTTCGTACATCAAACTAACACTCTTTTGTATCCCTCGTCAATCACTTATGATGAAATAGTCACCCGGGTGGGTTACTGTGAGACGCCCTACTCGTTTAAAGAGTGTAGTGTCATCCTCCCTACATGATTCTCAAGAAACAACAAGGCTAAACGAAGATAGTCAATGTAGCTCTCTAGTTGATCACCGCAATTCCCCCACACCACCATCGCAGGTGCTTTCTCTTACTTGGCAGTGTGATATGTGGTTGCATGTTGCATATGGTGTCTACCTTGTAATGCTTCTAATTAGGGTAAATTGCATCTGCTTAGTTAACACATTATACCTGTGAATATGACATGCCTTCCTGTTTTTGGTACATACTACGTCTTTCTATTAACCATGTTCTTACATCAAACTACTTCTCTTGTGTATCCCTCATCAAGGCTCCTAATTTGTTAAATTGCATCTCCTTAGCTTACACATTATACATGTGAATATGACACGCCTTCCTATTTTTGGTACATACTACATCTGCCTATCACACCATGTTCTTACATCAAACTACTGTTCTTGTGTATCCTGCGTCTATCACTTATGATGATAGAGTCACGCGCGTGGGTTAATATGAGACGCAGTACTCTTATAAAGAATGCAATTTCATCCTCTCCACATGATTCTCAAGAAACAACAAGCCTAAATGAAGATATTGAACGTTGCTCTGTACCTGAAGACAACACTTCCCCTACACCACCATCACAGGTGCTTGCTCCAACTTCGCAGTGTGATATGTGGTTGCATGTTGCATACGGTGTCTAGCTTGTAATGTTTCTAATTAGGGTAAATTGCATCTGCTTAGTTTACACACTATACCTGTGAATATGACATGCCTTCCTATTTTTTGTACACACTACATCTATGTGTTAACCTTGTTCTTACATGAAACGACCTCTCTTCTGTATCCTGCATCAATCACTTACGATGAGTCACCTTTATTCGTTTCATATTGCATATTATTTCTAGCCTATTGCCATGTATTACTTCTGATTTGGTCAAATACATTTGTTAGGGCACCCTTTGAATTTGGTAGAGTGATATTGGTTTCATCTTTCATATGGTTTCTAGCTTGCATCGATTCTAACAAGTTCAAGCACCTTGTGCTTAGTTTACAATTTATACATCATACATGTCAATATGTCACGCCGTCCTGTTTTTCATGCATATTCCATCCTCCTATCATGCGGCTGCCTTACATGAAAGTAGTGTTCGTCAGTATCATGCATCAATAAGTTCTGAAGAGCAAATTTTATTCCTTTTTCTTGTGGGTTTGACTTGACAAGGCAAAATCAAGAAAGAGGGAGGAAAAGAGTAAGGAAGGCGATGATGGTGGTCCTCTGCAGCAACGTAAATGGAGCATCTATACCGATTCTCCTTGTACTGATAGTGCATTACATGGTCCAAGTCTCCGCTCCCCTACTCCACCAGCCAAGGTGCTTGCTCTAACTTGGCAGTGTGATATCTGGTTGCATGTTGCATATGGTGGCTAGGTCGTATTGCTTCTAATTAGTGTAAACTGCATCTGCTTAGCTTACACATGATACATGTGAATATGACACGCTTTCCTGTTTTTGGTACATACTATATCTGTCTATCACACCATGTTCTTACATGAAACTACTCTTCTTGTGTATCCTGCATCAGTCACTTATGATGGGACACCTTTAAGTTGGCAGTCTGATATTGGTTTACGTATTGAATATGATTTCTAGCATGTATTGCTTCTAGTTTGATGAACACCACCTATGACAAGACAATTTTAACTTGGCAAAGTGATATTGATTGCACCTTCCATATGGTGTCTTGCAGTGTTTCTAATTTGTTGAAGTACCTTCTGCTTAGTTACCACATCATAGGTGTGAATATGTCAAGCCGTCCATTTTTTCGTACATATTCCATCCTCGTATCATGACTTTGCCTTTCATTAGAGTAGTGTTCGTCAGTATCATGCATGAATGAGTTCTGAAGAGCGAATGATATTCCTTTTTCTTGTCGGTATGACCCCACAATGCAAAATCAATAAAGCTGAAGGAAATTGGCAAGGCATTGGATGATGGTGGTCCTTCCGAGCAACTGAAACGGAGGTTCTCTACAGATTCTACTCTGCCATCCTCCCAACAAGATTCGCAAGACACCGCAAGGCTAGACAGTCAACGTAGTTGTGTAGATGATGAGCACATCTCCCCTACTCCACCATCACAGGTGCTTGCTATAACTTGGCACTATTATATGTGGTTGCATGTTGCGTATGATGTCTAGCTTGTATTTCTTCTAACTTTGTTGAACTACATCTGCTTACTTTACACATAATGCCTGTGAATATGACATGTGTTCCTGTTTCTACATCAGACTACTATTCTTGCATAGCCCGCATCAGTCACTTATGATAAGGCACCTTTAAATCGCCACTGTGATATTGGTTGTGTCTTGCATATGATTTCTAGCATGTACTACTTCTAATTTGTTGAAACGCCATACAGTTTGAACTTGGCAGAGTGATATTGGTTGCATCTTTCATATGGTGTCTAGCTTGCAGTGCTTCTAATTTGTTGAAATGCCTTCTGCTTAGTTACCACATCATAGGTGTGAATATGTCACACCATCCTGTTTTTCATACATATTCCATCCTCGCATCATGTGTTTGCCTTTCATCCGAGTAGTGTTTGTTAGTATCATGCATGAATGAGTTCTGAAGAGCGAATTTTATTCCTTTTTCTTATCGGTTTGACTTCACAATGCAAAATCATTACAAGTGAAGGAAATTAGTCCGGCAGTGGATGATGGTTGTCCTTTGGAGCAACTCAAACAGGGGGTCTCTACAGATTCTACTCCGCCATCCTCCCAACAAGATTCGCAAGACAACACAAGGCTGGACAGTCAACGTAGCTGTGTAGATGATGAGCACATCTCCCCTACTCCACCATCACAAGTGCTTGCTCTAACCTGACACTATTATATGTGGTTGCATGTTGCATATGATGTCTAGCTTGTATTGCTTCTAACTTGAATTGCATCTTCTTACTTTACACATAATGCCTGTGAATATGACATGTGTTCCTGTTTCTAGAACATACATGTACATGATGAGCACATCTCCCCTACTCCACCATCACAGGTGCTTGCTCTTACTTGGAACTGTTATACGTGGTTGCATTTTCTGTATGATGTCTAGTTTGTATTGCTTCTGATTATGTAGAATTGCATCTGCGTAGCTTACAACTTATACCTGCAACGATCACTTACCCATAAGACACATTTAACTTGGGACTGTGATGTAGGTTGCATCTTGCATTGTCTTCTAGCTTGTACCGCTTCTAATTTATTGAAATGGCACTTACGACGAGACACTTTTTACCTGATAGAGTGATATTGGTTGCATGTTCATATGGTGCCTAGCTTTCATTTCTTCAAATTTTGTTGAAATACCTTCCGCTTACTGTTTTTTCATACATATTCCATCCTCCTATCGTACGTGTGAATATGAAATGCTATCTTTTTTTGTATATATTCCATCCTCCTATCCTGCGCTTGCCTTACATCAAAGTAGTGTCGTCTGTATCAGCATCAGCCAGTTATGCAGAGCTAATTTTATTCATCTTCTTGTGGTTTTGACTTCATAAGGCAATATCAGAAAATAGGAAGGAAAAGAGTAAGTTAGGGGATGTTGGTGGTACTCCGCAGCGACGCAAACAGAGACTCTCTAGATTTGCCACTGCTACTCCTAATGAAGTTGAAGTCCCAAGTCTACATGATGAGCTCATCTCCCGCACTCCACCATCGCAGGTGCTTGCTCTAAGTTGACAGTGTGATAATTGGTTTCATGTTGCATATGTTGTCTAGCCTGTATTTCTTCTATTTTGATTAAATTGCACCTATTGAGTTTATATGTTATACATGTGCATATGACATGGCTTTCTGTGTCTAGAATACACTGCATCTATCTATCATACCATGTTCTTACATCAAAGTACTACTGTTGTGTATCCCGCATCAGTAACTCATGATTGGACGCTTTTATCATGGCAGTTTGATAGTGGTTGCATCTTGCATTGATTTCTACGTTGTACTGCTTCTAATTTTTCGAATTGCCACTTATGACAAGACACTTTTAACTTGGCAGAGTAATATTGGTTGCATCTTTCATATGGTGTCTAGCTTGCATTACTTCTATTTTCTTGAAAATCCTTCTGCTTAGTTTGCACATCGTAGCTGTGAATATGTCATGCCGTCCTGTTTTTCTTACATATTACATCCTCATACGGTTGTCTTACATCAAAGTATTGCTTGTCTGTATCATGCATCAATGAGTTCTGAAGAGTGATTTTATTCTTTTGTGTTGTGGGTACAGCTTGACATGTCAAAGTCAAAAAGAGCAAGGAAAATAATATAGTAGGGAGTGCTGTTACTCGCCGGGTGAAATGGAAAAGGTTCTGCCATCGAGATTCTGCTGGTACTTATAGTGCAGTAGAAGGTCCAAGTCCACCGGCTAAATCTACAAACATAGTATCACCTGCTCCACCAGCTGCAGCATCCGCTTCAACTATACCAGCATCTCAACCAGTTACTCGTTCGTTTGCTCTGGAACTGGCCAGTTCCCAAGCTTCCTTCACACCTAACACTACTTCCGAAGCACTACTGACACAACACGACTTGGCAAGATCAGATGAACCTCATGAGCATCAACACCAGACGGTACCTGACCGAGTCAAGTTGCAGTTGCATGCGCCTTTATATGTACTCTCATAGTTTGATGTACACTAACACTTTCCATATTCGTTGTTGAACTAGCACCACAGTGCAAGTGGAAACAGACATCAGGGATAATGCTTGACAGATTAACAAAATCTAAAGGAGGAAGAATGGAGATCCATTTTGAGGCAGGTTTAAAAAGGCCACGTGATGCTACAGAGTCAGCCAAGTTAGTATCAGAGGCAGCCGTTGCCCTTAGGTGTCATGCGCGTATCCTCCCAACGTGGATCCAGTACAGGAATGAGAAAGACAATATCCAGTTTAACACCTTCCTTGACCATTTATTGGTAAGTAATGTTATTCATCGCAATTAGTAATATTGTCTTGCTCTGTCCCATACTTTCTAGCTTCCTCCTAATAAGACTCACATTCTTTTTTCAACAGATGAGGTTCAAGTTGGATCCGAAAGATGATGCAACTAAACAAGCATGCACTCATGTTTTTCAATCTGCTCTGCGACAATACAGGTACCACCTTAGAAAATCTCACTTTGAAGGCAAGGCTAACAATGAAATCGCCCAAACATCTCCAGTGGAATATATTATAGATGAAGACTGGACAGCCCTCGTTAAACACTAGTCTGATCCAAAGTATCAGGTAGGCTATATGTATTTGATCAGACCACATATTAAACTTGTATTTATGTATGTGCCTTACAAGTGTATCTTCTTCTAGGCTAACTGTTTGAAGAACAAAACCAACCGTACTAAAGTGAAATTCCAACAGATAACAGGATCTCATGGCTATATTGCACACTGCGAGGCTCTTGTAAATAGCTGCTACTTCCTTCTTTTTTTGTGCCATATTATTGTATCTATATTGACTTGTTCCAAATACAGAGGAAAGCTCGCCCGGACCAAAAAGAACCTTAACCGAATGCAGTGCAAATCTTCAAGGATTGCCACACCAGCAAGATGAAGGGCATGAGCACACCAGTTCAAGCCGCTGTTGTAAGTCCCTACTCCTCCTGCCTTGAACTGATTAGTACTGTGATGTGTTCATTTAACTACTTGGTTTGGAGCCAATGTCAGTTACTCTGTTCACTTTTATACACAATTGTCTTAACGTATCATTTCACCTTACATGGTTTAAAAGAGATGAAGGATATTCTTTTGGTCTTGATCTTTAATCTAGTTGTTATGTTCACGTGTGCACACAATGATAAAAAAGCCTGTTTGTTTTATATCTGTTTGCCCATGATATGAATGATGTCATACTATGTTCATCCTACTTTAAACCATGTCTCTTTATCCTTAGATGTCAACTAATGTGAGGAAATAGACAATACAGTAGGCATGCTACATGGACATATGTTCCAAAAGTGATTTTATTATGTAGTTGGCACTACAATACATGCTAATGTATTACAGTAGTTCACCAAAATAAATTATGTATAAACGTTTAACCTACTTTGTTTGTTTTTATCTCATTAGTAACTCACTGGTACACTAATCTACAAGTTCAAACTTTCAGGAAGCTATGGAACAAACGATTGAATAGCCACAACCACCTGAAGGTGACGAGGCTACTACAGGCACAATGTCACCTCTTGCTGCAGTGCGTCAGTATCTCTCTACTAACAGTGCAAAAAGCACCTTCCTACGTAATTCTGGGTTGGTTGTCAAGGTAACCTCGTCCAAATCGCCTACTGAACAAAATCTTCCTGCTAGACAGAGTGATATATCTATGCTCCAGACACAAGTCCAATCCCTAGTGGACGTTGTTTCGGAAACAAGAATAGTGATTGAGAAATGTCGTCAAGATATGAATGGTTTTGAAACCAGACTATCAGACATTCACTTCGTTGATGAAGAGCAATGGCAGAAAAAAGGTGGAGATCGTGCTGCTCCATCAGATTCTACAGCCTGAAACATTAGCACTCAGGTCAAATGATCTGTGCTTCTATACATCTGATGGTGCTTTTATCTGGAAGGACTGTAAACTCTATGCCAACAGGCCTTTTGTTGTATGATTGGAATTTATTTTGTTGTGATACAACATTTATGATGTTGCCACAGGCTGCAGTAATTATGACGCTATTTTTGTATAGTGTAGGTTTATCTTAGTAATGTATTCAAACGAAAGCTTCATAGGATCCCAACATGCCAACATTCGTCGGGCCCATTCCAATTGGGCTAAAAACGATTACGGGCCGAAATTGGCATGTAGCCCACTAAAAATATCTGGGCTTAAATTAGCATAAGCTTTCAAATTTTTCTGGTAGGCCTATGCCCATAGTGGGCCTTTAACAGGCCTAAACATAATTTGGGCCCTCAGTAAAAATAGGCCGTTTACAGGTGAAAATATCTCGAGCCCATAAAAAACATGGGCCTTTAATAGACCGAAAGTGAGATTGGGCCCTGATTGTGCCAAATAACCCACTGGACTTAGCAGGCCGAAATGGTGGCCCATTTACGATGCGGATATTTGACAGGCCGAAATTCGGATGGGACGTAAATGCGCCGACCTAATACACGGGCCTTTAACAGGCCGGAACTTCGGTCGGGCTAGATTATTGTCATTTTTATATGGGCTGTTAATGGGCCCGGTATGACGTTGGGCCACATATGGCCCATGGTTTACGTCCGACGTTAATAGTCCGAAAATGACAACAGGCCGAAAGTGGCCCAAATCTATATGGGCCTCTAACAGGCCAAATGACAGACATGGCCGAATATGACCCAAATCCTTCACGGTCGTTTATGGGCTGAAAGTTTTGATGGCCTGTAAATGGGCCCAAGTGAAGCCGGACCTTTAATAGGCCGGAAATACACCGGGCCGTAATTCGGCCCAATTACTTAGCGGACTGTTAATGGGCCAAAAGTGACCATGGGCCGCATTGATGACAAGTTTAGACCAGGCCGTTGACGGGCCGATTTGACAGAGAATGTTGGGCCTTTAGCTGGGCCGACCCATTATGGTCTGCAGAATCTTGTGGGCCTTTAGCTGGGTTGACCCATTGTGGTCCGCAAAATCTTGTGGGCCTTTAGCTGGGCCGGCCCATTATGGTCCGCTAAATTTTGTGGGCCTTTAGCTGGGCCGGCCCATTATGGTCCGCTAAATCTTATGGGCCTTTGGTTGGGCCGGCCCATTTAAACTTTGTGGGCCACTTTTGGGCCGGTCCACGTGTCAACATATCATAGGCCTGTCTCGACCGTTGGATGAGTGACACTTGTGCCAATGCGGAGCTGACACGTGGATCTTTCAGCCAATGATAATTTTACACATGGAAAATCGGCATTGGTCGTGGCTGTTAACGGGTTATCGGATCCAAAATCCGACCCGATAGCTCAACGGCGTTCTGTTACGGTGGATGCCACGGGTCGGTCACCCTTGACAAAAGCACTTCTGTGACGCGCGATTTATCATCATGGAAGTGGAATCTTCCGTGATGATAATTTTGGTAATGTCATGGAACACTTCTACGACAGCACAGGTATGACTTTCTTGATTCTGTCATAAATTTGTCATGGATGTACATGCATGACAAAAAACGCAACCTACTGTGACAAACACGTATCATCACGGAAGTGTATTTTTTTTGTAGTGCACCCTAGAACACACAAGTTTCTCTCACAACCGTGTGCGGTGCCCCCTCCATAGTTACACACCTCGATCATACCATCGTAGAGCTTAGGCGAAACCCTGCGCCGGTTGCATCATCATCACAGTCGCCACGCCGATGTGCTGACGGAACTCACCCTCGTCCTCAACTGGATCAAGAGCACGAGGGACCTCATCGAGCTGAACGTGTGCTGAACATGGAGGTGCCGTACGTTCGGTAGTTTGATCGGTTGGATCGTGAAGACGTTCGACTACATCAACCACGTTATTGAAACGCTTCCGCTTTCGGACTACGAGGGTACATGGACACACTCTCCCCTATCATTGCTATGCATCACCTAGATAGATCTTGCGTGATCGTAGGATTTTTTTTCAAATTACTGTGCCTACATTTGCAAGTCTCAGGACTATACGGAAGCATTTTTCGAGTATGAGGATGGTTTTGTTACAAGCCAACAAATATGAGGATGAAACATGCAATTTACTCCGACCTGTGGATCAAAAAACAGTGAACTCACTAATAAAACCTGCCTAGATCCGGGTCGCTCTCATGCCCACCGCTCTCATGCCCACCGCTCTCGTGATAGCTCCGCTGCCCACCCCCTCCCCGCCGGCCACCCCGCCCCTCCACTAGAGCATAGAGCTAGTCAGCCCGCCTAGATCTAGCGAGCCTCCCTTTTGGGTGCGGATCCCTGCCGCGGTGCACATCACGAGGAGGACCACAGAGGAGCGGAGATCTACATCACCGCCGTCTCCATAGGTCGAGGTTGCTGATTGCGAGCGGGGATGCTGCTCCAGACTAGGAGATTGCCGGGTTGCTGGCGGAACTGGACAGATTAGAGAGGGAGGCGCAGTGGGCAATGCGCGTGGTCACGGATTCACGCCGCACCCTTGTGCTCAGGGCGTTGACGAGGACTGCCAAGGAAGAGCGGAGGAGGATCTCTGCGGTAGGAGAATTGACAGTGGATCGAATCCTCTACTAGGCGGCGAGGGAGGCAGAATCCCAATCGAGAGAACAGAGGAGGAGGTGGAGATTGTTCAGGGAGGACTGAGTCCTGGGACCCAATCCACACCTCCTAGTTCCCCGATTTGGGTCCTGCATAAGCGCGCAATTCGGCGGGCGGCGTTGCCGCTGGCGTTGCTGACTACTTCTCCGGTGAGAAGGGTCAACGGGGGCGCACTGTCACTGCACAGAGGTCCCTGCTTGTCAGGTGTGATCTGGAAGTGAGGCCCGAGTTAGGGACACTTGGCGACCGCTGGTTGGCTGACACTCAGCAGGTGAAGGCGCCCAGGCAGAAGGCGTCTCCTACAGGATCTATAAGAGGAGAGAGCAAGCCCCCGCCTTGTTCCCAAGCTAGGGTTCATCACCGCCGCTGCCATGGGGCTCCCCCTCATTTGCTAGAGTGGGTCAGGAAGGATTTGTTCGAGCATGGAGAGTTTACTGCCAAGGATTGCCACCTTGTTGGATCGGTTGATCACATCCCTCCACCAAAACAATTCAGTTACTCCATAGATTTTTGGGCTAGAAAACACATGAGAATTCCTTTTACTATTGTTGTCAAAAGGATGGTTGGAGCTGGAAGAGAGGGCTCTCGAGGAGGAGGGAGATATGCGGCAAGGAGGGGGAGGAATGAGATAGGGTGTGGTGGGACTGCAAACACCAAACCGACGGGAGGAGGGGAGACACAACACCAGGCTGCTCGACCTCTTGCAGCCCAGATGCCTCCAATCTCTGTCTACTTGAAAGAACAAGTGCTCCCAAGGTGGTTTTGGTAATTAATGTCAACATATCTCTTGTTGGAATAACACTTTTATCTATTATTTTTCAAACAAGTTCAACAATGGAGTGGCATGGACTAAAGGATGTGGGAACTCCTTCAAGATGCTAAGGACAAAGGATTGGCTCAAGCTTCAAGCTCAAGACTCTTCATTTTACATTTCAGTGATCCAAGATCACATTGAGTCTATAGGAAAAGCCAATACTATCAAGGAGGGATGAGGTGTTGCTTAATGAGCCTCTTGCTTCAAGTGCTTAGTGATATGCTCCATAACCCTCAACTACTTTCCCATTTCCACACATATGTCCTAAACCTAAAGTCAAACTCGGCCCCACTGATTCGTTCTATCCGGCGCCACCGAGTTTGGATGTCTTAGCCACTGCCACAAACCCTAGGCAAATCGGTATCACCGATAGGGATCTCGGTCTCACCGAGATGGGATTGTAATCTCTCCGTGTATTTCCATTATCAAAATCGGTTTCACCGAATTTGAGCAATCGGTACTACCGAGATTGCAATGCAAACTTTCTGGTTGACTCATCACCAAAATCGGTCCCACCGAGTTTGATAATCGGTCCAACCGAGTTTGCCTGACCAAATCTCTAGTTAGCTTGTTACCAAAATCGGTCTCACCGAGTTTGTGTAATCGGTCTCACCGAGATTACGTTATGCCCTAACCCTAACCGAATCGGTCCTACCGAGTTGCATTTCGGTCCCACCGAAATCCCTAACGGTCACATTATTTGCTAAATCGGTCTGACCGAGTTTCTCAATTCGGTCCCACCGAGTTTGGCAAATTGTGTGTAATGGTTAGATTTTGTGTGGAGGCTATATATACCCCTCCACCTCCTCTTCATTCGTAGAGAGAGCCATCAGACTAAACCTACACTTCCAACTTACCATTTCTGAGAGAGAACCACCTACTCATGTGTTGAGGCCAAGATATTCCATTCCTACCATATGAATCTTGATCTCTAGCCTTCCCCAACTTGCTTTCCACTCAAATCCACTTTCCACCAGATCCAAATCCTATGAGAGAGAGTTGAGTGTTGGGGAGACTATCATTTGAAGCACAAGAGCAAGGAGTTCATCATCAACGCACCATTTGTTACTTCTTGGAGAGTGGTGTCTCCTAGATTGGCTAGGTGTCACTTGGGAGCCTCCGACAATATTGTGGAGTTGAACCAAGGAGTTTGTAAGGGCAAGGAGATCGCCTACTTCGTGAAGATCTACCGCTAGTGAGGCAAGTCCTTCGTGGGCGACGGCCATGGTGGGATAGACAAGGTTGCTTCTTCGTGGACCCTTCGTGGATGGAGCCCTCCGTGGACTTGCGCAACTGTTACCCTTCGTGGGTTGAAGTCTCCATCAACGTGGATGTACGATAGCACCACCTATCGGAACCACGCCAAAAACATCCGTGTCTCCAATTGCATTTGAATCCTTCAAACCCTTCCCTTTACATTCTTGAAAGTTGCATGCTTTACTTTCCGCTGGTCATATACTCTTTGCATGCTTGCTTGCTATGTGTTGTGAATGTTAAACTTGTGCCTAAACTCAACTTAAATTTTAAAAAGGCTAAAAACTACAACTTTGGTACTTAGTGTCTAATCACCCCCCTCTAGACACCTCTTCTCAAGGTCCTACGAGTGGTATCAGAGCTTTGGTCTCCATTGCCTTGGTTTTATCACCATTGGAGGAAGATGGATGAGTCTACTTTGGGGAGTCTTAGACATAGAGTGCCTATTCTTGATGGAGAGTACTTTCATGAATGAAAAAATGAGATGCTTGTAATTTTCAATCAATATCATTTGAACAAGTATCATTGCTAGTCCTTGTGCACCTTGTGTTGATCCTATGCATCCTACCCTTGATGAGTCTATTGACATGATTAGGAATGTTAGAACTGTTAATCTTATCACTAGAGGCTTGCCTAGAAACTTGATTATAAAACTGCCTACTCTTGAGTGTGCCTACACTATATGGAAATTTCTTGAGGAACGATTTTCTGATTATTCTTTGAAAAATCTTGATGGAATTCTTCATAAGTCTATTTACTTGAGTAAGATGAATACTAGTGATCCTATGTTTGGTGATCGTCTATTCGAGCTTACAAATCTTATGCGTGCCAAAGGAAATGTTGGTATTATGAGTGATATTATTTCCGAAGCTATAAAAATTCATAGACAAGATCATTGTCAAAATCACTCTAACGAATCACCCTCTATAGGATTTGATCCACCACATGACGATGTTGAACATGGATACTATGATGAGGATGATGATAGTGACTTCGATCTTGAAGATGCAATGAGACATTTTGGTCTTATGGCAAATCTTCGGGGATATATGTCAGGAGGAAAGGAATGGGTCCTTGACAGTGGATGTACCGATCACATGACCGGAGATAAAGACATGTTTCATGAGCTTGCTGATAATGATAGTCCTCGAAAGTATGTCACTTTTGGTGACAACTCAAAGGGTAAGGTGGTTGGCCTCGGTAAGGTGGACATCTCACATGATAGCTCCATACAAAATGTCATGCTCGTTGAATCTCTTGGATACAACTTACTTTCAGTATCTAGACTTGCTGACTTTGGTTTCAATGTCTTATTTACTGAAATTGATTGCCAAGTGTTTCATCGAGACAATCATAAAATGGTTTTTACTGACATACGTAGAGGTGATCTTTACATTATTGATTTCACTAAAAAGGCTCAACCTAAAACTTGCTTCATTGCTAAATCCTCAAAAGGTTGGTTATGGCATAGACGACTAGGTCACGTTGGCATGAGAAACCTTGACAAGCTTATTAAAGGAAATCATATCCTTGGAGTTAATGATGTCATTTTTGATAAGGATAGACTTTGCAGTGCTTGCCAAGCAGGTAAACAAGTTGGAGGAAGGCATCCCGTGAAGAACATCATGACCACAAAGAGGCCACTCGAGCTACTTCACATGGATCTCTTTGGTCCCAACTCTTACAAGAGTCTCGGTGGAAATTCTTTCGGTCTAGTTATAATTGATGATTTTTCCAGATTTACGTGGGTGTTCTTTCTTGATGATAAATCGCAGGTTCAAAAGATCTTCAAAAACTTCGCTAGGAAGGCCCAAAATCAATTTGAAGTAAAGATCAAGAAGGTTCGCAGCGACAACGGAATGGAGTTCAAGAACGCAAATCTGGACACCTTTCTTGACGAAGAAGGGATTTCACACGATTTCTCGGCTATGCACACACCTCAACAAAATGGAGTTGTTGAGAGGAAGAACCGGACGCTCATCGAAATGGCGAGAACGATGCTTGATGAGTACAAGACGCCGAAGCACTTTTGGGCAGAAGCGGTTGAGACAGCTTGTCATGCAACAAATCGCTTGTATCTTCACAAGCTACTCGGCAAGACGGCATACAAGCTACTCACCGGTAATAGACCCCAAGTTGGATACTTTCGAGTATTCGGCTCAAAGTGCTACATTCTTGATAAGCATCATCGTTCTAAATTTGCTCCTAAGTCTCATGAAGGTTTCCTACTAGGTTATGGCTCAAACTCTCACACATACCGTGTCTACAACAATTTCACCCGAAAGGTTGAAGAGACGGTAGATGTGAAGTTTGATGAATCTAACGGCTCGCAAGTAGAGCAATTGCCAATTGATGTAGGAGACAAAGATCCTTCGGAAGCAATCCAAGACTTGTCTATTGGAAAGGTCCGTCCAACGGAAGTAAAAAAGAGTACCTCGCTGTCCAAGTGGAAGCTTCTACTTCACGACAAGGTGAACCAAGAGTTGATACGGAAGCATCCACAAGAGGGACACACCAAGATGAAGGAAACGAGGAAGTGCATCAAGATGAACGTCAACGACCTCCTTCTCCACCACGACAAGAGAACGCCAACGCCAACAATGAAGAAGGCCAAGAAGAAGAACAAGATGAAGAAGATGCTCAACAAAGATCCAAGCAAAAGCTTTCACGATTTCGAGCAAGAATTGCTAAAGACCATCCCGTCGAGCAAATCTACAATGATCTACAAACCGGGAGAATCACTCACTCTAAAACTCGTCTAGCTAACTTTTGTGAAAACTATTCTTTCATCTCTAGCATTGAACCTATGAAGGTCGAAGAAGCATTGGAAGATCCGAATTGGATAAATTCTATGCATGAAGAGCTACACAACTTTGAGAGGAACCAAGTTTGGACACTGGTTGAGAAGCCCGACAACAACCATAACATCATCGGTACCAAATGGGTGTTTCGCAACAAGAAAGATGAAGGTGGACAAGTTGTTCGCAAGAAAGCACGTCTCGTCGCCCAAGGCTACACACAAGTTGAAGGTATGGACTATGGTGAGACTTATGCTCCCGTTGCTAGACTTGAGTCTATCCGCATCTTACTTGCCTATGCTAATCACCATGATATCACCTTGTACCAAATGGACATTAAAAGTGCTTTTCTAAATGGTGAAATAGAGGAGCAAGTTTATGGTAAACAACCTCCTGGCTTTGTCAATCCTAAGAAACCCAATCATGTTTACAAACTTCACAAAGCTCTTTATGGTCTTAAACAAGCTCCTAGAGCATGGTATAAATGCTTGACCAAGTTCCTTATTGAAAAAGGCTTTGAAATTGGGAAAATTGATTCTACCCTCTTTACTAAAAGGGTTAATGGTGAACTATTTGTCAGCCAAATCTATGTTGATGATTTATATTTGGTTCAACTAACCCTCATTTTAGTGAAAAGTTTGGGAAGCTAATGTCGGAGAAGTTTGAGATGTCAATGACGAGTGAACTCAAATTCTTTCTTGGGTTGCAAATCAAGCAAACTAAGGAAGGTACTTTTGTCTCTCAAACGAAGTACACTAAGGACTTATTCAAGAAGTTCAATATGCAAGAATGCAAAGGTATGTCTACACCCATGCCTACTAGTGGACATCTTGATTTGACAAAAGATGGTGAACCGGTTGATCAAAAGGTTTATCGCTCTATGATTGGTTCATTGTTATATCTATGTGCTTCACGTCCCGATATTATGCTAAGTGTGTGCTTGTGTGCACGATATCAAGCTGCTCCTAAAGACATCTTAAGGCTGTGAAAAGGATAGTGAGATACTTAATACATACACCAAATTTTGGCATTTGGTATCCTAAGAGGGACTCTTTCGATCTTGTTGGCTACTCCGACTCGGACTATGCCGGAGACAAGGTTGATAGAAAGTCCACTTCGGGTACATGTCAATTTCTTGGTAGATCTCTTGTGTCTTGGTCCTCCAAGAAACAAAACTCGGTATCCTTATCCACCGCCGAAGCGGAATACATTGCCGCTGGTTCATGTTGTGCTCAATTACTTTGGATGACCCAAACTCTTAAAGATTATGGGATATATGTGAAACATGTTCCATTGCTTTGTGACAATGAAAGTGCTATCAAAATTGGTCATAATCCTCTGCAACATTCTCGAACTAAGCATATTGAAGTTCGTCATCATTTCATTCGAGATCATGTTGCTAAGGGTGACATTGATCTTAAGCATGTTCGCACCGAAAAGCAATTAGCGGATATATTCACTAAACCTCTTGATGAGAAAGTGTTTTGCAGGTTGAGAGGAGAATTGAACATCATTGATGCTTCAAACTTGGAGTATAAACTCCATTGCATACATGCATGACATGAGCTTATGACTAATCCTTGATGTTTCTCTTATGATGAAAATCTTATGTCTTGGATATATTTGTATCTTGCATGTTATCTAACCCATGTAGGTACTTGGTTGAATCAAATTCCATGAGATTGTAACCTACTCACATCTTGAGCAATATCTACATCACCAAGTCTCTATACAAAGGTGGTTGAAGACAAGGAAGCACGAAACCATTCGAACATATCCTTTGACAAATTCAATGTTGAGCTTCATGATTGTCATTTTTGGATAAACAAGTGCTCTTCCTTGCAAGAACTAACCCATGTAGGTAGATGGACTCAAATTCCAAGTGGTGCTCCAAACTCTTGATGAGCTACATCAACCTTGAGCGACCCACACAAGTTCAACTACATGGACAACACCACCAACCAAGGAATGTTATTCAATCTTAGAGAAGCTTTACTCCAAGACATGAGCTAAAGCAACTCGACAAGATGTGAATACATCAAGATGCTTAAACGAAAAATGGCAACCCCATTTTGAGCTTAAATTATGAGTATGACCTATGATCAAGTGATCTCACTTGACTCCTAAGTCAATATACTCTAACATAGGTGACTTTGTCGCCGACCATCTCTAGATGAAGTTCTCTTGTGTTTTCTTCTGTGTTTCTGCATTTGTCTCCTGCATATTTGTTCTCCCTTCAAAAAAACTTCATCTAGATTTCTTTCTTTTTGCTCTGCATTTTCTGCATCCAATTCCTTGCAAATCTTTGTGAGATCTTATTAGTCTAGTGAGCTGAGGTGACAAGTGTTTTCTCTGCGATGAACTCGGTTACACTGATTTGTTAGTTTCGGTCCAACCGAAATTTTTCGGTACCAACGAAGCCTACAACTCGGTGCCACCGATTTCACAACAGGAAAAATAGTTTGCCACTTCTTCTGTGTTTCTTCTGATCCAGCTCCACTCAATGAATCTTGTCCTCTACAAGCATCACATTTTTATCATTGCTTTATGTTGTGACTCAAGGATCAAACTCATTCACGACAAATTCCAGAGGGAGAGAGAGATTACATCTTTATCAAGCCCTTCTTGGAAATTGCTGTCAAAGGGGGAGAGAGAGATCACATCAAAGCTTATCACTTAAAGAGATCACATCAGAGAAGGAGAGAGAGAGAGAGATCCTTCAGGGGGAGAGAGAGAGATCTCCAGGGGGAGAGAATGCTAGTAGAAAGTATTTCTCAAGGATCCCAGATGCTTGGTGTTCAAGAGGAGAGATGCCACATGTCTTCTTGAGGGGAAAGACATGTTCATATGTGCTTACTTGCATTAGTTTGCATTAGCTCTGTTCATTTATATCTTTCAGCTCTGATTTTCTGTTCCCTATCTTCTCCCAATATCCCATGCTAGATTCAGGGGGAGCAAGACATCTGAGGGAAAGAAATCATTCAAATTCATTGCATATCTTTACTCTTGGGGACATGTCTAATCAAATGTGGTACTTAGTACTCACTCTCTACATGTCATCCCAGTCTTGGTATTCTTGTGGTGTCTTTTGTTTGCTCTGGCTAGTAGATGTATCTGTGTTATCTAACCTTGTTTACGCAGGTTCAGTCCATCCTAAGTGAATTCAAGACTACAAGGTAAGTATATGCATCACAATCATGTGTATGAGGAATTCTTGCTGATGTACATACTGTTTGCAAGAACGACTCATGGGCATGAAGGTATTTCCTTTAATATTTTTTTTGCTCTGATGCATATGGCCAAGATACATGTAACACATTGCCTGCTCTATCATGGTTATGCTCTCACATGCTTCTCTATTCCATATTCACATGATTGCATACATGTAGGGGGAGCCTATGCTTGTTACATGTCTTTCCAAAGCTTTATTTGCTATTCTTTATATCCTTATCTAAAGCTTTGATGTATGTTGCCATCAATTACCAAAAAGGGGGAGATTGAAAGCACAAGTGATCCCTAGGTGGTTTTGGTAATTAATGTCAACATATCTCTTGTTGGACTAACACTTTTATCTAGTATTTTTCAGACAAGTTCAACAATGGAGTGGCATGGACTAAAGGATGTGGGAACTCCTTCAAGATGCTAAGGACAAAGGATTGGCTCAAGCTTCAAGCTCAAGACTCTTCATTTTACATTTCAGTGATCCAAGATCACATTGAGTCTATAGGAAAAGCCAATACTATCAAGGAGGGATGAGGTGTTGCTTAATGAGCCTCTTGCTTCAAGTGCTTAGTGATATGCTCCATAACCCTCAACTACTTTCCCATTTCCACACATATGTCCTTTACCTAAAGTCAAACTCGGCCCCACTGATTCGTTCTATCCGGCGCCACCGAGTTTGGATGTCTTAGCCACTGCCACAAACCCTAGGCAAATCGGTCTGACCGATAGGGATCTCGGTCTCACCGAGATGGGATTGTAATCTCATTGTGTATGTCCATTATCAAAATCGGTTTCACCGAGTTTGAGCAATCGGTACTACCGAGATTGCAATGCAAACTTTTTGGTTGACTCATCACCAAAATCGGTCCCACCGAGTTTGATAATCGGTCCAACCGAGTTTGTCCGACCAACTCTCTAGTTAGCTTGTTACCAAAATCGGTCTCACCGAGTTTGTGTAATCGGTCTCACCGAGATTACGTTATGCCCTAACCCTAACCGAATTGGTCCTACCGAGTTGCATTTCGGTCCCACCGAAATCACTAACGGTCACATTATTTGCTAAATCGGTCTGACCGAGTTTCTCAATTCGGTCCCACCGAGTTTGGCAAATTGTGTGTAACGGTTAGATTTTGTGTGGAGGCTATATATACCCCTCCACCTCCTCTTCACTCGTAGAGAGAGCCATCAGACTAAACCTACACTTCCAACTTACCATTTCTGAGAGAGAACCACCTACTCATGTGTTGAGGCCAAGATATTCCATTCCTACCATATGTATCTTGATCTCTAGCCTTCCCCAAGTTGCTTTCCACTCAAATCCTCTTTCCACCAGATCCAAATCCTATGAGAGAGAGTTGAGTGTTGGGGAGACTATCATTTGAAGCACAAGAGCAAGGAGTTCATCATCAACGCACCATTTGTTACTTCTTGGAGAGTGGTGTCTCCTAGATTGGCTAGGTGTCACTTGGGAGCCTCCGACAAGATTGTGGAGTTGAACCAAGGAGTTTGTAAGGGCAAGGAGATCGCCTACTTCGTGAAGATCTACCGCTATTGAGGCAAGTCCTTCGTGGGTGACGGCCATGGTGGGATAGACAAGGTTGCTTCTTCGTGGACCCTTCGTGGGTGGAGCCCTCCGTGGACTCGCGCAACCGTTACCCTTCGCGGGTTGAAGTCTCCATCAACGTGGATGTACGATAGCACCACCTATCGGAACCACGCCAAAAACCTACGTGTCTCCAATTGCGTTTGAATCCTCCAAACCCTTCCCTTTACATTCTTGCAAGTTGCATGATTTACTTTCCGTTGCTCATATACTCTTTGCATGCTTGGTTGCTATGTGTTGTGAATGTTAAACTTGTGCCTAAACTCCACTTAAATTTTAAAAAGGCTAAAAACTGCAACTTTGGTACTTAGTGTCTAATCACCCCCCCTCTAGACACCTCTTCTCAAGGTCCTACACTACTCCAGGCCACTGATTGTTCCTCTAGCTCAACCTTCTTATATGATTCCACCGGGCCATAATTATGCGAGATATCCACCAGGAGGGTGGAACGCTCAATATCAAGGTATGGGTCAATGGCCTATGCAACAACAACATTTCCCCTATCAATTTCCTATGCAACCTGGCATGATGCCTTACTAATAGAAAATGCCTTTCAATTCTCGATGTTCATCTGATGGGAATGGCCTTGCTCTACCCTCTGGATCCAGCAAAAACAAGAAGAAGCAGAAAAACCCTAAAGGGGTGCTGTGGAAAACAATGTTGATCAGACCCAGAGCAACAGTGATGTGGAGGGGAGTGCTACGTCTTGAGCTTGCGTTGGTTTTCCTTGAAGAGGAAAGGGTGATGCAGCAATAGTAGCGTAATTATTTCCCTCAGTTTTTGAGAACCAAGGTATCAATCCAGTAGGAGGCTCCTCAAAAGTCCCACGCACCTACACAAACAAATAAAGAACTCGCAACCAACACAATAAAGGGGTTGTCAATCCCTTCACGGCCACTTGCGAAAGTGAGATCTAATAGAGATAGTATGATAAGATAAATATATTTTTGGTATTTTATAATATAGATGCAAAAAGTAAAGATGCAAATAAAAGTAGATTGAAAGCAAATATGATAAAAGATAGACCCGGGGGCATAGGTTTCACTAGAGGCTTCTCTCAAGATAGCATAAGTATTACGGTGGGTGAACAAATTACTGTCTAGCAATTGATAGAAAAGCGAATAATTACGAGATTATCTAGGCATGATCATGTATACAGGCATCATGTCCGCAACAAGTAGACCGACTCCTGCCTGCATCTACTACTATTACTCCACACATCGACCGACTCCTGCCTGCATCTAGAGTATTAAGTTCATAAAGAACAGAGTAACGCATTAAGCAAGATGACATGATGTAGAGGGATAAACTCATGCAATATGATATAAACCCCATCTTTTTATCCTAGATGGCAACAATACAATCCGTGCCTGCAACCCTTTCTGTCACTAGGTAAGGACACCGCAAGATTGAACCCAAAGCTAAGCACTTCTCCCATGGCAAGAAAGACCAATCTAGTAGGCCAAACCAAATTGATAATTTGAAGAGACTTGCAAAGATAACTCAATCATACATAAAATAATTCAGAGGAGATTCAAATATTTCTCATAGATAAACTTGATCATAAACCCACAATTCAACGGATCTCGACAAACACACCGCAAAAAGAGTTTACATAGAATAGATCTCCACAAGAGAGGGGGAGAACATTGTATTGAGATCCAAGAAGAGAGAAGAAGCCATCTAGCTAATAACTATGGACCCGAAGGTCTGTGGTAAACTACTCACAACTCATCGGAGGGGCTATGGTTTTGATGTAGAAGCCCTCCGTGGTCGATCCCCCCTCCAGCGGAGCACCGACGAAGGCTCCAAGATGGGATCTCGCGGATACAGAAGGTTACGACGGTGGAAATTGTGTTTTGTTGGCTCCTAGGATGTTTTCGGGGTACGTAGGCTTATATAGGAGGAAGAAGTACGTCAGTGTCCGCCCGAGGGGCCCACGAGACAGTTGGCGCGCCCTATAGGGGTGGGCACGCCGTCCCCTCTCGTGGCCGCCTTGGCTGCTTCTTGACTTTCACTCCAAGTCCTCTGGATCACGTTCGTTCCAAAAATCACGCTCCCGAAGGTTTCATTCCGTTTGGACTCCGTTTGATATTCCTTTTCTTCGAAATACTAAAATAGGCAAAAAAAATAGAAATACGGGCTGGGCCTCCGGTTAGTAGGTTAGTCCCAAAAATGATATAAATGTGTAAAATAAAGCCCATAAACATCCAAAAGGGGTAATATAATAGCATGGAACAATCAAAAATTATAGATACGTTGGAGACGTATCAAGCATCCCCAAGCTTAATTCGTGCTCGTCCTCAATGTAAATGATAAAAACAGAATTTTTGATGTGGAATTCTACTTAGCATAATTCTCAATGTAATTTTATTTATTGTGGCATGAATGTTCACATCCAAAATGATTCAAAATAAAAGTTCATATTGATAAAAGAAATAGTAACACTTCAAGAATACTAATCAAAGTAATCATGTCTTCTCAAAATAACATGGCAAAAGAAAGTTCATCCCTACAAAATCATATAGTTAGGCTATGCTTCATTTTCGTCACACAAAGATGTTCCCAACTTCTATACCCCCGATGACAAGCCAAGCAATTGTTTCATACTTAAATGATCTCAAACTTTTTCAACCTTCACGCAATACATGAGTGTGAGCCATGGATATAGCACTATGGGTGGAATAGAATTGGATGATGGGGATTGTGTGGAGAAGACAAAAAAGGAGAAAGTCTCACATTGACGAGGATAATCAACGGGCTATGGAGATGCCCATCAATTGATGTCAACATCAGGAGTAGGGATTGCCATGCAACAGATGCACTAGAGCTATAAATGAATGCTCAACAAAAGAAAACTAGTGGGTGTGCATCCAACTTGCTTGCTCACGAAGACCTAGGGCATTTGAGGAAGCCTATTGTAGTAATATACAAGCCAAGTTCTATAATGAAAAATTCCCACTAGTATGAAAAAGACAACCTATGAGACTCACTATATGAAAAACATGGTGCTACTTTGAAGCACAATATATGAGACTCACTACATGAATAACAAGGTGCTACTTTGAAGCACAAGTGTGGAAAAAGAGATAGTAACATTGCCCTTTTTATTTATTTTCTTTATTTTTTTTCTTTTTCTCTTTTTTTTCTTTTTTTTCTTTTTCTTTTTTTTCTTTTTCTTTTTTTTCTTTTCTTTGGCCTTTCTTTTTTTGGCCTTTTTTGGACAATGCTCTAATAATGATGATCATCACACTTTCATTGATTACAACATATGAATTACAACTCGAAACTAGAACAAGATATGACTCTATATGAATGCCTCCGGCGGTGTACCGGGATGGTGCAATGAATCAAGAGTGACATGTATGAAAATTATGCATGGTGGCTTTGCCACAAATATGATGTCAACTACATGATCATGCAATGGCAATATGACAAAAGTAAAGTATGTCATGATGACGATGAACGGAAGGGTGGAAAGTTGCATGGCAATATATCTCGGAATGGCTATGGCCATAATAGGTAGGTATGGTGGCTGTTTTGAGGAAGATATAAGGAGGTTTATGTGTGATAGAGCGTATCGTATCACGGGGTTTGCATGCACTGGCGAAGTTTGCACCAACTCTCAAGGTGAGAAAGGGCAATGCACGGTACCGAAGAGGCTAGCAATGGCAGAAAGGTAAAAGTGCGTATAATCCATGGACTCAACATTAGTCAAAAGAACTCATATACTTATTGCAAAAATTTAGAAGTCATCAAAAATCAAGCACTACACGCATGCTCCTTAGGGGATAGATTGGTAGGAAAAGACCATCGCTCGTCCCCGACCGCCACTCATAAGGATGCGCAAGCCAGTTACACTTCATGTTTCAAATTTGTTACACAACTTTAACCATACGTGCATGCTATGGGACTTGCTAACTTCAACACAAGCATTCTTTAAATTCATAATCACCCAACTAGCATGACTTTAATATCACTACCTCCCTATCTCAAAACAATTATCAACTATCAAATCGATCATAGCATCCAATTCACTTCCTATGATAGTTTTTATTATACCCAGCTTGGATGCCTACCATTCTAGGACCAATTTTATAACCATAGCAAATACCATGCTGTTCTAAAATACTCTCAAAATAATATAAGTGAAGCATGAGAGACTAGCAATTTCTACAAATATAAGTCACCGCCGTACTCTAAAAGATATAAGTGAAGCACATAGAGCAAAAACTATCAAGCTCAAAAGATATAAGTGAAGCACATAGAGTATTCTAGGAAATTCTAATCAAGTAGGCTTCTCCCAAAAGGTGTGTACAGCAAGGATGATTGTGGTAAACTAAAAAGCAAAGACTAATATAATACATGATGCTCCAAGCAAAACACATATCATGTGGCGAATAAAAATATAACTCCAGGTAAAGTTACCAATGAACGAAGACGAAAGAGGGGATGCCTTCCCGGGGCATCCCCAAGCTTAGGCTTTTGGCTATCCTTGAATATCTTGGGGTGCCATGGGAATCCCCAAGCTTAGGCTCTTTCTACTCCTTATTCCATAGTCCATCAAAGCTTTACCCAAAACTTGAAAACTTCACAACACAAAACTCAATAGGAAATCTTATAAGCTCCGTTAGTGAAAGAAAACAAAACGACCACATAAGGTACTGTAATGAACTCATTCTTTATTTATTTTGGTGTTAAACCTACTGCATACCAACTTCTCTATGGTTTATAAACTATTTTACTAGCCATAGATGCATCAAAATAAGCAAACAACACACGATAAACAGAATCTGTCAAAAACAGAACAGTCTGTAGCAATCTGTAACTAACGCAAACTTTTGGAAATCTAAAAATCCTACCAAAATAGGAAGTCCTATAAACTTTATCTATTGATCGGAAGCAAAAAGAATCAACGCAAAAGCACGTTTCTGTGATTTAACAAAACTAAATTCGTGCTTGTAAAGTTTCTGTTTTTTAGCAGAATCAAGTCAACTATCATCATAGGTTATCCTATAGGTTCTACTTGGCACAAACACTAATTAAAAGATAAAAACACATCTAAACAGAAGGTAGATGCAAGATTTATTACTAAACAGTAACAAAAAAACACAAATAAAATTGGGTTGCCTCCCAACTAGCGTTATTGTTTAACGCCCCTAGCTAGGCATAAAAGCGAAGATAGATCTAAGTAGTGCCATAATAATAAGATAGATCTTGAAAGCTCATCTCATATTCTGTACGTTCGGCAGCAAGTTTTCTTTGAGGCAAGCAAAAGTAATCAAAAGGGCTAAATTTAGCGGGACAAAAGTCCCCAAGATCAATCTCAGGAGGAACGGGTTCCTCCTTTGGCCCTTCATAATGCACAACTAATTCATCACTAAAAGAATTCTTTTGGCAAAATCTCGTCAGCCTATACTCAAGAGAGTATCCTAGCTCATTGTTTCGAAGGGCAAAATCATTATTAAGTTCGGTAATTCTATCAACCAAGACATTGGTAGGAACCTTTTTTCTAAGGTTTTCATTGAAAGCAACATAGTCCGAAGATTGAAAACGCCTAATTTCCTCTTGATCAAAGAGGACCGCCTCTATGGGAGGACGACCGGCGTCCACCCTATAGTGCACAAAGATTTATTTGGCCTCTCTTATTATAAATCTAAACTCCCGAGCCAAAAAGATAGTAACAGCGCGTTTAACAGAAGAATGCTCAATATTGGAAAATTCTAGAAAAATTCTTTGTATGCAAGGATGCATATGCATAAATTGTCTTTCAAGTTCAACTACAAGCATAGCAATGGCATCCGCAAGACTACTAGTTCTGTGCATAATAGAACCACCCATGGAAGGTAAAGCACCGGCACAAGTAAAGAAATCTTGAATAACACTTTTTCCAATAATGTTACCACTACCGATTTGTAACTTTTTAGTATCCAAGATAGGGGGTTCTTCAGCCGGAGCCTCAGAATTTTCCATGTTATCATTATTGTCCATATAGACGATAATCTCCCCAATTTTAGACATAACAGCTAACAAAAGCAAGGAGGAAGAAAACGAGTGAAAGAGAGAGGAGGATATTGGGAAAGAGAGGGCGAATAAAATGACAAGGGTGAAGTAGGGGAGAGGAAAACAAGAGGCAAATGGCAAATAATGTAAATGCAAGGGAGATGAGTTTTTGATGGGTACTTGGTATGACTTGACTTGAGCGAAGACCTGCCCGGCAACGGCGCTAGAAATCCTTCTTGCTACATCTTGAGCTTGCGTTGGTTTTCCTTGAAGAGGAAAGGGTGATGCAGCAATAGTAGTGTAAGTATTTCCCTCAGTTTTTGAGAACCAAGGTATCAATCCAGTAGGAGGCTCCTCAAAAGTCCCACGCACCTACACAAACAAACAAAGAACTCGCAACCAACGCAATAAAGGGGTTATCAATCCCTTCACGGCCACTTGCGAAAGTGAGATATGATAGAGATAGTATGATAAGATAAATATATTTATGGTATTTTATAATATAGATGCAAAAAGTAAAGATGCAAATAAAAGTAGATTGAAAGCAAATATGATAAAATATAGACCCGGGGGCCATAGGTTTCACTAGAGGCTTCTCTCAAGATAGCATAAGTATTACGGTGGGTGAATAAATTACTGTCGAGCAATTGATAGAAAAGCGAATAATTATGAGATTATCTAGGCATGATCATGTATATAGGCATCACATCTGCAACAAGTAGACCGACTCCTGCCTACATCTACTACTATTACTCCACACATCGACCACTCCTGCCTGCATCTAGAGTATTAAGTTCATAAAGAACAGAGTAACGCATTAAGCAAGATGACATGATGTAGAGGGATAAACTCATGCAATATGATGTAAACCCCATCTTTTTATCCTCGATGGCAACAATACAATACGTGCCTTGCAACCCTTTCTGTCACTGGGTAAGGACACCGCAAGATTGAACCCAAAGCTAAGCACTTCTCCCATGGCAAGAAAGACCAATCTAGTAGGCCAAACCAAATTGATAATTCAAAGAGACTTGCAAAGATAACTCAATCATACATAAAAGAATCCAGAGGAGATTCAAATATTTCTCATAGATAAACTTGATCATAAACCCACAATTCATCGGATCTCGACAAACACACCGCAAAAAGAGTTTACATCGAATATATCTCCACAAGAGAGGGGGAGAACATTGTATTGAGATCCAAAAAGAGAGAAGAAGCCATCTAGCTAATAACTATGGACCCGAAGGTCTGTGGTAAACTACTCACAACTCATCGGAGGGGCTATGGTGTTGATGTAGAAGCCCTCCGTGGTCGATTCCCCCTCCGGCGGAGTGTCGGCGAAGGCTCCAAGATGGGATCTCACGGATACAGAAGGTTACAGCAGTGGAAATTGTGTTTCGTTGGCTCTCTGGATGTTTTCGGGGTACATAGGCTTATATAGGAGGAAGAAGTACGTCGGTGGCTGCCCGAGGGGCCCACGAGACAGGGGCGCACCCTGTAGGGGTGGGCACGCCCAGCCCTCTCGTGGCCGCCTCGGCAGCTTCTTGACTTGCACTCCAAGTCATGTGGATCACGTTCGTTCCAAAAATCACGCTCCTGAAGGTTTCATTCCGTTTGGACTCTGTTTGATATTCCTTTTCTTCGAAATACTAAAATAGGCAAAAAACAGAAATATGGGTTGGGCCTCCAGTTAGTAGGTTAGTCCCAAAAATGATATAAATGTGTAAAATAAAGCCCATAAACATCCAAAAGGGGTAATATAATGTGGCGACCGGTTTTCCGAGTATTAAATTCCAGAAACTGGCCGTTGTGCTCACCAGCCCCAGGATAACTGTTAGCTGATGAGGCACCAACTTGATACAGAAATCCCGAGAAAAATACAAAATATGCAGTACAAGACCATTCTGGTCTGCGAGTACAACAAATGGTTCCTAGTGGTTGATGGCGGAAGCGGGTTGTGAATCATAAGTGTCTATTGGACTCCATTTCCCACGGGAACAGCTGACCAGGTTAACTCCTATCTTCGCGTGGCTGCTATCACCATTGCGTGGGTTCCGGGGCTGTCATCACGGTCGCTCCTCTCCGCGCAAGAAATATGGCCAAGACAATAGCCAGGGACAAGCCAGTGAGTACTTTTAATGTACTCGCAAACATTATGAACACGGGTATAATATAACAACGATGTTCCGAAATATTTATGCTCATGACGTCAGTCGCACAAGTTAAATAAAACTCTGATGCATGTAAGCAGGTTATTTATGAAAATGCAATAACATAGCAGTATTAAAATTATGAAATAAATAACAAATATGCCACAGTCGGGCGTTTGAGCGACACCACATAAAGGGCTTTAAAAGAAATGCCACAGTCGGGCGTCTGAGCAACACCACATAAATGGCTTTAAAAGAAATGCCACAGTCGGGCGTCTGAGCGACACCACATAAAGGGCTTTAAGAGAAATGCCACAGTCGGGCGTCTGAGCGACACCACATAAAGGGATTTAAAAGAAATACCACAGTCGGGCATCTGAGCGACACCACATAAAGGGCTTTAAAAGAAATACCACAGTCGGGCGTCTGAGCGACACCACATAAAGGGCTTTAAAAGAAACAACCATAGTGAATATCCCGGAGGTAGAACCATCCCAGGGAGACTCGATAATAACAATAATATCATGGGTTAGTCAAAAATAAAAATAATCATAATTATCACAAGTCACAAGTTGTGATTCCAGTCCTAGTTTAACATATTCACCTCCGAAGACCGACACTAAGACCGACACTTGACCCATCCCAGACTGTAATCCTTAACCGTGGACACGGTTATTCGAATAGGTTTAATCTCAGCAGAGGGTGTACTCTTTACCCACGAGTAACGTATTTCTTTAGTCCATAGGGACTAATTCCGTCTACGGTCTTTTTGTTGAAAACACACCTAACTTGCACACACCAGCTTAACTCACACGTGTTTGGAATCACCCACGACACCTGTCAAGCAAAATCTAAGTGGGGAGGCTACAACCTCGCGTAGCATGGGATCAAATTTATATTGCGCGCTCTAAGGGGTGGCCTCCCCTCTCGGTCTCAACCGAAACACCCATGACCCCGAACCAGGTGGCCTGCCTACCAGCTACAACCGGTATCTTCCACCATGGCCTCTCTGTACGGTGTGTGCTAGAAAGAGGTTGACAAATTACTGAACCGTACTCTACTTGTTGTAGAGATGAGTGGTAGTACAAAACAAGTATGGGGGTTACTGGAACAAGACTCGATCTATGGTCGACTCAGGAGGTTTAAGTATGCCCTGCATGATTAGCATAACGAATATATTTCAACCAACAGAGTTACCGCTCATATTACCTTACCATGCCATACCAGACATAACCGTCCCGACGGAGACCAGCGACAAACTCATGCCTACCCAAGGCAGAGGTTTTCCCTGGTTCCTGCCGGTATGCATGCAAGGCACATGAGGATGATTATCATTACAAGTGTGTTCATTTCCAGCAGCATGGAAATCACTAATATGCATCCATGCACATGATCATCTCACATGAAGTAACAAGTTCTCCAAAATGAGGTGATGTTATAAACGTGTCATCGAACACACAAAACTATTATGCCGGGGTTCAGAATGCTTGCATTCAGGTCATGGGAAAGCAGGGTGCATTTCAAACTCTTGAAATATTCTCCTCTCTTCAAAAATCCTATTTTAAAAATATATATGAATTAACACACAAAAACAAAACAGCACAAAAAGTTGTTTTGAAAATTTTCAAATAAATCTTAAAATAAACTAGACAATATTAGAGAGAGGTAGGAAAAAGAATTAATCTATTTGGAGTTGTATTTAAAAAGATACAGCAGGTCAAAGTTTGGTCAAAATCTGCTATTTAAAATAAAACAAAAAAGAAAAACGTTTCAAATAAACATGTACATGTCGAAAGCGTACTTCGGGAGTGCGCTTCCACTTACTCCTGCATGGACAGGCGCTGGGTCACTAACGGTGGGCCCGCCTGGCCCACTGGTCAGGTTTGACCGGCCATGCGCGCGTCGTTCCCCTCCGACCGAACAGAGGCGGAGCTCCGGCGAGGATTTGCCGGCAAACGGGGGCGTCCCTTGGAGATCTGAGGACATGGGTGTGCTCAGGGGGTCGAGACGAATCTGTGGGTACCCGCCATGGTCGCCGACGTGAACGGAGTCGCCGGCGACGAGCTTCGCGGCGGAGAAGGCATTCGGGTGGATAGTGAGTTTGGGGCTGCGGTGGTCTCCGGCCAAAATTGAGCGTGGGGTTGTGCTCGCGAGAGGGAGGGAGAGTTCTTGGTGGAGAGAGTGGAGAGGGGGAGGCACTGGTGGCGATGGAATCGGCCGGGGCTTGGCGGCGACCGAACCGGCCGGACTCGGGGAAGATGGCCTTCCCCTACTCGACTGCTGGCAAAGGCAACACTAGGAGTATCACTTGAGGTTGCTCGAGGACTCAAGTGAGCTCCGGGGTCCTTATATAGGCGGTGGAGGTCGGTTCCAAGGCGGCCGGTGATACGGACGATGAAGAACCGCCTCCCTATAGCGTCAGGGCGTCGTGGCGACGACGGGAGCTAGCCGACGAGCGAGGGGATAAGCTTGTGCTGTTCCCAGGGGCAGGTGGCGAGCCAGGGTGGCTTTGGCGGCACCGACCGTGGCAGAGGCACGCTGCGGACGCCGGCCTGCCGCCAAAAGCTCTGTCGGCGGCGCTGTAGGCTGCCAGGGCGGCTTGGCGCGTTGCTGAGAGGAGGGTAGTGCGTGGCGTGGCCCTGCAGAGTGGGCCAAAACCAGGGGCGCAACGTGTCGGCTCGGCCGTGGCTCGTGCAATACGCGTGCTCTGCTCGTGCCCAGAGCACGCACGGAAGGTGCTCGATAGAATGCCGTGGCATGCTACAGGTCTCAGGTGAGGTTGGCAAGAACTAGGGCTAGTCTAGGTTTAGTAAGGGTAACAAGGGACATGGTGGTCTGGTCAGGAGACCAAGTTCACAATGCCAACAACAATTCATGTCAAATCTGATCATGCACTCCAGGTGTTTGACAAAATGCCACAGGCACCTAGGCATTTCTTGGAGGGGCCAAATCTTCCAGATCAGTGTCTCCTTGGATGCACAAGAGGGTGGTGAGGTTAGTTGGTGAAAAGCACAAACTTGCTGGTGCAAGTTTTGCTGAACTTCAAATCTGAACAGGATGTGAATGGCATTATTTCATGAACCAAAAATGATCAAATGAGTGCATGCTCCTGGACTTAGGGGTTTAGCATGGAGGACTACAAGTAGGGAAAAGAATCTAGGGCCAAGGAGTAAGAAATAATATGGATGCTGTACAAACCATCATGTTGGACCAGAATGAAGATGAGGTTGATTCACTCAAAATTTTCAAAGAACAACCCTGGATTTTTGCATATAATGGAATGACATGCTCCTACTGACATCCCATAATTTTGGTGGAAGCTAGAGAAAAATATTTAAAAGGGTTGTAGTGCAAAATTACCCACTGGACCAGAGAAGAAAAACAGGTGTAGCACTCAAAATATGCTATGAATGAAATATATTATTGCACAAAAGTGATCTAGAGACATCACATGAAATCTCCAAATTTTGGTTGGAATATTAGTTAAAGTTATCAACTGGTTGCAGTTCAAACAGAGCTCCAAAACTTAAAACAAGTCATTTTAATGAATATAGCTCAGGGTGGAATAATTTAATAAATAAACCTACTGATTAGGAAATTGTTTTAATGAGATGGCATAGAAGTTCAATATGTTTGGAAGGATCCACTAGGGTAGATACTCATTAATATAAAAAGAAAGGTTCTGAAATCAACAGAAATATTCTTGCAGGCAAAAATTTTAAACTCTTGTCAAAATTTTAATAACTAAAACCTGGTTAATTTTTTGGGGGGTGTTACAATTACTACCCCCCGTAAGAAAAATCTCGTCCTCGAGATTTGCTAAGAGCCGATGTGAAAAACAATTACTCCACATGTGTTCGAGCGGTTGTGAGTCTGCTGCCGTGGTGCTGCGTGAAAATAAATAATCCATGTAGTGAGGGGATAAACGTTGCAGCAACTCAGGGAAAAGAAATCTCATTCTAGGATTTTTCGCGGTTACACAAGTTAATCACGAAGAAAACTAGTCATACTAGTAGAAACTAAATACACGACTCGTCGCACAAATTCGAGGTACCATGCATAAGCTACAACGTAATAATAAATGCTGAAATAACAAACACAGCAGTGACGTCTAAAATGAAAACGGTAACTGGACAGGGTCCCGATAAAATGTCTCTGGTAAGGGGATACACTCCTCTTCTATCGGAGGAAGTGGATTGACCTGTCGATGTATGCGTCTCTCCGGGTCGGGCCTCAGTGGTCTGCCAATTGCAATCTGAGGATTCAAATCAGCGAGACTCTGGAGATAATCCATCACTCACTGGTTCAAATGTTCTTGAGCGATGATGTACTGGATAAGGTTGGCTAGTACTGGGTCTCTCTCAATCCATCCACCGGGAAAAGATGCTACTCCTCCGGGTGCTGCACGGCTCGGAAAGTAATAATATCCTCGTTCGCGGGCATAGGGTACTGCGGATCGAATGCGAGCAATCGCTTCTTTCGCAGCAGCTTCTATGGCCAGGCGTGGGGTTGGCATAGATTCCCCAACGAAGGAAACTTCCGTTGGATCTTGATTGGAGTCTACGGGAGGGATGTGTACTGCTGCCCAATATTCCGAGGTGGAAATGGTGATTCTTGATTTGAACAGCTGTACTGGGGTGGCTGGGTGGAACCCATAGTACTGCGGGTAAAGTCCCACAGTATTTTGACAAAGCTACATGGGGTTGCATCTGGGGTTCTCAGATGAATACTGGGGCTCGGCATGACAAGAAATGGTTGGGAGAATGGTGCACAAGGTGAGGGGTGTTGGGTAAGGTCACGAGGTGGCCTTTATATAGCAATGGAGCTCGGTCATTTTACCGTGGTGAAAGGTAATAAATTTGCCAGCTTAGCTCCAAAGGTCGGGTCAGTGTCAGAGATACACATATCTCATAAAGAGACGTGTTACTGTGGTTGTCGTCGGGGTTGGTTTTGGTAGCTGTGCCCTGAAAATGTGCAACTATGCGCTGACAAAATATGCAAGGCTACTATTAAAACAGAGGCACAACGACGGGCTGCATTTATTCACAAGGTTACATGATTACAAAGCGAGGATACTTTGAAACTCGGTACCACTCGTACGACTTAGTCTACCTTGTATATGCCTAAGCAGGCGTGCCTGGTGGATGACGAGGCTTCTCCATGCGTCTCACTGTCAGGATTAGTCGGAGATGGCGGAGGAACTGCAGGGTCGGGGTAGCGATGATGACCATCGCAGGGATTGTTGGCCACAATCCCGTTGGAGTGTGCTCCCAAAAGGCGACGAAGCACTTCTGGGGTCATCAAAGTGTCTCGGTTGGCGGCTGGAGCTGAACTCAGGGTTTCGATCGGGTGTCCGAACAGCACGACTGGGTTGTCGGCATCGGGCTCGTCTTCTCCTCTTGCTGGGGCTCGACGAACCAGCTCTCCCTCGAGCTGCGATCAGATCAATAGTGATTTGATCTAACAATGCCTCTAGTGCACTTACATAGCGCACTAGGTGCAATAATGCGGGATCCATCTCGTGATCTCCGTTGGCAACTTGGGGTGGTCTACCATACCCTTCACGCCTGGGGTAGTAGTAGAATGAGCAACAGTTAACTCTGGGCGACAACTGCCGAAGTTGAACTATAGCCTCTCGAGCAGCTAGTTGGACGGCTTGTGGCTCGAAGGAAGTTGTTCTTCCAGAGAACCTGTAGGGGCATTCTGGAGATAGACCCCTACCGTAGATGTGCACAGTGGCCCAGAATTGATGGCTCTCACCGCCCATGGGTCCTTGGTACACAACATATTCTGGGGGCTCTTCTAACGCATAGGCACGACGGGTGAGGTTTGCGAGTATGGTCACAAAACCTCCAAGGTTGGTTGCTGTGGTCTCATTGTGCACTATGGGACCAGGCATTGTGGCTAGGTTGGAGAAGAGACTGTGTTGTGCTGGGTTGAGGCTAGCATGCCCTTTTTATAGAAAAGGGAACGGAGTCTTCCTTAGCACGCTTGCGAATGAGACATTTTTGCCATCGGTCACTAGCGTGCGATTGATAGGCTAGGCTGATAGGTTGGGCACCAACTGCCAAAAGTGTCGGGATTACTGTGTGGCTATCTTGCACGAGAAGCTTGGCTGGGGTTTGGTTAAGGTCTGGTGGGTTGGTTTGCCTAAGTTTTTTTTCGACCTGGCTAAGATAGGATTAGCCAATGGTCAGCCTGGCTCTGATACCAAGTCTGTGGCGACCGGTTTTCCGGGTATTAAATTCCAGAAACTGGCCGTTGTGCTCACCGGCCCCAGGATAACTGTTAGCTGATGAGGCACCAACTTGATACAGAAATTCCAAGCAAAAATACAAAATATGCAGTACAAGACCATTCTGGTCTGCGAGTACAACAAATGGTTCCTAGTGGTTGATGGCGGAAGCGGGTTGTGAATCATCAGTGTCTATGGGACTCCATTTCCCACGGGAACAGCTGACCAGGTTAACTCCTATCTTCACGGGGCTGCTATCACCATTGCGTGGGTTCTGGGGCTGTCATCACGGTCGCTCCTCTCCGCCCAAGAAATCTGGCCAAGACAATAGCCAGGGACAAGCCAGTGAGTACTTTGAATGTACTCGCAAACATTATGAACACGGGTATAATATAACAACAATGTTCCGAAATATTTATGCTCATGACGTCAGTCGCACAAGTTAAATAAAACTCTGATGCATGTAAGCAGGTTATTTATGAAAATGCAATAACATAGAAGTATTAAAATTATGAAATAAATAACAAATATGCCACAGTCGGGCGTCTGAGCGACACCACATAAAGGGCTTTAAAAGAAATGCCACAGTCGGGCGTCTGAGCGACACCACATAAATGGCTTTAAAAGAAATGCCACAGTCGGGCGTCTGAACGACACCACATAAAGGGCTTTAAAAGAAATGCCACAGTCGGGCGTCTGAGCGACACCACATAAAGGGCTTTAAAAGAAATACCACAGTCGGGCGTCTGAGCGACACCACATAAAGGGATTTAAAAGAAATACCACAGTCGGGCATCTGAGCGACACCACATAAAGGGCTTTAAAAGAAACAACCATAGTGAATATCCCGGAGGTAGAACCATCCCAGGGATACTCGATAATAACAATAATATCATGGGTTAGTCAACAATAAAAATAATCATAATTATCACAAGTCACAAGTTGTGATTCCAGTCCTGGTTTAACATATTCACCTCCGAAGACCGACACTAAGACCGACACTTGACCCATCCCAGACTGTAATCCTTAACCATGGACACGGTTATTCGAATAGGTTTAATCTCTGCAGAGGGTGTACTCTTTACCCACGAGTAACGGATTTCTTTAGTCCACAGGGACTAATTCCGTCTACGGTCTTTTTGTTGAAAACACACCTAACTTGCACACACCATCTTAACTCACACGTGTCTGGAATCACCCACGACACCTGTCAAGCAAACTCTAAGTGGGGAGGCTACAACCTCGCATAGCATGGGATCAAATTTATATCGCGCGCTCTAAGGGGTGGCCTCCCCTCTCGGTCTCAACCGGAAACACCCATGACCCCGGACCAGGTGGCCTGCCTACCAGCTACAACTGGTATCTTCCACCATGGCCTCTCTGTACGGTGTGTGCTAGAAAGAGGTTGACAACTTACTGAACCGTACTCTACTTGTTGTAGAGACGAGTGGTAGTACAAAACAAGTGTGGGGGTTACTGGAACAAGACTCGATCTACGGTCGGCTCAGGAGGTTTAAGTATTCCCTGCATGATTAGCATAACGAATATATTTCAACCAATAGAGTCACCGCTCATATTACCTTACCATGCCATACCAGACATAACCGTCCCGACGGAGACCGGCGACAAACTCATGCCTACCCAAGGCAGAGGTTTTCCCTGGTTCCTGCCGGTATGCATTCAAGGCACATGAGGATGATTATCATTACAAGTGTGTTCATTTCCAACAGCATGGAAATCACTAATATGCATCCAGGCACATGATCATCTCACATGAAATAACAAGTTCTCCAAAATGAGGTGATGTTATAAACGTGTTATCGAACAAACAAAAATATTATGCCGGTGTTCAGAATGCTTGCCTTCAGGTCATGGGAAGGCAGGGTGCATTTCAAACTCTTGAAATATTCTCCTCTCTTCAAAAATCCTATTTTAAAAATATATATGAATTAACACACAAAAACAAAACAGAACAAAAAGTTGTTTTGAAATTTTTTCAAATAAATCTTAAAATAAACTAGACAATATTAGAGAGAGGTAGGAAAAAGAATTAATCTATTTGGAGTTTTATTTAAAAGATACAGCAGGTCAAAGTTTGGTCAAAATCTGCTATTTAAAATAAAACAGAAAAGAAAAACATTTCAAATAAACATGTACACGTCGAAAGCGTACTTCGGGAGTGCACTTCCACTTACTCCTGCGTGGACAGGCGCTGGGTCACTGACGGTGGGCCTGCCTGGCCCACTGGTCAGGTTTGACCGGCCACGCGCTCGTCGTTCCCCTCCGACCGAACAGAGGCAGAGCTCCGGCGAGGATTTGCCGGCAAACGGGGGCGTCCCTTGGAGATCTGAGGACATGGGTGTGCTCAGGGGTCGAGACGAATCCGTGGGTACCCGCCATGGTCGCCGGCGTGAACGGAGTCGCCGGCGACGAGCTTCGCGGCGGAGAAGGCATTCGGGTGGATAGTGAGTTTGGGGCTGCAGTGGTCTCCGGCCAAAATTGAGCGTGGGGTTGTGCTCGCGAGAGGGAGGGAGAGTTCTTGGTGGAGAGAGTGGAGAGGGAGAGGCACTGGTGGCGATGGAATCGGCCGGGGCTTGGCGGCGACCGAACCGGCCGGACTCAGGGAAGATGGCATTCCCCTACTCGACTGCTGGCAAAGGCAACACTAGGAGTATCACTTGAGGTTGCTCGAGGACTCGAGTGAGCTCCGGGGTCCTTATATAGGAGGTGGAGGTCGGTTCCGAGGCGGCCGGCGATAAGGACGACGGCGAACCGCCTCCCTGTAGCGTCAGGGCGTCGTGGCGACGATGGGAGCTAGCCGACGAGCGAGGGGATAAGCTTGCGCTGTTCCCAGGGGCAGGTGGCGAGCCAGGGTGGCTTTGGCGGCGCCGACCATGGCAGAGGCGCGCTGCGGACACCGGCGTGCCGCCAAAAGCTCTGTCGGCGGCGCTATAGGCTGCCAGGGCGACTTGGCGCATTGCTGAGAGGAGGGTAGTGCGTGGCGTGGCGCTGCAGAGCGGGCCAAAACCAGGGGCGCGACGTGTCGGCTCGGCCGTGGCTCGTGCAATACGCGTGCTCTGCTCGCGCCCAGACCACGCACAGAAGGTGCTCGATAGAATGCCGTGGCATGCTACAGGTCTCATGTGAGGTTGGCAAGAACTAGGGCTAGTCTAGGTTTAGTAAGGGTAACAAAGGACATGGTGGTTTGGTCAGGAGACCAAGTTCACAATGCCAACAACAATTCATGTCAAATCTGATCATGCACTCCAGGTGTTTGACAAAATGCCACAGGAACCTAGGCATTTCTTGGAGGGGCCAAATCTTCCAGATCAGTGTCTCCTTGGATGCACAAGAGGGTGGTGAGGTTAGTTGGTGAAAAGCACAAACTTGCTGGTGCAAGTTTTGCAGAACTTCAAATCTGAACAGGATGTGAATGGCATTATTTAATGAACCAAAAATGATCAAATGAGTGCATGCTCCTGGACTTAGGGGTTTAGCATGGAGGACTACAAGTAGGGAAAAGAATCTAGGGCCAAGGAGTAAGAAATAATATGGATGTTGTACAAACCATCATGTTGGACCAGAATGAAGATGAGGTTGATTCACTCAAAATTTTCAAAGAACAACCCTGGATTTTTGCATATAATGGAATGATATGCTCCTACTGTCATCCCATAATTTTGGTCGAAGCTAGAAACAAATATTTAAAAGGGTTGTAGTGCAAAATTTCCCACTGGACCAGAGAAGAAAAACAGGTGTAGCTCTCAAAATATGCAATGAATGAAATATATTATTGCACAAAAGTGATCTAGAGACATCACATGACATCTCCAAATTTTGGTTGGAATATTAGTTAAAGTTATCAACTGGTTGCAGTTCAAACAGAGCTCCAAAACTTAAAACAAGTCATTTTAATGAATATAGCTCAGGGTGGAATAATTTAATAAATAAACCTACTGATTAGGAAATTGTTTTAATGAGATGGCATAGAAGTTCAATATGTTTGGAAGGATCCACTAGGGTAGATACTCATTAATATAAAAAGAAAGGTTCTGAAATCAACAGAAATATTCTTGCAGGCAAAAATTTTAAACTCTTGTCAAAATTTTAATAACTAAAACCTAGTTAATTTTTTTTGGGGTGTTACATATAATAGCCTGGAACAATTAAAAATTATAGATAGGTTGGAGACGTATCAGGGAGTGCACCATACAATGTAGATCCAAAATTCATCAGAGCCATATGCTACAACTGAGGACTGCTTGGACACTTTGTTGGGATGTGCTATGTGCCCAGGAACTGCTTCATTTGCAAAATAGCTGGCCATCATATGGATGTGTGCCCAACTTGGTATAAACCATATCCTGCTGCACACTATTGGGGGAGTGCTAACACAGGGCTAGGATTCTTCCATATTGAGGTTGGAGAAGTTAGTGATAGTAATTGACTCAACTTTGGAAATGTAGGCTTGGTTGTTGTGGAGGAAGGGAATATCACAGGAGATGAGATGGGGCAATGTTTCACAAAAATGTGGAAGACTAACTAGCCATGGCAGATAATACCATATGATAAAAACAAATTTCTGGTGAGATTCCCTCCCAACAAAAGAATTACTGAGCTTGCTGAGTACCCCTCCATGAATTTGAAAAGGAAGAAGGCAACTATATCCTTCATGAACTGGGGAAGAGAGATGCCAGAATATGACTCCTTGATAGAAACTTGGAAAGTTGTGGAAGGGTTGCCCCCAAAGTGGATAAAATGGAATGTTAGATCACAAGTGGCATCTATTATGGGGGTTATGGTCAATGTTGATTGGCACATGATATTCAGAAGCTTTTATGAGAAAGTGAGAATCCAAGTTGCAGTCACGGACCCAAACAAAATACCTACTGATAGAGTGGTAGAAACCCAACATGAGTTGTATCTGCTGAGGTTTGAAGTTGAAAGAGATGCTAATAACAGCTCCAATTCTGAAAATCCATCTGACCCTGCTAGCAATAAGATAGATGACAACAAAGTCAACAGTGATGATGATCTACTAGGAGAAGAAATGGAGACCGAGATTGAGAAAACTGGGAAAAATATTAATACCCCAAGACCCTCTGCTGATCCTAGAGGTTCCAAATCAATGAATAGCTAGAAAACTCCTTGGGCTGATGTTGTGGTTCTTACAGGCTCAAAAAATCAAAGAGCTCCACTAACCAAAGCTATTTGGAAGTGGTGCAAAAGAAAGCTAGGGATGACTTTGGATAGAAGATGTTGCCAACCAAAGCCATGACAAGGCTGCTGGTCCAAAAACCAGTAAAATATATATGAAGTGGGGTCCTATAGAAGCTACCAAAATGAGTGACAAAATTGAAAGAGATGGTAAACCTGCTCTGATCAAAGCTCAGTAACTGAAGCAAAAGAGAGACTTAGAGATTCCTAAAGGTAACAAAAAGAATACTAATTCTTTTGCCTGCTTAGATAATGAGCTTTTATTCAATATTACTAAGTCCTCTAGTATTAATATGGGAGATACCTACCTTGCATCTGCTCAAAATGTTGAGATAATTAAACAGATTGAGTTAGATAGGTTAGATAAGCTCCAAGATAATAATCCACAAATATTTTTTCCTCCTGATATTGATATCACAGGAGAGGAATTTAATCATGTTGAGCCTGATCCCATTGGTAGAGAAGAGGATGGGTGTGATGCACATAGTAATGTGCATGCTACCTCAGCTCTACCATGGGTGGAGGTGTCTTCCCATAGGAAGACTAAGAGTAGGAGGAAACTTAAAATATAATAATATCATGATAGGTGTCTTCTGGAATGTCAGGGGATTAAATGGATCCTCCAAAAGCACTAGGGTACAGGAGCTCATTAGATCACACCACCCTGATTTGATTTGTCTTTCTGAAACAAAAAAAGAAACTTTTACAAGTTCCCAGCTAGAGGCCATAGATACAAGCCTTGGCTTTGTTTGGGACTGGCTTCCAGCTAAGAATACTGCTGAGGGAGTTCTGATGGGTGTGAAAGATCATCTATTTGAGATTATTAGCTATGACATTCACATCTTTAGTGTTGCTCTTATTCTGAGGAATAAAATAGACAACAACATTTGGAGATTGATTTCTGTGTATGGTTCTGCTTATGATGCTTTTAAACTTGACTTCATCAATGAGCTTCATAGTGTTTTTGCTGTGTGGGGTGGCCCTACTATGATAGGTGGTGATTTTAACCTAGTCATAGAGGCCCGTGACAAAAATACTGGTGAGATAAACCAACATTGGTCACATCTCTTTAATGATTGGATTAATAAGTTTGGCCTGATTGATCTTAAAAACTCAAGGAGGAGATACACTTGGGGTAACAACCAAGATTCTCTAGTTATGGCCACCTTGGATAGAGTTTTCATGACTGTAGGGTGGGAGAACCTATATCCTAATATTCAGGTGGAAGCTCTGCCAAGAGTGGCTAGTGATCACACTCCCCTGCTAGTTGATACCTGTGCCATCAAGATACCCAAAATCAAAATGTCCAGGTTTGAGAAATGGTGTCTTGAGGTTGAAGGCTTCAGGGAAGTGGTCATTAAAGCTTGGAATATTGAGTGCCACTTAGTTAAAACCATTGATATTTGGAAATTCAAGTTAGGATAACTAGGAATGCTATTAAAGGGTGGTGCATCAATTATGAGGCTGCCCAAAATAGACAGAAACAGTCTTTAATTGTTGAATATAATTGCCTGGACATTATTGCAGAATCCCAACCACTATCCCCTAACTCCAGAAATAAAATCAAATCTATTTCAGGTGAATTGAATGATATCTGGATCAGGGAGGAGATCAAGGCCAGGCAGAGATCCAAAGAGATATTCTAGAGGGAGAACAAAACACTGGGTATTTCCAGGCCATTGCTAACCAAAAAAGGAGGAGGAAGCAAGTGCTAATGCTAGAAGGAGAAAATGGTCCTGTGACTAACCCTAAAGGTATTTTAGAAGTTGCTGTTAATTTTTATAAGAATCTATTTGGGTACCAAGATAAGATTGACATCACCCTGGAAGATGACTTTTGGGATGATGATGGTAAAGTCACTAGTGCTCAAAATGATATTCTTAACAACCCTTTTACTGAACAAGAAATTAAGGAGGTAGTCTTTGGCTCATATGCTGAGGGGGCTCCAGAACATGATGGGTTCCCTTTCTTATTTTACCAACAATTTTGGGATGTTATTAAGAATGATTTATTTGCTTTGTTTGGAGACTGGGAAAAAGGAGAGCTAGATTTATTTAGGCTCAATTTTTCTTTACTCACCCTAGTCTCTAAAGAACTGGATGTTGTCAAACTAGAAAAGTTTAGACGCCTGGCTATGACTAATTGTAGCTTTAAAGTTTTCTCCAAGTGTGTCACTAATAAGTTTGGTCCCATTTGTAATGAGTTGATTTCCCCTAATCAAACTGGCTTTATAAAAGGCAGGTTTATAGTTGAGAGCATAGTAGCTGCTCATGAAATAATTCATGTTGTAGCTGCTAGGAAAATGGCTGGTTTTGTTTACAAACTAGACTATGAGAAAGCTTATGACATGGTTAACAGGGAATTTCTAGTAGATGTGATGTCCAGAAGGGCTTTAGCTCGGACTGGATCAATAAGATTAAGTCTTTACTGTAGAATGGATCTGTTGGTGTCAGGTTAAATGACATCAATAGTGAGTTTTTCTTGACAGGTGAAGGGGTGAGACAGGGGGATCCTGCATCACCCCTGTTGTTTAATCTTGTAGCTGATGTCTTTACTAAAATACCAGGCAAGGCTTCTAATAACAAGTTCATAGAGGGGGTCTTCCCTCCCAATAATCCTGCTAGAGTAATCAGCCTTCAATATGCAGATGATACTCTTCTATTCCGGAGTCATAATATAGACCAGGCTAAAAATTTGAAATGGCTATTATCTTGCTTTGAGCGTATTTCAGGCATGAGGATCAACTTCCATAAATGTGACTTGGTCCCCATTAATATTAATTCTGATAGGGCTAATAATTTTTCCCAAGTCATGGGCTGCAAGCTGGGTAGTTTTCCTATTAGATATCTTGGAGATCCTCTTCACTATAATAAACTTAGAAAAGAGGATCTCCAGCCTGTGGTTGACAAAATTATCAAGAGAGGGGCAGGCTGGAGAGGGGACTTATGTCTTTTGGCAAGATATTAATCTTAGTGCAATCCTGCCTGGCTAGTATCCCTTCATATTTGATGGGAATTATTAAATTCCCTAAATGGGCTATAGCCCCGATTAAATCCCAATTGGCTCATTGTTTCTGGGATGATTATGAAGGGCATTTTAAATACCATATTGCTAATTGGGGATCCCTAGCCACAAAAAAGAAATTTGGTGGGCTAGGGATAACTAATTTGGCTAAATTTAATCTTTGCCTTCTTGCTTCGTGGGGCAAAAGATATCTTCTGGATGAGGGTAAGATCTGGAAGAATATAGTAGACTTTAAATATAATATTCATAATCCTAATATTTTTTCCTATTCTAGGGTGGGTGCCTCCCCCTTCTGGAAGGGGATTCTTTGGGCTATTAAGGCTACTAAATTTGGGTATATCTGGAAGGTGGGCAATGACAAGAGCGTTCGATTTTGGGAAGATAGCTGGTGTCGTGAGGTTAACCTTGCTACTCAGTATTGGGGGTTGTACTCTATAGATATTGATCAACATGCTACTATTAGTGAGGTTTGGGATGGGATCAATCTCAACAATATTTAAATCTGCATTAAAAAAATGTTCATCATGTATTAAAAAATGTTAATATTTTATTTGAAAAATGTTAATCAAGCATTTAAAATTGTTAAATGTATAGAAAATAATGTTAACCATGTATTAAAAATGTTAATCTTCTATTCAAACACTGTTAATCAAGGGCTGAAAAATGCTAAAAATATATACAAAAAAATGTTGACCACATATTTAAAAACAGTTAAACTTGTGTTTGAAAAATGTTAAATGTGTATAAGAAAATATAGAGTATTAGACATATACCGAAAATGTGTATAAAAACAAAGAAAAATCAAGGGGGAACAAAAGAACAACAGATGAAAAATAGGAAAGAAACAAAACAAAACTGAAGAAAAATGAAGAAAAGGAAAAAAGGCATTGAAAACCGATAGAGAAACAAAGGAAAATCGGAGCAAAACGAAGAGAAAAGAGAAGAAAAGAAAAAACAATGAGAAACCATGAAAAATAAATAAATAAAACCAAAGAAAAAGAAAGAAAAAATAACAAAAAATGGAGAAATGAGCGAAGCAAAACCATGAAAAAACAAAGAAGAACAAAACATAGAAAACCCTATGGAAAACCAGCTCTAGTCTCCTTAAGTAGATCACGCCCTACATAATCCCACAAACATGACACTACCATAGTGGTGAGCAGCGATACACATCATCACTCAAACCCAGGATTGGATCGTGTATCTCCCCATTTTTCTTCTCCATTTCCTTTAAAGTCGTTATTGGTCTGGACCAAACTGTTCGCTTATAGCGAGATATAGTCATCGCGCTCACATAGGCCCAATATCTTTCCACCACTTGGTCTTTTTAGGCCCGTTGATATTTGAATAAATATAAAAGACTCCTAAACATTATTATTGACTTTTATTAGTAATTTAACATCTCGGGAAACATTTTTCACCTATATATTAATTTTTGGTATTACCCGATAAACCCCGAAACCCTTCTGGTAACCCAACAACGCTTCCGGTTTCTCTCAAAACTATGTCAAATATTAATGAAATAATTTCATAAATATTTTCTCATAATCTTACTCCACTAACACTTAGCAGATCGTGATTACCTTAAGCTTGTGACCTTGTAGGTTCAATAAAACATAGACATGAACAAAAACCCCTTTCGTTCAATGACCTATGAATACACAAATGACATCCGAGTGAGCCTTTGTTATCATGTGTTATTCCCTTTTCTCCATGATACTTTACAAACCTTGATGTGAGATATATCGATATCCTCTTGAGTCATTCTCATGATCACTATACTGGTATCCTTGTTACCGGATTTGTTCTTCTTTCTTGTTGACATGTTCCGGCATCCTCATGACCTAGTCACCTGTGTCTAGCCAAACGATGATGGATTCCGTCACAACGAGAGGGCCCTCAGAATATCTCTCCGTCGTCGGGGGAGAAAATCCCACTCATGAGCTATGTAGCCCCATGTCAAACTTTCCGATGAACCTATAAGTTGTCGTTATGATCATCGTGTTACAAATGACGTTTGAGCAACCCCAAAGTGCATCGTACGGTTAGAAGGGACTACAATACTCTCATGGTCTAAGGAACTAAAACACATGTTAATTCTATGTGTTATAACAATTGACTTGTGACGACTGTATGTCACTGTATAACAGACAAGTTTGGGTCGATTCAATATGATCGTTCTTCCAACGTCTTATTCTCAAAGTTGTTTTAGGACTATCGTTACATTTAACGATATTCTAAGATCCGAAAAACATGACCACCAACAACACTTGAGCTTATCTTAGAGGCGAGATTAGGAATCATAGTTTACCATCTATCATTCCACGTGTGCATATAAGTTTTCCCCTGAATCACATATTCCAGGATCATAACAGTTATAGCATAGAACATAAACTCTTAATTATAAACATGGAAATATAATAATACAATATTATTGACTCTAGGGCATATTTTTCAATAAACTCACACTTGCACTAGAGTCAATAATCTATTTACATAGCTTCTTTAACACCTATGGCTATCCGGTGTTGTGCAAATTTGCTCATGGTACACGACCGCAAGAAGGTCCTAAGACAACACATGTATAGACGACACATGCTTTGCCGTCTTTGTTTGCGAATGTTATGCCTGAAGGAAATACACCCCAGAGACAATAATAAAGTTGTTATTTTATATTTCCTTATTTCATGATAAATGTTTATTATTCAAGCTAGAATTGTATTGACCAAAAACTTGATACAAGTGTGGATGCATAGACAAAACACAGTGTCCCTAGTAAGCCTCTACTAGACTAGCTCGTTAATCAAAGATGGTTAAGTTTCCTAACCATAGACATGTGTTGTCATTTGATGAACGGGATCACATCATTAGGAGAATGATGTGATGGACAAGACCCATTCGTTAGCTTAGCATTATGATATTTTAGTTTTATGCTATTGCTTTCTTCATGTAAAGTACATATTCCTTCGACTATGAGATTATGCTAGTCCTAGATACCAGAGGAATGCCTTGTGTGCTATCAAACATCTAGGTGATTATAAAGATGCTCTACAGGTATCTCCGAAGGTGTTTGTTGGGTTGGCATAGATCGCGATTAGGATTTGTCATTTCGAGTATCGGAGAGGTATCTCTAGGCCCTCTCATTAATACACATCATAAGAAGCCTTGCAAGCAAAGTGACTAATGAGTTAGTTGTAGGATGATGTATTATGGAACGAGTAAAGAGACTTGACTGTAACGAGATTGAACTAGGTATGAAGATACCGACAATCAAATCTCAGGCAAATGACATACCAATGACAAAGGGAATAGCGTATGTTGTCATAACTGTTCGACCGATAAAGATCTTTGTAGAATATGTGGGAGACAATATGAGCATCCAGGTTCTGCTATTGGTTATTGACTAGAGAGGTGTCTCGGTCATGTCTACATAGTTCTTGAACCCATAGGATCCGCACGCTTAACGTTCGATGACGATATTGTATTATATGAGTTATGTGATTTGGTGACTGAATGTTGTCCGGAGTCCCGGATGAGATCAGGGACATGATGAGGAGTATTGAAATGGTTGAGAGGTAAAGATCGATATATAGGACGATGGTATTCAGACACCGGAAGTGTTCCGGAGGGTACCGGGTACTTATAGGGTCGCCAGAAAGGAGTTTCGGGCACCCCCGACAAAGATATGGGCCTTATGGGCCAAGAGAGGGAACACACCAGCCCACAAGGGGTTGGTGCGCCCCTATACAGGCCAGCCCTATGAGGAGGTGAAGGAAAGAGAGGAGGGCAAGGAAGTGTGGAGTAGGACTCCCCCTTCTCCCCTCTCCCCCCTCTTTCCTTCCCCCTTGTTTATACAAGGTAAGGGGGGCGCCACTTGGGAAACCCCAAGTAGGATTCGGATCCTACTTGGGGCTCCCCTTGGCTGCCTCTCCTCCCCTCCCACCTATATATATGTGGGGAGGGGGCGCCTAGAACACAGAACAACAATCATTAGCCGTGTGCGGCGCCCCCCTCCATAGTTTACGCCTCCGGTCATATCCTCGTAGTGCTTAGGCGAAGCCCTGCGCAGATCACTTCACCATCACCGTCACCATGCCGTTGTGCTGATGGATCTCATCTACTTCCTCGACACCTTGCTGGATCAATAGGGCGAGGAACGTCATCACGTTGAACGTGTGCAGAACTCGGAGGTGTCGTACGTTCGGTACTTGATCTGTCGGAGCTAGAAGAAGTTCGACTCCATTAACCGTGTTGTCAAACGCTTCCGCTTTCAGTCTATGAGAGTACATAGACACACTCTCCCCCTCTTGTTGCTATGCATCTCCTAGATAGATCTTGCGTGAGCGTAGGAAATTTTTTGAAATTGCATGCTATGTTCCCCAACAGTGGTATCCGAGCCAGGTCTATGCGTAGATGATATGCACGAGTAGAACACAAAGAGTTGTGGGTGGTGATTGTTATACTGCTTACCACCAATGTCTTATTTTGATTCGGCGGTATTGTTGGATGAAGCGGCCCGGACCAACCTTACATGACCACATTCATGAGACCGGTTCCACCGACAGACATGCAACTAGTTTTGCATAAAGGTGGATGTCGGGTGTCTATTTCTCCTACTTTAGTTGAATCAAATTTGACTGCGGCTGGTCCTTGAAGAAGGTTAAAACAGCAAACTTGATAAATCACAGTTGTGGTTTTTGTGTAGTAGGTAAGAACAGTTCTTGCTAGAAGCCCGTAGCAGCCACGTAAAACTTACAACAACAAAGTAGAGGACGTCTAACTTGTTTTTGCAGGGCATGTTGTGATGTGATATGGTCAAGACATGATGTGATATACGTTATTGTATGAGATGATCATGTTTTGTAAAAGTTATCGGCAACCGGCAGGAGCCTTATGGTTGTCTCTTTATTGTATGAAATGCATACGCCATGTAATTGCTTTACTTTATCACTATGCGGTAGCGATAGTTGTAGAAGCAATAGTTGGTGAGATGACCACGATGCAACGATGGAGATCAAGGTGTCAAGCCGATGACGATGGAGATCATGACGATGCTTTGGAGATGGAGATAAAAAGCACAAGATGATGATGGCCATATCATGTCACATATTTTGTTTGCTTGTGATGTTTATCTTTATGCATCTTATTTTGCCTAGTACGACAATGACATTATAAGATGATCCCTTAACAAAAATTTCAAGGTATAATTGTTCTCCCTGAGTATGCACTGTTGCGACAGTTCTTTGTGCTAAGACACCACATGGTGATCGGGTGTGATAGGGTCTATGTTCGCATACAACGGGTGCAAGACAGTTTTGAACATGCCAAATACTCGGGTTAAACTTGATGAGCCTAGCATGTACAGACATGGCCTCGGAACACTGGAGACCGAAAGGTCGAACGTTAATCATATAGTAGATATGATCAACATAGAGATGTTCACCATTGATGACTACTCCATCTCACGTGATGATCGGACATGGTTTAGTTGATTTGGATCACGTATCATTTAGTTGAATTAAGGGATGTCTATCTAAATGGGAGTTCTTAAGTAATTTGATTAATTGAACTTTAATTTATCATGAACTTAGTCCTGATAGTATTTGCAAATTATGTTGTAGATCAATAGCTCGCATTGTAGCTCCCCTATGTTTTTGATATGTTCCTAGAGAAAACTAAGTTGAAATATGATAGTAGCAGTGATGCGGACTAGGTCTGTGATCTGAGGATTATCCTCATTGTTGCATAGAAGAATTATGTCCTTGATGCACCGCTAGGTGATAGACCTATTGCAGGAGCAGATGCAGACATTATTAACGTTTGGCAAGCTTGATATGATTACTACTTGATAGTTTAGTGTGCCATGCTTTACGGCTTAGAATCGGGCTTCAAAGATGTTTTGAATGCGAGAGAGCATATGAAATGTTCCAAGAGCTGAAATTGGTATTTCAGACTCATGCCCATGTCGAGAGGTATGATATCTCTGACAAGTACTTTTCCTACAAGATGGAGAAGAATAGCTCAGCTAGTGAGCATGTGCTCAGAATGTCTGGGCATTACAATCGCTTGAATCAAGTGGGAGTTAATCTTCCAGATAAGATAGTGATTGACATAGTTCTCTAGTCACCATCACCAAGCTAATAAAACTTCGTGATGAACTATAACATGCAAGGGATGAAGAAAATGATTCTTGAGCTCTTCGCAATGCTGAAATCAGCGAAGGTAGAAATCAAGAAAGAGCATCAAATGTTGATGGTTAATAAGACCACTAGTTTCAAGAAAAAGGGCAAAAGGGAAAGAAAGGGAACTTCAAGAAGAATGGCAAATAAGTTGCCACTCCCATGAAGAAACCCAAAGCTAGACCTAAGCTTGAAACTGAGTTCTTCTACTGCAAAGGATATGGTCACTGGAAGCGAAACTACCCCAAATACTTGGCGGATAAGAAGGATGGCAAAGTGAACAAAGGTATATTTGATATACATATTATTGACATGTACTTTACTAGTGTTCATAGTAGCCCCTGGGTATTTGATATCAGTTCACTTGCTAAGATTAGTAACTCGAAACAGGAATTGCAAAATGAATAGAGACTAATTAAGGGTGAGGTGACAATGTGTGTTGGAAGTAATTCCAAGGTTGATATATAAGATCACCATTGCACACTCCCTCTACCTTCGGGATTAGTATTATTTGGTGTTTGCGTTGAGCACGAATATGATTGGATCATGTTTATTGCGATACAGTTATTCATTTAAGTTAGAGAATAATTGTTGTTCTACTTACATGAATAAAACCTTCTATGGTCATACACCCAATGTAAATGGTTTATTGAATCTCGATTGTAGTGATACACATATTCATAATATTGATGCCAAAAGATGCAAAGTCGATAATGATAGTGCAACATACTTGTAGCACTGCCATTTAGGTCATATTGGTGTAAAGCACATGAAGAAACTCCATGCAAGATGGACCTTTGGAATCACCTAATTATGAATCATTTGATACTTGTGAACCATGCCTCATGGGCAAGATGACTAAAACTCCATTCTCCGGAACAATAGAGCAAGCTAATGACTTATTGGAAATAATATATACCGATGTATGCGGTCTGATGAGTGTCGAAGCATGCGGCAGGTATCGTCATTTTCTGACCTTCATAGATGATTTCAGCAGATATGGGTATATCTACTTAATGAAACACTAGTCTGGAACATTTGAAAAGTTCAAAAAAATTAGAGTGAAGTGGAGAATCATCGTAACAAGAAAATAAAGTTTCTATGATATGATTGCGGAGGCGAATATTTGAGTTGCGAGTTTGGCCTTCATTTAAAACAATGTGGAATTGTTTCACAACTCACGACACCTGGAACACCACATCGTAATGGTGTGTCCGAACGTCGTAACCACACTTTATTAGATATAGTGCGATATATGATGTCTCTTACCGATTTACCACTATCATATTTGGGTTATGCATTAGAGACAACTGCATTCACGTTAAATAGGGCACCATCTAAATCCGTTGAGATGACACTGTATGAACTGTGGTTTGGCAAGAGACCTAAGCTTTCATTTCTTAAAATTTGGGGTTGCGACACTTATGTCAAAAGGCTTTAGCCTGATAAGCTCGAACCCAAATCGGAGAAGTGTGTCTTCATATGATACCCTAAGGAAACAATTGGGTGCACCTTCCATCACAGATCTGAAGGCAAGATCTTTGTTGCTAAGAATGGGTCCTTTCTAGAGAAGGAGTTTCTCTCGAAAGAAGTGAGTGGGAGGAAAGTAGAACTTGATGAGGTAAATGTACCTTCTCTCGAATTGGAAAGTAGTACATCAGAGAAAATAGTTCCCGTGATGCCTACACCAACTAGAGAGGAAGCTAATGATGGTGATCATGGAACTTCAGACCAAGATACAACTAAATTTCGTAGGTCGACCATTGCATGATCCGCACCAGAGTGGTACAGTAATCCTGTCTTGGAAGTCATGTTACTAGACCAAGGAAAACCTACAAACTATGAAGAAGCTACGATGAGCCCAGATTCCGACAGATGGCCTGAGGCCATGAAATCTGAGATAGGATCCATGTATGAGAACAGAGTGTGGACTTTAGTGGATTTTCCCGATGATCGACGAGCCATAGAGAATAAATGGATTTTAAAAATAAGACTGACGCTGATGGTAATGTTACTGTCTATAAAGCTTGACTTATCGCAAGAGGTTTTTGACAAGTTCAAGGATTTGACTACGATGAGACTTTCTCACCCGTAGCGATGCTTAAATCTATCCGAATCATGTTAGAAGTTGCCGCATTTTATGTTTATGAAATCTGGCAAATGGATGTCAAAACTGCATTCCTTAAATGGATATCTCTAAGAAGAGTTGTATATGATGCAACCAGAAGGTTTTGTCGATCCTAAATGTGCTAAAAAGGTGTGCAAGCTCCAGCGATCCATCTATGGATTGGTGCAAGCATCTCGGTGTTGGAATATACGCTTTGATGAGGTGATCAAAGCATATGGTTTTATACAGACTTAAAGTGAAGCCTGTATTTACAAGAAAGTGAGTGGGAGCTCCGTAGCATTTCTGATATTATATGCGGATGACATATTGTTGATTGGAAATGATATGGAATTTCTGGATAGCATAAGAGGATACTTTAATAAGAATTTTTCAATGAAAGATCTCGGTAAAGCTGCTTACATATTGGGAATCAAGATCTATAGAGATAGATCAAGACGCTTGATAAGATTTTCAATGAAGTACATACCTTGACAAGATTTTGAAGGAGTTCAAAATGGATCAGTCAAAGAAGGAGTTCTTGCCTGTATTGTAAGGTGTGAAGTTGAGTAAAGACTCAAAACCCGACCACGACAGAAGATAAAGAGAGAATGAAAGTCATTCCCTATGCCTCAGTCATAGGTTCTATAGAGTATGCCATGTTGTGTACCAAACATGTTGTGTACCTTGCCATGAGTTTGGCAAGGGGGTACAAAGGTGATCCAGGAGTAGATCACTAGACAGCGGTCAAAATTATCCTTAGTTACCTTAAAGAGTACTAAGGAAATGTTTCTCGGTTATGGAGGTGATAAAGAGTTCATCGTAAAGAGTTGCATCGATGCAAGCTTTGACACTGATCTAGATGACTTTAAGTCTCAATCTAGATACATATTGGACATGGGAGTAATTAGCTAGAGTAGCTTCATGCAGAGGATTATAGACATAGAAATTTGCAAAATACATACGAATCTAAATGTGGCAGACCCGTTGACTAATATTATCTCACAAGAAAAACATTATCACACCGTAGTACTCTTTAGGTGTTAATCACATGGCGATGTGAACTAGATTATTGACTCTAGTAAACCCTTTGGGTGTTGGTCACATGGCAATGTGAACTATGGGTGGCAATCACATGACGATGTGAACTATTGGTGCTAAATCACATGGTGATGTGAAGTAGATTATTGACTCTAGTGCAAGTGGGAGACTGAAGGAAATATGCCCTAGAGGCAATAAAAAAGTAGTTCTTTTATATTTCCTTATTTAATGATAAATTTTTATTATTCATACTAGATTTGTATTAATCAAAACTTGATACATGTGTGGATACATAGAAAAAACACCGTTAATCAAAGATGGTTAAGTTTCCTAACCATAGACATGTGTTGTCATTTGATGAACAGAATCACATCATTAGGAGAATGATGTGATGGACAAGACCCATCCGTTAGCTTAGTATTATGATCGTTCAATTTTATTGCTATTGCTTTCTTCATGTCAAATACATATTCCTTCAACTATGAGATTATACTACTCCCGGATACCGGAGGAATGCCTTGTGTGCTATCAAACGTCACAACATAACTGGGTGATTATAAAGATGCTCTACAGGTATCTCTGAAGGTGTTTGTTGGGTTGGCATAGATCGAGATTAGGATTTGTCACTCCGAGTATCATAGAGGTATCTCTGGGGCTTCCCAGTAATACACATCATAAGAAGCCTTGCAAGCAAAGTGACTAATGAGTTAGTTGCAGGATGATGTATTATGGAATGAGTAAAGAGACTTGCCGGTAACGAGATTGAACTAGGTATGAAGATATCGATGATCGAACCTCGGGCAAGTAACATACCGATGACAAAGGGAATAACGTATGTTGTCATAACGGTTCGACCAATAAAGATCTTTGTAGAATATGTGGGAGCCAATATGAGCATCTAGGTTCCGCTATTGGTTATTGACTGGAGAGGTGTCTCGGTCATGTCTACATAGTTCTCGAACCCGTAGGGTCCGCACGCTTAACGTTCGATGACGATATTGTCTTATATGAGTTATGTGATTTGGTGACTGAATGTTGTTTGGAGTCCCGTAGGAGATCACAGAGATGACGAGGAGTCTCAAAATGGTCGAGAGGTAAAGATTGATATATAGGAAGATGGTATTCGGACATCGGAAGTGATCCTGAGGGTACCGGGTACTTATCGGGTCATCGGAAAGGAGTTTCGGGCACCCCCGGCAAAGATATGGGCCTTATGGGCCAAGAGAGGGAGTGAGCCCCTATACAGGCCAGCCCTATGAGGAGGTGAATGAAAGATGGGAGGGCAAGAAAAGTGTGGAGTAGGACTCCCCCTTCCTTCCCTCTCCCCCCTCTTTCCTTCCCCCTTGTTTATACAAGGTAGGGGGGCACTTGGGAAACCCCAAGTAGGATTCAGATTCTACTTGGGGCGCCCCTTGGCTGCCTCTCCTCCCCTCCCACCTATATATATGTGGGAAGGGGGGCGCCTAGAACACAAAACAACAATCTGCGTGTGCGGCGCCCGTGATAACCCAGAAGTATATGTGATCGCAACAGTTTTGGAGGGTAGAGTATTCAACCCAAATATATAGATTCGACACAAGGGGAGACAAAGAATATTTGAAGGTATTAGCAGCTGAGTTGTCAATTGAACCACACCTGGAGATTAATTATTTGTAGCAAAGTGATTAGTAGCACAATAATATGATAGTTTTGATGATAGTAGCAGGAGCAACAGTAACGGTAAGAGTGATAGTAGTGGTATTATGGCAGTAACGATAGGAGTAGCAACAACAGTAACTTAGCAAGAACAATATAAGATAAATTCGTAAGCATTGGATCAGTGACTCATTGGATGATATTCATCATGAGACAGTTATAACCTAGGGTGATATGGCACTAGCTCAAGTTCATAAATATAATGTAGGCATGTATTCCGTAAATAGTCATAGGTGCTTATGGAAAGAACTCGCATGACATCTTTTGTCCTACCCTCCCATGGCAGCGGGGTCCTATGGGAAACTAAGGGATATTAAGGCCTCCTTTTAATAGAGAACTGGAACAAAGCATTAACACACGATGAATACATAAACTCCTGAAACTATGGTTATCACCGGGAGTGGTCCCAATTGTTGTCACTCCGGGGTTGCCAGATCATAACACGTAGTAGGTGACTATAGCTTGCAAGATCGGATCTAGAACATGGATCTAATGGTGATAACATAAACGGTTCAGATCTGAAGTCATGGCACCCGGGCCCAAAGTGACAAGCATTAAGCATGGCAAAGTCATAGCAACATCAATCTCAGAACATAATGGATACTAGGGATCAGGCCCTAACAAAACTAACTCGATTACATGATGAATATCATCTAACTCCTCACCGACAAGCGAGCCTACGAAGGAATTACTCACTCCCGGTGGGGAGCATCATGGAATTGGCGATGGAGATGTGTTGGTGATGACGAAGATCGAAGATCCTCCTCTCCGGAGCCCCAAATGGACTCCAGATCTCGCATCCCAATGAAGAACAGGAGACGGTGGTGGCTACGTCTCGTGAAACGCGATAATTCTTTCTCCTTGATTTTTCTAGAATAATGTGATTTTATAGCGTCGGTTTCAGGGTCAGCAGGGCCACTAGGTGGGCAGCACCCCCTGGGCGCGCCTGGGGGGGTGGGGGCAGGCGCGCCCTGGTGGGTTGTGCCCACCCAGGTGCCCCCCTCGGGTATCTCTTGGCTCCAGAAATTCTCTTTATTGTTATAAAAAATCATCGCAAAGTTTCGTTCCATTCCGAGAAATTTTATTTCTGCACAAAAACAACACCATGGTAGTTCTGCAGTAAACAGCGTCAATCCGGGCTTATTTTCATTCAAATCATGCAAATTAGAGTCCAAAACAAGAGGAAAAGCGTTAGGAAAAGTAGATACGTTGGAGACGTATCAACTCCCCGAAGCTTAAACCTTTGCTTGTACTCAAGCAATTCAGTTGATAAACTGAAAGTGAAAAAGAAAAACTTTTCCGAACTCTTTTGTTCTTGTTTCATAAATAAGCTTAAACAACACCCAGGTTTTCAACAAGGATTATAACTAACCATGTCGACAATAACTCTTAAAAATTATATTAACTCATATCAGTGACATAAACAACTAGAGAGCGATAATAAGATATCTCAAATAGCAACACGTTGTCAAAACAACCATGATATAATATAATAATAGTGGTATCTCGCTAGCCCTTTCTGAGACCGCAAAACATAAATGCAGAGCACACCCAAAGTTCAAGCAGCAACTAAACATTGTAATTCATGGTAGAAAAGATCCAGTCATGATGCACCCAACATTAGCTACACACAATGCATCAGCATGACTACCTCCTGTCATTCCATGAACGATCCAGACACACAAAAAGGATATTTATTTTAAGTTTTGAGAGAAGGCACATGAAAATTTACTTAGGACGGCAGGGTAATACCGCATATAGGTAGGTATGGTGGACTCATCTGGAATAACTTGGGTTTTAGGTTTTTGATGTAAAAGCAGAGTTCCGGCTTAGTACAGGCGAAGGCTAGCAAATAGGTTGAGGAGCGGCCAGCTAGAGAGCAACAACGGTCATGAACATGCATTATGCATAAGTAACATTGGATACTAGCATGAATAGGATATGAACACCATGAACATAAATATCATAGAGGCTATGTTGGTTTTGATTCAACTACATGCATGAACATGTGCCAAGTCAAGCCACTCGAACATTCAGTGGAGGATACCATATCATCATACTACATCACAGTCATTTTAATCGAATGTTGATACCTAAGATAAATCATTATTCACTCCTAGCTACTTATACATGGCATGAGAAACTATAGTCTCTAATTGTCATTGCAAACATGTTTGATCACAATAGGTTGAATCATGGATACTAGGTTAAACATATTTACAAAAAGCAGAACAAGTCGAGTTCATACCCGTTTCTCTCTGGCACGGCCAGTTCATCTAAATATCATCATTATTGCCTTTCACTTGCACGACTAAACCATTTGAAATAATAATAGTGCAAGAGTGCCGTGAACTAAGCTGGAATCTGCAAACATTTTATTCAAGAGGAGAAGACAAGGTAATATGGGCTCTTTGTTAGATCGACAATGCAAATGAGAGCCACTCAACATTTTCATCGTGGTCCTCTCCTCGGTATGACTCAGTAAAACAAAAAGATATTCAGAGAAACACACTGAAATATTTTTGGAGTTTTTGGTTTTTCGAAAGCAAGCAAACGAAAAAGAGAAAAGCAAAAACAAGAAAAACTATTTACACGGAAAAGCTCCCAACAAGTAAAATAAGAACAAGGAAATCTTTTTCGGTTTTCTTTTTAGTACTACAACAATTTAAACTAGGAAGAAAAATCAAAAAGAAGCAAGAAACATATTTTTGGGATTTTCTCAAAGTTTTTCAAACACACAAGAAGAAAGCGAGAAAAATAATTTAAGCATTGTAACATCCCAAAATTTCAATTTTGAATGTTATACATTAGATCATCATTGCATATCATATTCTATTGCATTTTTGGTTGATCCTAGAAATTCTACGCAACTCAAGGACCCGCGGAGAGAGTTGGGGATTTCGTTATTTTCATATTTGAGTTTTCTCAAATTTCGGAAAGAGGATCATTTGGTTTTAATTATTTTCTCTTCAAATATTTCTTATATGAAAATAAAAGAGAGGGGATAAAGTGACTTCTCCAAAATAAAGAAATATTGGAGGAAAAATATTAAAATCAAATAAGAATTTTTATTCAGAGTTTTGTTGTTATTTTATTTGAATTAGGAAAAAAATGTGTTTTTCAAAATTGCATTAGAGGCCCAAATAAATGTTAACTTTGTCCACAATATTATTAGAGGGCCGTGAAAATTTATTTCAGGATTTTTTGGACTCCGTTTAGTATTTCTTTCGTTAGTTTTTCTGCATTAGGATTTATTTTAAAAAAAAGTAACCGACCTAACCGGGCCATGTCCAACCTGGACTCCCGACACGGCCGACCCTTATAAGGCCTGAGGCCACCCCACTGCCAAACCCTAGTCGCTGCCTGCCCCGCCTCTAATCCAGCGCCGCCGCTACCGCCAACCGCCGCCGCCGCGCGCACAGCCACCGCCCCATTCCACCGTCACCGCCCACCACCGCCGCCCGCCGTCGCCGCCCACCACCGCCTCCCGCCGTCACCGCCGACCCCGCTGCCGGAGCCGCTAGCCGTCGCCGCCACTGACCCCGCCACCGCTCAGATAGTCGCCGCCGCTGCCGGTTTTCCCGGAAAAACGGTTTGGTTTTTTAGAAACCCTAGATTCGTTTTTTTAGTTAGTTTCGGTTCGGTTTTTTCAGTTTAGTTAAATAGTGGACGTTCGTCCATACATTCGTTTTAACGAACGTTGTTCGTCCATTAGCCGCAGACAGTGAACGTTCGTTCCTTCGCTTGTTCGTCGCGTCTTATTTTTCTAGGGTTTTTTCGCGATTATTTTCGATCGTGATTTCTGCCCTCATCTTCGTTTTAGTTTATCTTTTCGCTCGTTTATCCGATTCAGGCGATTCAAGCGCCTAGATCTTCGTATAGAAGCCCTCTTTCTGTTGAACCAACTTGAATAAGATTTTGGTACTGTAAAATTTGACTTTAGTCCAGATTGGTAAACAGATCTTGTTTCTTTCGTAGTTTGAGTTTCGTTGCACCGTTTGATTTGATTCTTTTTGCAAACCGGAGTTCTTCAACTGAACTTTCTGGTTAGTTTCTCTTATTTGAGTTTTACCCGTTCTTCTAGTTGAGTGCTTATGTATGTTATTGTTTGTTTGCCATAGAATACCCGGAGTGCGAAGCGTGCTACTACGAGTCTCTAGGTTTTGCGGATCATCAGCAAGGCAAGTAACACTTTGATCATACCTCTTTATTACCCAATTTTTAAGCATTAGATCAATACTCAAACATTGCATGGTTAGGATCTGAATAACATGTGGGTTTGGGAAGTAGATGATGAGGTAGAACCTATTGCCCTGTTGTTATCAAACCTTTGGGAGTTACTTCTATGTTATGCTTATATTGTTATGCTATGCTCGTAGACGTGGATTGGATGAGTGTATCCATGATAGATGTGAGTATGGTTAATTAATGGTTAATTAAGGTGGCTACTTAAATACACATCTGGGTGGATTGGTTGAAGGCACCCTGGAGTACCCAGTGGTTGTCAGGGCACCTGGAGAATCCAGTTTTGTCCTAGGATATCCCGGAGTACCCATGTGATCATCCTACGGTTCGCCACCTAGGCTCAAAGGTATCATAAGATTATTCATGCTGGAAACTTCCGTGTGCAGCCACAAGCCTATATGGGCTCTGGCATAGTTGAGTAAGTTGCGTGAAGCTCTTGAAGAGGTAGACTAGCAGATGTAGTGGGTTATAGGTGGTACTGTCTACCCAGAGTAGGGAGTTAATGCTTCAGAAAGACTATGTCTCAAAGCTCCGATCACGGATGTGTTCGAGTTGTGTGGGGAAAAGTGTGCAAACCTCTGCAGAGTGTATAAACTAATCATGGTTAGCTGTGTCCCTAGTTATGTACATCTTGAGTATCTGGTTCTTGGTGTCGGATTTAGGGTTCCAGCAAAACCCTTGAGGTTTGAACACTGGGATGCGCACGAAGATTTCCCCCTACCGAATCTTGCCCTTAGCCTCGCCGCGATCTCTAAGCTTAGATCGATGAACTCACAACACAAGAGATGCAAGATTTATACTGGTTCGGGCCACCATTGTGGTGTAATACCCTACTCCAGTGTGGTGGTGGTGGACTCCTTCTTGGGCTGATGATGAGCAGTACAAGGGAAGAACAGCCTCCTGAGGAGAGGTGTTCTTGTGCTTGGTGGGTGTGAGGATGAACTGAGTCCGTTCCTGTCTATCTGTTATCCGACCTGTCTGTGCATGTCGATCTGTCTGTGCTTGTCCTTCTACTGTGGTGGCTAGTCCTATTTATAGAGGCCCTGGTACTCTCCCCAAATATTGAGCGGGAAGGGATCCATCAATGGCCAATTTGAAAGGGGACATCTAGTACAAGCTATCCTGACTAAAGGTGGTCTTCACTTGTCAAAGGCGCTGGTGGTGACGCCGTCTTGGGTTCCATGATGACCTCCGTTCTACCGTCCTACTGGTCTTGGTCTTGTTGCACCGATATGAAAACCTTTGCCTGGTCCCTCGGTACTCCGTGCATGCGCTTGCCCCCTTAGCACTAAAGGGGAAATGAGGACACTGCGCGCGCTGGCGCCCGCCTGGCCTTGGTCGCCATGGCTTGCATCACAGGAACCTCACGCGGTACCCCTTGCCTTGATCTCTTTGTCCCCTCGCGAGCCTGCCTGGTGAGGCCGCTCCTGAGGAGGCCTTGTGTCGTCCGCCTCGCAAGGCTTGGCCCCTCGCGAGGGTCTTGAGTGTTGGTTGACGAAGACGGGCTGCACTGGGCCACTGGTGGAGCCACACCGTGGGCCTTAGGCAGGCAAGTCTGGGGACCCTTGTTCCCAGAACACCGATAGTAGCCCCCGGGCCTAAGGCGCGCCCGGACTTGGCTTAGTGGCGAAGCCAAAGGGCAAGTGCGGAGCACCGCGGGACCCAACAGCCTGCGTCCTTGGTCGACGTGTGGCAACTGATTGGACGTGGGCGTCTCCGCTTCCTCACGCTACCTCGGCAACTGCCCGTCTGACAAAAGGCTGGCGCGGGCAACGCTTGCCTTCATTGATTTCCTTCGTCTTGCTCCAGATCCCCTTTCTCGCTCCTTGCTTCTGAAATCTCCAGATCCGCTTCGATCCTTTCCCTTTCAGCGACCGATGGCTCACCGCAAGGTCAAGGTTGATGCACCGCCAGCTTGGTACGAGCCGGCCCTAGATGCGTGCACTGTCCCGGAGAAGAATCTCCCCACCACGCGCCTGCTGACGGCGAGGGAGAGCAATGAAAAGGGGAAGACCGAACTCCGGGCTGGTTCCGCCATGCCGGAGGCTCAGGGGAGTACTTTCTATCCCTTCTTCACGAGCTCCGTCATCGCCGGCCTAGTTCCCCCCTTCTACGACTTCTTCTACACCATCCTCCGCCATTATAGGTTGCAGGCCCTTCATCTCCATCCCAACTCCATTATTCTCTTGTCGATTTTCGCCTACTACTGCGAGGCGTATGTCGGGGTGATGCCGTCCGTGGCTCTGTTGCGCCACTTCTTCTTCCTCCGAACCAACGGCATCCACACCTCGGGGTGCGCCAATTTTGTCACGTATGGCAAGGCCAACGCAATTTCGAAGGCCGGGAAGAGGGTCGACGACTTCTGGAGCAAGTGGGTCATGATGGATGCCAAGTGCGTCCACCCACGCTTGGCGCTGCCGACGGAGAAGCCCCAGTCCGACGAAGGGTGGTTGCGCGCGAAGCTCACTGACAGCTGGGCAGTGCTGGTGCTGGAGAGGATGAACGCCGACCTGAAGCCAGGCAATGCAAAGGCGGCAAAGCTGACGGGGGCCATGCTCCTGAGGGAGTTCTTGATGCAGCGGGTGGCTCCGCTTCAGGCGCGCTTGCGCCCCTTATGGATGCTTGGGGGCACAGACGACAAGCTTTGCCTGAGCCCGGAAGCCTTGCCTGATGAAAAGTTGGCCACGCGCTCCGGCTCCTGGTCGGGGATGACCAGGAATACCCGCCTACTGCCTTCACTCCTTTGTTCCTTCGCAAGGACGGGGCGCAGGTCGTGGCCTCCATGCCTACCTTTGATGGGCGCGACCTGGTGCCGCCGGCGCCTCCCGCAGTCCTGGAGAGGACGGTGCGAGTGAACATGTCGTCAGGTGACTCCTGCGAGGAAGGAGAGGAGGAGGAAGACGAGGAGCATGACCCGGAGGCGACTCCTGAGCAGACGGGGGAGACCTCCCCCTTGTGCAAGGCTGACCTCCTCCGCATGATGCCGGATGATGGCGATGATGACGATGCCCCCCTGGGGATGAAAGAGCCACTCACGGCAGGAGGTCCCTCGCGAGCCAAGCCCAGCCTCCTGAGGGGGCCTCCGGCCAAGGTTCCAATGAAGAGCAGGTCGTCGCTGATCTCCCGAGAGGCTGCTTCTACCCAGATGCCGCCTAGAGCCGCTTACAGCCCTTCTGCTGCACCTTCTTCCGCTCCTGGAGCCCTTGCGGCTGCGCCCCAGGCCGCGAGGATCTCAGGCTTCAAGCTTAGCAAGAGGAAGGTGGACTACACCGCAGTAGACCAGTAAGTGTCCGTGCTCCATCTTGTTCTTGATTATGCTGTTGGTCCTTTACGTTCAACATTGATTGGCTAGGTCGCCGCCTGCGGCAAAGAAGAGGAAGGAGGACGCGGTGACGCCGTCTGGGGCCGATCCATCTGCCGCGGCCGCACCTTCTTCCGTGGGGAGGGGAGGCGACGATGTTCGCACCTCCCCCGCCCGGTCATCCTCGCGAGGCCCGGGAGGGCATCCTCATGAAGAGTCAGCCCCCATGGCCCTGCTGGCTCCGGAGGTGCTGTTACATGATGCTGCTACTGAGGTACCCAAGGCTCAGGAGCCCCCAGTCTCCCAAGCCATGGCTACGCTGGCGCCTCCTCCTTTTGCTGTGCCGCTGCTTCCAGGTCCTTCTGTCTCCCCCGATGTCTTGGAATGTGCCCTTTCCGAGATGGCCCAGCTGCGAGAAGACCTCCAGAGCACCGACTCCCATCTGGTAGCCTTGCGTCTAGAGCTGGTTTCCGGCTGGCTTCACTCTGACGCCTCTGTCCGAGTGGCGCTAAGGTGGGTCACGGCGGCCTCTGAGAAGGAGAAGCAAGCCGCCACCCAAGCCGTAGCCGCTTGCGAGGTGGCGTTGAAGGATGCCGCGGCCGCCCAGGGCCGCTTCAGGGCACTGGAGGCCGAGCTGAAGGATTTGTGCGACAAGCATGCTGAAGAAGCTCATGACTGTCAAGCAGAGGAGGAGAGGATGAAGGCTCGGGAGGACACCGTCAAGGGCCGCGACGCTGAGCTAGCGCAGTTGGCGGAGGAGTAGGCCACTGAGCGCGGCCGGCTGGAAAAGCTAGAGCAGAAGGTGAGGGCTGAGAAGGCCGAACTCGATGCCAAGGCGAAGGTCTTGGCCGAGGACCGCGCGGCCTTTGCACTCCTCTAGGAGAGGTCTCGCGTGGCGCTGAAGGCACTCTATGAGAAGGGCCTGGAGAAGCCGCTGACTACCGATGAGGACAGCCCCGCCCAGCTGCTTCCTTACTTGGTCGAGGCGCTTGAGGAAGTCGTGAGCGGGATCAGCCCCATGGTAGAGGAAGAAGCTCGCGTCCTTTCTTCCGCTGCACTAACGCGCGTCTTCAGCCACCTCCACCCTCGTGACCCTGACGCCAATCTTGACGAGCTGCTGGAGCCTGTGGACCGCGAGTGCTACGCTGCTGCTGCTGAAGCCGTGAAGGGCCAGGTGGAGGCCTTGCTGGAGAAGTTTCGCGCCTTCGATCTTGCACCCATGGCAGGCAGTGCTACTGATCTTGCGGCCCGGGTGGTGGTATAGGTGAAGGCAAGGCCACCACATGAGTGGAGTCCCTGGCGGGCGACGGCGGTGTCCAAGGATGACTTATTTATGGCTTCTTTCCTACTATGTGCACACATGCCTCATGGAGGCGTTTAAACTTGTGTCTGGTATTGTGAAGACAATTATGGTTTGTAATATTTGCTTCAAGATTTTGCAGTTTTCTTCCTATTTGCTTTATGTTCTACATTGGCAGGGCCCGGCCCCGCGCGTACCTCAGCCGCCGTTGGCCCTGACCGGATCACCAGGACGGGACCAAGGAGTGAGGGGCTACGTGACCAGTTAGGCTCCTGAGTCGCGATGCTCAGGAGTCCCCCTTGACTCGCAAATAGCTTATAGGAAGAGAACGTAGGGGTAGATCTAGCATTCTACATCGGCAGAGCCTGGCCCCCCGCATACCTCAACCGCCGTTGGCCCTGACCAGGTCACCAGGACGGAACCAAGGAGTGAGGGGCTACTTGACCAGTTAGGCTCCTGAGTCGCGATGCTCAGGAGTCCCCCTTGACGTTCAAACGACCTTCATACCTTGGCTCCGCTCGGGGAGGGGGCGCGCGACGACCAGGTCCAGAGGACCTGGCTGGGTGGCGTACGCTCGGGCGTGACACGGGCGCAGCCCCTGTGCCCGACCCCCTCGTGCGACGCTCCTGAGGGGAGATGTTGCGATGAGGCCAGACACTAAGCTCTGGGGCTCCCTGAGGTTGATAAGGCCGTGGGGCTGCCCTCAGTTGTTTATCACCAGCGCGGAGCATAGTGCTTCCATATGTGTACGGGCATAGCCGCTCCTCGGTAGTGTCGTCAGCTAGCGCGGAGCATGGTGCTTCCACTGGTGCGTGGGAGGGGGGCTCCCTGCTGCGGAGAGCCCCCGAGGCATGTACAACCCCGCCCTGACACGTGGCTTGCACGATAGGGCTAGACAAGGTGTATCTGGGCACTCGTGAGCCAGCGCGGAACTCACGAGGCCCTACCTCAAGGCGGGTTGCGCCTAGTCTTGGGTCTTTGACAGCTGATTGTTCCTATGAGACGGTTAGGTATAAATGCTCTGCGTCCTCAGGTCCCAGCCCTCGAGCGAGCTCAGCCACCACTTGTATGCCAGGTCACGATGCCGTGGTCAAGGCCAGGGTGTAAGGGCTGGAGAGCCAGTAAGAGCTCCTGAGTCGCGATGCTCTAGAGCCCCCCCTTTAACGCGGAAGCGAATTGCATGAGAGAGGGAGGGACCCGTGGTAGGTGGCAATCGAGCGGGTGATAATCACAGGTAGATTAGGCATGAAAGGCAACTAGCTTAGGTAAATGCAGAATGGGTACATGCCACTGGGTCAGACCGAAGTGGCTTGGGGATGATGCAGCCCGAGGGGCTCCCCCGGCAAGGTAAGCTAAAGACATAAAAAGAGATACATACCGCAGGGACGGACCCAGGCGGCCTGGGAATGTTGCAGCCCTGAGGGTGCTCCCAGCTGAAATGAACTTGGGAGATGTCACCTGGTTCCGTTGTAGAGGGGGTGTTGGGGCAGCTGAAGATGCGCGGTGAAGGGGCCGACCCGCACGAGCCACCGGGGCCCTGAGCCTTAGGAGGCTTTGGGGGCCAGGTGGTTCTTTGAGGACACTCTCCATCTCTCCAAGGATCACGTGGTGTCTGGCCTCCTGAGTCACTAGGATGCTCTGCAGGTGACGCTGGTAGGTGGCAGCCGCGTTCGGCAAGCCAAAAGGCATGCGAACGTAGCTGTGCGGCGGACCCTCGCAGCGTCCCATGTGCGAAGGCCAGAAGTGGTCCTGAGATGTGGCTCGGTTGAGCCCTGGGACGTTGATGCAGATGCGCAGCCCACCATCCTCGCCCGGATGGGGAGCCACGCCAGGGAGCAGCGATCGCCGCGCACGACCCTCGCTTCCTGAAGCTCCTGAGTGGTCTTGGCGATGAACTCCTGAACGTTGGGCTTTACACGCCCTGTGTCTTCCTGAGGGAAACGTGCCGTGAAGCACGCCTCCAAGTGGTGCCCGAGTGCCTCCCTCGTGATGTTGGCAAGGTCTGAGGCCCTCCAGAAGAGAGCCCCCAAGCCCTGCCCGAGGAGGGCGCCGGGCGCGCCTTCCTATGCGATGGAAGGAGGCGCCCCAAGCACGGGCGCTGATCTTGACGCGGCACCACCCGAGGTGCCGACCTCCTAAGGCCCTGTGCGGAGCGGTTGCTTCTTCTTCTTGGGGATGGCCTCAGGAGGGTTCTCGCCCTTGTTGTCTGGGTCCTCAATTGCTGCAGCTTGGAAGGCACGCTCGAGGGAGCACACCGCATCTCTCTCTTCATGGAGGACTGTGATGATTCCGCCGCTTCCTGGCATCTTGAGGACGTTGTAGCCGTGGTGGGTTACTGCCATGAACTTGGCCAGGGCTGGATACCCGAGAATGGCATTGTACGGCAGGTGGATGTGGGCAACGTCAAAGTCGATGAGCTCGGTGCAGTAGTTGTCGCCTTGTCCAAAGGTGACAGGGAGGACCTGCCCAATCGGGGTGGTGGAACCGTCTGTAACTCCTGAGAAGGGCTTGGTAGGTTGAAGTTGATCGTATGTACTTAAAGGCTATTGAACATCTCAACGGACAGGATGTTGAGCCCTGTGCCTCCATCGATGAGGGTCTTGGTGACTTGCACATTGCTGATGACTGGTGAACAGAGCATCGGGAGAACGCCAGCAGTAGCCGCGCACTTGAGTTGATCTACCGAGCTGAAGTTGATGGCGCACTTGGACCACCTGAGTGGGCGCGTGGCCTCGATCCTAGGGAGGGTCGCGTTCATCTCGCGAGCAAACTGCTTGAAGATACCTTTAGAGGCTGGGGCCTGAGCCCCACCCAAGATGCAAGCGATAGCACGTGGCTCTTGGAAGCCCCTAGCCCCCTCGTCCTGATGATGGTCGTCATTCCTTCTTGGTGGCAGCGGCAGCAGAGGAAGGCCCGCGTTACCCTGGGGGCGCTCCTCATGAAGCTGATCCCTCCAGGCGCCCTCGCGAGGCAGGTCCCTCCAAGCGCCCTCGCGAGGCTTGTCCTGCCAGTGACCTCACGAGGTCGGTCACGCCACTCCTGGTGAGGGCCACAGTCGTCCCATCATCCTCCACCACATCCTCCTCCTCGGTCGTAGCCCCAGTCGTTGTGCTCGGGGCGTCGATCGAAGCGTCCTTCTCGAATGGCCCTAAGCTCCTGGCAATCGTTGGTGTTGTGGTGTGGAGGTTGTGATAGGCGCAAAATGGTTGGCTGCCCTTGTACGACTCTGACTGGTCCCTGCCGCGCTTAGTGCCTGGTTCTGCCGCGAGAACGGCCACTCCCTTACGCTTCACGTCCTTGGCCTTGTTCTTCTTTTCTTCCGGGTCGGCAGCTGGGAGCTCAAGGAGGGAGAGGCGTCCCTCTTCAGCTCTTGCACACTTGGTCGCCAGGTTGAACAGCTCTAGGGATGTGCACAACTCCTCGTGGATGATGAGCTCCTCCTTCATCTTGACGTCACGGACACCATCAAAGAATGCTGAGATGATGGCCTCATCCGTCACCTTGGGGATCTTGAGGCGGACGTTGTTGAAGTGTTGGATGTATTTCTGCAGGGTGTCCCTAGCCTGCTACTTGATGCGGCGCAGGTCACCCGCGGCCGGGGGGCGGTCACGAGTGCCCTTGAAGTTGGCGATGAAGCGGCTGCGCATCTCGTCCCAGGAGGAGATTGAGCCGGGAGGCAGGTTCAGGAGCCACGAGCGGGCATCGTCCTTGAGTTCCATGGGAAACCAGTTCGCCATGACTTTCTCATCGCCGTTGGCCGCCTCGATGCTCATCTCGTAGAGCTACAAGAACTCCGCGGGGTCGGGGGTGCCGTCATAGCGAGGAGGCAGGTCTGGCTTGAACTTGCCCGGCCAGGCGATGCTACGCAGCTCGGGGGTGAAGGCCCGGAAACCTGTTGTGGTCACCGGGGCCCTTTGCTGATGCAGAGCTTGATCTTGATGGCCGCGCACCGCCTCCGCAAGCGGCGCATGGTCTTGTCGTCGCGGTGCAGGGAGCACGGGGGCGCCTTCTTGAGGCCGAGGGATTTCTTGACAGCTTCCTTCTTGTCGCGCGGGCGCCGGACACGGTGGGTCATGCCCAGGGGCTGCGCGCCTTAGCGCCAGGGCACTGTCTTGGGGCAGAGGTGGTGGAGGCACTCCATGAGCCTCATCGCTCGTACCTGGCGGAGGGCGAGGCGACAAGAGGGACGGCATGGGAGAGCCCCTATGGCGCTGACGAGCTCGGTGATGCAAGCGAGCCATTCCTCGTAGAGGTCGTCGACGTGGCGGTAACACAGGAGCTTGCGCGCCATAAGCAGCGCGGCCTGCGCGTCCGTGGGGGCGCGACAAGCGTGGGACGACGAGCCGGCTATGGTCAGTGACGGAGTGGCGGTGCGGCCGTCTGGCTGCACAAAGGGGTGCAGTGAGGATGCTTGCTGCTCATTCCCCGCCGGGCCGGTGGTGGCATTGGCAGCGGTGACAGAGAATGACGGGGAGGTCTGCCGACAGGAGCCGTCTGGGCGACGCGTGTGGCAAGAGCGACCCGGCGCTCAACGCGGGCTCGGCAGGGGTCAGACATGGATGCGACGAAGCGATGGGACGCGGATCAGCAGAAGGAAGACTTTGGTGCACCCCTACCTGGCGCGCCAAATGTCAGATTTAGGGTTCCGGCAAAACCCTTGAGGTTCGAACACTGGGGTGCGCACGAAGATTCTCCCCCACCAAATCTCGCCCTTAGCCTCGCCCTGATCTCTAAGCTTAGCTCGATGAACTCACAACACAAGTGACACAAGATTTATATTGGTTTGGGCCACCGTTGTGGTCTAATACCCTACTCCAGTGTGGTGGTGGTGGATTGCCTCTTGGGCTGGTGATGAACAGTACAAGGGAAGAACAGCCTCCTGAGGAGAGGTGTTCTTTTGCTTGCTGGGTGTGAGGATGAACTGAGTTCGTTCCTGTCTGTCTGTTTTCCGATCCGTCTGTGCGTGTCGATCTATCTGTGCTTGTCCTTCTACTGTGGTGGCTAGTCCTATTTATAGAGGCCCTGGTCCTCTCCCCAAATATTGAGCGGGAAGGGATCCAACAACGGCCAATTTGAAAGGTGACAGCTAGTACAAGTTATCCTGACTAAAGGTGGTCTTCGCATGTCAAAGGCGCTGGTGGTGATGTCGTCTTGGGCTCCACGATGACCTCCGTCCTGCTGGTCTTGGTCTTGTTGCACCTATATGTAAACCTTTGCATGATGCCTCGGTACTCCACGCCTACGCTTGCTCCCTTAGCACCAAAGGGGAAATGAGGACACTGCGCATGTTGGGGCCCGCCTGGCGCCCGCCTGGCCTTGGTCGTCATGGCTTGCATCACGGGAACCTCACGAGGTACCCCTTGCCTTGATCTCTCCGCCCCCTCGCGAGCCTGCCTGGTGAGGCCGCTCCTGCGGAGGCCTTGTGTCGTCCGCCTCGCGAGGCTTGGCTCCTCACGAGGGTCTTGAGTGTCGGTTGACAAAGACGGGTCGCACTGGGCCACTGGTGGAGCAACGCCGTGGGCCGCAGGCAGGCAAGTCTGGGGACCCCTATTCCCAGAATGCCGACACTTGGATTATCATGTTGATCTCATCACTATAAATTAATTTGATTGGGTTAATGATGATGTTTAAATGGGATTGAGTTGGAGGAACCTTCTCAATGTTTATCAACCACCATGATAGTTAAATAAAATTTATTTCTTTGTTGTAGGGAAAAATTGGCTTTATGCAAAACTGTAACCACAGCGCTTTCCATCAGCCATATATGCATGTAGTGATAGCATTTATCCTGTTCATTACTCTTTTGTGTTATGTTGCCAGCATATTCCATGTGCTGACCCGTTTCGAGCTGCAACATTTCATGTTGCAGACTTTTCAGGCGACAAATAAGGTGCCATAGGTCGTTGTCGTTCACTCAGCTATGCCGTTGGAGTTGATGGACTCACTTTATCTTCCAAGCCTTCCACTGTTATTGTTTTTAGATGGCCTTAAGCCATATTACTATAATAAGTTCTCTTGAGACATTCAATATAATAAGTGTGTGATTGAAACTCTGTTATAAATCCTCAAGTACTGTGTGTGTCAGCATTACTAATCCAGGGATGACACTGATGCACAAAGACTAGACTGTTTGAGGTCTGGTCGCTACAAGATGGTATCAGAGCACACACTGACTGTAGGACATGACCACTAAGCTAAAACCATAGGTCACTACTCTCTTCTCATTTCTGACTCCTCTCCCTTTTCTACTCTATAGGATGGCGGATGCAAGGAACAAGTTTACACAACCGGATGAAGACACTCCTTTTGGACGGCACTTGAAGGAAGTTACTAGGTACCTGAATATCGTAATACCAAGCTTCACCGGGACCTACATCGCCACTTTACCAGAAGAGCAGCGTTGAATGATTCGAGTTCAAGTTCCAGGAAGGACGTTCATGCCAGTCACTGAGCCCATAGAGTTTTCTTTGATGCACCAACCTGGAGTCTAGGAAAGAGCATGGTGGCCCCCATCACCATGGGACGCATTGGAGAAGTTTACCACAAGGATCTCAAGGATACTATCTACCAGATTTGTGGGCGCCAAGATGAACAATGGGAGATGATCAGCACCAGAAGGGATAGGTCCATTGCAGCGTACATCCAGGAGTTAAACCAGCACATTCGTCGCCAGGAGAACTAGATGTGTGCAGGCATGATAGATCTGAAGAAGGCAATGATCAGGATCACAGAGCTGGAGGAAGAACTCAAGTCTACACGTGATGGATATGAGGAGGAAATGATGATACTCCTGGATAAGAATGATGATCTGACAAGGAATCTAGGAGTATTCATGGGAGACCCCGCACCAGGAGGAGAAGATGGCGATTCCAAGGACATTCGCTCGGAGGACTACATCATCATCGATGACACCGACTCAGACCCCAACGATAGTGATGATGACTATGTTGATGAAGCTGGAGCAGATATCATGGAGTCTTCCACCGATTAAAACTTCTAGTCGACCACCATATCAGTAGTAGTATTCCCCCATGTATATAGTATAGTCCGAGCACTTTTGTAATGATAGTTAGACAGATTGTATGCCCTTGTTTGAATTGATTGAAGTGTTATGATTGTGTTTGTCTCATGTGCATATGGGTAGTGTTTTCCCTTTAGACCTCATTCTATTCTATTTTCTCATCTTTTCTAAACCCATCAGATGCCTCCGAGACGTGACAATGGATTTGCTTTCCCACCGGAGCTCACTCAGTTGATCCAGCAGCAGAATACCCTGATGCAACTACTAGTCCAGAATCAGAACCAGGGGAGCAACAACAACAACAACAACCCACCACCACCACCACCACCACCTGTTGATCACTTAGCCCATTTTCTAAGGTTGAATCCGCTAGTGTTCTCTAGTAGCACCGAGCCAATTGTTGCAGATGTTTGGCTCTGCAAGATTGGAAGCGAGCTGACCACTGCAGGATGCACAAATGCGGAGAGAGTGCGTTTTGCCGCACATCAGCTTGATGGACCCGCTGCATCATGGTGGGAGACTTTCACAGCCACTTACCCCATTGACACTATCACATGGGACCAGTTCCAGCAGGCTTTCCGCACTACCCATGTTTCAGCAGGAGCTATGGCCATGAAGAAGCGCGAGTTTCGCAATTTGCGCCAAGGAGGACGCACAGTGGGCCAGTATGTGGATGAGTTTAGTAAGTTAGCACATTATGCCCCAGATGATGTCGTTACAGATGCCGCTAAGCAGGAGAAGTTTTTGGAAGGACTGAATGATGAGCTGAGCATGCAGTTGATGGTGGCAACCTTCAACAACTACCAGGAGTTGTTAGATAGAGCTCTCATGATTGAAGGGAAGCAGCAACAGATTGACAACCGCAAGAGGAAGTATGGACAAGGGAAGTACAATTCAGGAGCTCACTAGAGGCCCCGTTTTACCTCGAACTCGGGAGGACACATTCACCATAACCATGGAGGCCATAATTCCAGTGGAGGGAGTTCACATAACCATAGTGGCCCCAAGAATGGGAATGGAAATGGACGAAGCAACGGCCAGAACCGTTCCAACTTAGCAACGCCCGCCAAGAAGGATCTAAGTCACATTACTTGTTTCAAATGCGGGAAGAATGAACATTACGCCACGGAGTGTTCTGAAGCAAAGAATGGAAATGGCAATGGAAGCTCTAGGAAGAAGCCCAACCCTTTCAACAGGAGACAAGTAAACCGCATTAGCGTGGAGGAGGTTGAAGCGCAACCCAATGCAGTTATAGGTAAGTTTTTGGTTAAGTCATTTACTACAATCGTTCTTTTTGATACTGGTGCATCGCATTCATACATATGAAGGGGATTTGTGGATAAGTATAACCTGCCAACCCAAGCCCTTAGGTCACCCATGTTAGTAACCTCGCCAGGAACAGAATATATGGCTAGCCTATGGTGTGATCAGTTACCATTAAGGATTGGTAACTACATGTTTCCCTCAGACCTAATAGTATTGGAATCACAAGGACTGTATGTAATATTAGGCATGGATTGGTTATCAAAGTATGGAGGGAACATTGACTGCGCCAGTAAGTCGATTTTGCTCACTACCCCAGAAGGAAGAAGGATTAAGTATGTATCCCGGCATGTGCCGAAGAGGACTCAAGTGAATTCCTTATCAGGAATTGTATAGGAGGAAGTACCAGTGGTGAAGGATTTCCCTAATGAGGAGTTGACAGGCATGCCACCACATAGATACATTGAGTTTTTGATTGAGCACTTGCCAGGCACAGGGCCAATATCTAAGAGACCGTATCGGATGCCCGCAAAGGATTTGGAAGAAATTAAGAAGAAGATTAAGGAGTTACTGGATAAAGGCTATATTCACCCAAGTTCATCACCTTGGGGATCACCAGTGCTTCTAGTGGAGAAGAAGGACTGATCATTAAGGATGGTTGTTGATTATCGTGGGTTGAATGAAGTGACGATCAAGAACAAGTACCCCCTGCTGATGATTAATGATTTATTTGACCAGTTGCAAGGAGCTAAAGTATTTTCCAAGATCGATCTGCGATTAGGATACCACCAGCTAAAGATTCAAGAGCAGGATATACCTAAGACGGCTTTTACCACAAGGTATGGGCTATATGAGTATACCGTTATGTCATTTGGTCTGACTAACGCGCCTGCCAATTTCATGAACACGACGAACAAGGTGTTTGTGGAGTTTTTGGATAAGTTCATTGTGGTGTTCATTGATGATATTCTGGTCTACTCAAAGAATGAAGAGGAGCATAAGGAGCATTTGCATTTGGTACTTGGGAAGCTCAGAGAACATCAGTTATATGCCAAGTTCAGCAAGTGTGAGTTCTGGTTGAAGGAAGTTTGATTCCTCAGACATGTTATATCCGGAGAAGGAATAGCAGTAGACCCCACCAAGGTTGTCCCTGTGACTAAATGGGAATCACCCACGTCGGTTGGAGAGATCCGGAGTTTTCTTGGACTTGAAGGATGCTACAGAAGGTTCATTGAGAATTTCTCTAAGATCACAAAGCCCACGAAGGATGCTACAGAAGGACACCAAGTTCAATTGGACTGAGGAATGTGAGGCCAGTTTTTCGGAGTTGAAGAAACGTTTGGTTACAGCCCCAGTGTTGATTCTTCCAGATCAACGCAAGGATTATCAAGTGTATTGTGATGCTTCTCGTCGAGGACTTGGAGTAGTGCTTATGCAGGAGGGAAGAGTTGTTTCATATGCCTCACGACAACTTAAACCCCATGAGCTAAATTATGCTACACACGATTTGGAGCTAGCAGCCATAGTGCATGCGTTGAAAACCTGGAGACATTTTCTCATCGGAAACCATTGTGAGGTGTACACAGATCACAAGAGTTTGAAGTATATCTTCACATGGAAGGAGTTGAATCTCAGGCAAAGGAGATGGTTGGATCTCATTAAGGATTATGATATGAAGTTACACTATCATCCCGGAAAGGCTAATGTAGTAGTCGATGCGTTAAGTTGCAAGAGTCATGTCAACACACTTATGAACGGAGGATTACCCAAGGAGTTAGCAGAGGATCTTAGCGAGCTATGTTTGGAAATAGTTCCAAAGGGTTATGTAGCAGCATTGGAAATTCAGTCTACCTTGATGGATAAGATCAGCAAAGCTCAGAAGACTGACAAAGAGATTGCAGAGATAAAGGAAAGGAGGAGTAAAGGAAAGGCTAAAGGATTTCATGAGGACGATCACGATACCTTATGGTTTGAGGATCACGTATATGTGCCAAATGACCCCAAGATGAGGAAGTTGATTCTGCAAGAGGCCCATGATTCATTGTATTCGATTCACCTAGGAAACACCAAGATGTATCTGGATTTGAAGGACAGTTTCTGGTGGACTGGAATGAAGAAAGATATTGCTGAGTATGTAGCAGTATGTGATGTATGTCAGAGAGTGAAGGCAGAGCATCAGAAGCCAGTAGGATTGCTACAGCCATTGCCAATACCCGAATGGAAGTGGGACAAGCTAGGCATGGATTTTATCACGATATTGCCCAGAAATTGTTCAGGCTATGACTCGATATGGGTTGTAGTCAATCGGTTGACGAAGGTAGCTCATTTCATCCCAGTGAAGACCACTTACACCAGTGCTAAGTTGGCAAAGATATACATGACCAGGATCATATGTCTGCATGGAGTTCCGAGGACCATTGTATCAGATAGAGGAATCCAGTTTACCTCAAAGTTTTGGAATCAGTTGCATGAGACTTTGGGTGCCAGGCTAGAGTTCAGTACAACCTTTCATCCATAGACAGATGGACAGACCGAGAGAGTCAACCAAATTCTGGAGGACATGTTGAGAGCTTGTGCGCTAGATTATGGATCTAGTTGGGACGACAATTTGCGATATGCAGAGTTCTCTTACAACAACAGTTATCAAGCCAGTTTGAAGATGGCCCCTTCCAAAGCTTTGTACGGAAGGAGGTGCAGGACACCGTTGTTATGGGATGAAGTTGGAGACCATTAGTTGTTTGGACCAGATTTGATTAAGGAGTCCGAAGAGAAGGTTAAACCGATTTGAGATAGACTCAAGGTAGCCCAGTCCAGGCAGAAGAGCTATGCGGATTCTAAATGCAAGGAGACAGTTTACGAAGTTGGAGACAGAGTGTATCTTCGTGTGTCCCCACTTCGAGGAGTTAAGCGTTTTGGAGTTAAGGGAAAGTTAGCGCCACATTTTGTGCAACCATACAAAGTTTTGGAATGTATGGGAGAAGTTGCTTACAAGCTGGAATTACCAGAAGGATTGTCAGGAGTTCATGATGTGTTTCATGTTTCCCAGTTGAAGAAGTGCCACGCAGAGACGGCCGATATTCCTCTGAGAGATAAGTGCCATTGGAAGCGATTCAGTTGGATAGCGATTTGACCTACGAGGAGAAACCAGTAAGGATTCTCGAGTTTGCCAGCCGAGTCACATGCAGCAAGGTTATCAAGTTCTGCAAAGTTTAGTGGAGCCACCATACCAAGTATGAAGCCACCTGGGAACGAGAGGAAAACCTACGGAAGGACCACCCGCACCTATTTTCTAGCCAACCTGAATCTCATGTGCGAGATTCATCTTAAGGGGGGTAGGTTTGTAACATCCCAATTTTTCAATTTGGAATGTTATAAATTACATCATCATTGCATGTCATATTTTTTTGCATTTTTTGTTGATCCTAGAAATTCTATGCAACTCAAGGACCCGCGGAGAGAGTTGGGGATTTCGTTATTCCCATATTTGAGTTTTCTCAAATTTTGAAAAGAGGATCATTTGGTTTTAATTATTTTCTCTTCAGATATTTCTTATATGAAAATAAAAGAGAGGGGATAAAATGACTTCTCCAAAATAAAGAAATATTGGAGGAAAAATATTAAAATCAAATAAGAATTTTTATTCGTAGTTTTGTTGCTATTTTATTTGAATTAGGAAAAAATGCGGTTTTCAAAATTGCATTAGAGGCCCAAATAAATGTTCGCTTTGTCCACAATATTATTAGAGGACCGTGAAAATTTATTTCAGGATTTTTTCGACTCCGTTTAGTATTTCTTTCATTAGTTTTTCTGTGTCACGATTTATTTTAAAAAAAGTAACCGACCTAACCGGGCCGTGTCCGACCTGGACTCCCAACCCGGCGGGCCCTTATAAGGCCTGAGGCCACCCCGCTGCCAAACCCTAGTCGCCGCCCCGCCCCGCCTCAAATCCTGCGGCGGTGCCGCCGCCAGCGACCGCCGCCGCGCGCACCACCGCCGCCCCGTTCCGCCGTCGCCGCCCACCACCGCCGCCCACCGCCGCCGCTGACCCCGCTGTCGGAGCCACTAGCCACTGCCGCCCCCGAACTCGCCGTCGCTGAGGTAGTCGCCGCCGCCGCCGGTTTTCCCGGAAAAACCGTTCGGTTTTTTTAGAAACCCTAGATTCATTTTTTTTAGTTAGTTTCGGTTTGTTTTTTTAGTTTAGTTAAATAGCGAACGTTCGTCCGTACGTTCGTTTTAACGAGCGTTGTTCGTCCATTAGCCGCAGGTAGCAAACGTTCGTTCGTTAGCCTGTTCATCGCATTTTATTTTTCCAGGATTTTTTCGCGATTATTTTCGGTCGCGATTTCTGCCCTGATCTTTGTTTTAGTTTATCTTTTCGCTCGTTTATCTGATTCAGGCGATTCAAGCGCCCAGATCTTCGTCTCGAAGCCCTCTTTCTGTTTAACCAACTTGAACAAGATTTTGGTACAGTAAAATTTGACTTTAGTCTAGATTAGTAAATGGATCTTGTTTCTTTCGTAGTTTGAGTTTCGTTGCTCCATTTGATTTGATTCTTTTTGCAAACCGGAGTTCTTCAGCTGAACTTTCTGGTTAGTTTCTCTTATTTGAATTTTACCCATGCTTCTAGTTGAGTGCTTATGTATGTTATTGTTTGTTTGCGATAGAGTATGCGGAGTGCGTAGCGTGCTACTATGAGTCTCTAGGTTTTGCGGATCATCAGCAAGGCAAGTAACACTTTGATCATACCTCTTTATTACCCAGTTATTATGTATTTGATTCAATCCTCAAAAAATGCATGGTTATGATCTGAATAACATGTGGGTTTGGGAAGTAGATGATGAGGTAGAACCTATTGTCCTGTTTATTATCAAACCTTTGGGAGTTACTTCTACGTTATGCTTATATTGCTATGCTATGCTCGTAGATGTGGATTGGGTGAGTGTATCCATGACAGATGTGAGTATTGCTAATTAATGGTTACTTAAGGTGGCTACTTAAATACACATCTGGGTGGGTTGGTTGAAGGCACCTTGGAGTACCCAGTGGTTGTCAGGGCACCTAGAGAATCTAGTGTTCTCCTAGGATACTCCGGAGTACCAGTGTGATCATCCTACGGTTCGCCACCCAGGCTCAAAGGGATCATAAGATTATTCATGCTGGAAACTTCCGTGTGCAGCCACAAGCCAATATGGGCTCTGGCATAGTTGAGTAAGTTGCATGAAGCTCTTGAAGAGGTAGACTAGCAGATGTAGTGGGTTGTAGATGGAACTGTCAACCTAGAGTAGGGAGTTAATGCTTCAGAAAGACTATGTCTCGAATCTCCGATCATGGATGTGTTCGAGTCTTGTGGGGAAAAGTGCGCAAACCTCTGCAGAGTGTATAAACTAATCATGGTTAGCCGTGTCCCCAGTTATGGACATCTTGAGTATCTGGTTCTTGGATTATCACGTTGATCTCATCACTCTAAATTAATTTGATTGGGTTAATGATGATGTTTAAATGGGATTGAGTTGGAGGAACCCTCTCAATGTTTATCAACCACCGTGATAGTTAAATGTAATTTATTCCTTTGTTGTAGGGAAAAAATGGCTTTATGCAAAAACTGTAACCATAGCGCTTTCCACCAGCCATATATGCATGTAGTGATAGCATTTATCATGTTCATTACTCTTTTGTGTTACGTTGCCAGCATATTCCATGTGCTGAACCGTTTCGGGCTGCAATCATGTTGCAGACTTTTCAGACGACGAGTAAGGTGCCATAGGTCGTTGTCATTCACTCAGCTATGCCGTTGGAGTTGATGGACTCACTTTATCTTCCAAGCCTTCCGCTGTTATCATTTTTAGATGGCCTTAAGCCATATTACTGTAATAAGTGTGTGATTGAAACTCTGTTATAAATCCTCAAGTATTGTGCGTGTCAGCATTACCGATCCAGGGATGACACTGATGCACAGAGACTAGACTGTTTGAGGTCTGGTCGCTACAAGCATGGATGATACAATCAAAAAGTGTGGACACTGACAACTGGAATGAAATGTGTGAACATGAATGTAATGTCGGTGGAAATATGTATTCCCCCAAGCTTAGGCTTTTGGGCTAACTTGGTAATCACCAGTCGTAGAAGCCAAGAGGTCCAATGTTGAAGTGCTGGGGAGCAGGCACCATAGGTTCCCACTGCTGAGGCTCCGCCTGTGCCTCACCCAGGTTGTTCCGGTAAGCGACAATGTCCTCAGGCATAATCATGTATCCATCCCTGGCAACATGATCAAACAAAATAGGTGCAGGCAAGGGAAAAATATCACGAGTTTTCTCACTAAAAACTAAGTTGTAAGGCAAGTCAATATCAGGGTAATCAGCAGTAAAAAACTTGTGGTCCTTCATAGCTGCTCTATCTAGGTAAACCTTGGTCAAGGGGTGATCATGCTGGTGTATCTGCACATTGAAGTGAGTCGCCAAGCGAGTAGCATAAATGCCCCCATGTATTTTACCCTTGAATCGGTTAAGGTGAAGGCGGGCATGCCACAATAGCTCCCAAGCTATAAGTGTTGTTGCCATAAAGTGCATGACGCAAGACAACAAAGTCCGGGGCGCTAAGTGAACCCACCTTATCTCTAGCTAGCAAGCACTTCGCAATAAATAAGGCAAAATAATGCACGACGGGAAACTACAAGCTAATGGCAGTGGTGTCTGATACTCCTCTCTCATCCCCCACTGTCAGAGTATGGTAAAAACCGTCAAACTCTGAGGGCTTAGGCTCTACCAAATCCCCATCAGAAGGAAGCATGCATATGTCACAAAATTCAGTAAGTGGTTTCTGGTAGTTTTCAGCATATAAATTAAATGACATCTCAGGAGGGTTATTCCTAGAATGGAAATGAAAATTTTGCACAAAGGAATTTGTGAGGAGATGATACTGTTCGCATTCAGCTGCGATGAAGTCGGTGAGGTCGGCATTAGCAGCATATTGGTTGAACTCTTGGCGGATTACGGCCTCTTACATGAATGCATTATGCGGCCACTCACATGGCCGTAGCTCCGCCAACCTCGGGGTATGGAGATCATTGTCAGATGACTGCCCAATAACCCCCTTGGAGTTCTTCTTGGAAGCAAACTTCCTAAAGAAACTCATCCTTTTCCTATGAACAAAATTCTCAAATTTTTAGTCCACAAAGTTTTTCTCATAGAGATGTATAGAGGCCACAGCAAGCATTCAAACTACTTAGAACTCTAAGAATTCAACATGCAAGCTCATCTATGGTAGCACCAAGAGTAGCTAATTATTCTAAATATAAACCACTAAAACAAAAACTAATTGCACACATGGAGGAGTCACATACCAAGCAACAAATCCCCGAAACAGTTTCGGAAACGGAGCTTCGAGCAAAGAGATCGAAATCCTCAGTTTCAGGAGCAAGAACACGAGAGAGAGTGTGATAGTGATTTTTTCTGGGTGAATGGAGTGATGTGGGAAGAAGAAGTAAGTGAGGGGGCCCACGTGGGGACCACAACCCACCAGGGCTCGCCTGGGGGTCCTGGCGCGCCCAGGTGGGTTGTACCCACCTGGTGCACCTCCCTATGATATTATTTTTACCAGAAATTCAGAAATATTCAGAAAAAAATCGTATCAGATTTTCAGAGCATTCTGACAACTTTTATTTTTGGGTCATTTCTTATTGCACATAAAACTCATAAAACAGACAAAGCATGGCATTTTATTTTATTTAACTAAGAAAGACAAAAAACAAAAGGTAGGGACAGAAGGTAGTGCTCACTAAATTCATCAACTTCATACTCTCAAAAATTATCCATTAATAAGGTTGATCAAGTCTTATTAACAACCACTTTCTATTAATATGGAACCGAAGAACTTTCTTAAATCAGTAAGTTACCTCAATGGGGATGTGAATGTCCCCAACAATAAGCATTTCATATTTCTTTTTAACAGTAGGTAAGGTAGTTGAAAACTTCCAATAGTGATTTTGGGAGATTTTTCAATAACATTAATACCACTCACTTGGAATTGTTTCTTCAGAAAGTGCACTTTATGCTCATTACCATTGATATGAAAAGTGACCTTGCTTTTATTGCAATCAATAACAGCCCCTGCAATATTCAAGAAGGGTCTACCAAGGATAAAATCGACATGTTGTCGTCCTCGGGCATCTCAAGTATAACAAAGTCAGTAAAAATAGTAACATTAGCAACAACAATGGGCACATCCTCACAAATACCGATAGGTATGGCAGTTGATTTGTCAGCCATTTGCATAGATATTTCAGTAGGTGTGAGTTTGTTCAAATCAAGTGTTTTATATAAAGAGAAAGGCACACCAACACCAGCTCCAAATCACATAAAGCAGTTTTCACATAATTTCTTTTAATGGAGCAAGGTATAGTTGATATTTGTAAGTGCATCTAGTGCCACCCCTAGTTGGTTTTGGAGTATTGACGACAAACATGGTTGAGGGACTAATGTGTTTGTGAGAATTGCAGGATAACACACGTAGTAGTCCCTCATTGATTCAGTTTACCTACCAGAGATGACCCCTAAAAATCTGTGAAGACATTGAAGACAATGGTGGTTCATGAAGACATTCAAGACGAAGATTATGACACGTGAAGATATTCATTTGAAGACTATGGAGTGCGAAGACATAGCTGTTTCGTAGTTTCCTTTCTTCTTTATTGAGTCATAGGAACCACCGTACTGTTAAGTGCGGCCAAAGTGAACAAAGTCAGAGTGACTGAAGTGATGCTCAACCAAATCCTGTGTCTTTGAGCGAAGACAATGAGAGCAAACCTTAATCAGAGATGGATGAGTTAGCTTTGCTTGTAGCCCAAGCCAAGCTACCACATGTGTTTGAAATCTGACCGTTGGACACGTGTCAGTTCCTTAGTGACCCAGGGTCATTTCGGACATATCAGGTCGGGTTGCCTCCTGGCTATAAATAGCCCACCCCCTACACCATAAATTGGTGGCTGCTCCGAGTTAGTACACGGCTTTTGTCATTTGAGAGCAACCCACCTCTAAAGAATTTGAGAGAGAGATCCTTGCAAGGACAAAGCCCAAAACACCTAGAGCCAAAGAGTGTTAGGCATCACTGAAGTCTTTCTGTCCGCGTGATCCGAAGACTTATTACACTTGAGGATTGTGAATCCTCTAGCCGGTTAGGCGTCGTGTTCTGAGCGTCCAAGAGTCATTGTGGATTGCTGGTGAACATAGTCTGTGAAGGTTTGGAAGTCTGCCTCGAAGACTTACTAGAGTGATTGGGTGAGGATTGGGTGTCCTTAGCTCAAGGGGGATAAGGTGAAGACACAGTCTTCCGAGTTCAATCTCAGCCTCCCTAACCAGACGTACAGTTGTCACAGCAACTGGAACTGGTCTACCAAATCCTTGTCTTCACCAAACAACTGGTTCTATCCCTTTCTCTCCTTACTTTATAGTTTGTCTTCGTGAAGTCATTGCTTGCCTGCGTGATTTGTTAGACGTCATTGTGTGAAGACTTTATTTTTAGCTTCGTACTATCTTCCATATTGATCTTGCCTACCTAGTTGCAGTTAGTCTTTGTGCGTTACCTGTATTGTATGCTTGACTAATGCTTGCCTAGTGTAGTCTTCATTCCGCTGCTTACTATATAGGCTCAGTTTACCTGTTTGTCTTCAAAGCCATCATGTTTTGAATACTTTCATAAAATCTCCTATTCACCCCTTCTAATCGATAACTAGCACTTTCAATTGGTATCAGAGCAACGTACTCCCTTGTTCTATGTGATTCAGTTTAACCACCTGGAGTTTTAGCTATGTCGACTGCAGGGATAATCAAATTCTCCATTGTGTGTCCTATTTTTGATGGTCAAGATTATCCCAAATGGAAGGCAATGATGAGGAAGTGCCTCCTTGCAATGAACAGTGGGATGTGGACCGTCACGGAGATTGGTCTCACCGATCTATGCAAGATGGCGAATGCTGACGACATTCGAAAGTACACTCAACTGGATATCATGGCTAAGGATATCATATGCTCCTGTCTATCCAATGACGATTTCAGGCGCATCATGCATCTCTGCAATGCGAAGCTTATCTGGGACCAGATTTCTGATGTCTATGAGGGTTATCGAACCCGTCAAGACCCGTGGTTCTGCGAATTCAAGGAGTCTCTTAAAACGATGACTTTTGAACCCGAGATATCTGATCCAACCTACTGCCTCATGGCACGTGGTGCCAAGGTAACCTCTTGTGAATCCAAACCTAGCTGTAAGACACTTGCTAAAATTGCAACTGGGCAACAAACTTCTATGGAACATATTGAAAAGCTGCTAGACAAAAGCGATGATCTGTTGGACGCGGAAATGAATCGAACTCAGTCCTTAATCGAAGATATTAAAAGTCTTCGTGTTAAGTATGAAGAACTTGAAAGTCGTCATGAAACTCTCTCAGCCTCTCATGAGAAGCTTTCCTATGATTATCTTCAAAGGAAGCAGGATCTTGAGAAACTGAGAGTGTCTCATGAAGATCTTCAAAAAGAGAACCATTCACTACTCGCCCAACAGATCAATTCTGCTTAGGTAGAATTTGTTCCACCATGGTTAAAGTCTTGAGGGCGATAATGCTGTCTCTGTTGCTGAATGTTCTACTGCTTCTGATGTTGCAATATCTTCAACTGCTGATGTGGTAACTAACCTCTCTACTAAGGATGCCACTACTATTGCTGATGAGAATGCTAGGTTGAAGACATTGCTTGAGACTGGTATGTACAAAAGCCTCAAAGGGCATCGAACCTTGTGCGATGTCCTCAAGAAACATATTCTGAACCAAAACCCTAGGAAAGAGGGTGTTGGGTCCGAGAGGAAAATGAACGTTGATGGTTCATATTGGACGCCTGAGCAGTACCCCAAAACCACCTGGGTTGCTGCTAAGGATCCTTCAGTGGACCCATCCACTTTATCTGGCTTCACTTTTTCTAACCCAATTGTCATTGATGAATCCTTTGATGTAAATTATAAAATGTTCAAGAATCAGAATGGTGAAGTGTTTGCCAGGTACATTGGTACTAACTACAAGAATGGGTCACCCCAGAAGAAGATCTGGGTGCCCAAAAGCTATCTTGAGAAGCTTCCTATGAATGTCATCATGACACCACCTGGGAAGAAGACAAACCCCAGACCAAAGGAGTCATATGGTCCAAAGGCTTCATACAGACAGAGGACCCCTCATGATCACCCTCATGCCAATATTTTGCAAGAGAACCATTATGAGACTCATTAATATGAGCGTGTTTATTCTAACCGCTATGTTCACAAAACTAAGAATTTTTCTGCATATTCTTATGAGTACTATTCTCCTCCTGCGAAGCTATTCGCTAGGGCTCCCAAGCCAAAGTTCTCAGATGCTGCACTTAGACTCATTGCTTCTAAGCCACCCCTGAAGATGTGGGTGGTTAAGAAGAATTAACTTCTCTTGCAGGGAAAGTTCTCCAGCCGGAAAGCAAAATCTTCTGACGACAATGCTGGAGACCTAAAACATCTCGTGGGACGCAAGATAAAATGCTCCAATGGTCTTATCATGTATTTTGTCCCAGGGTTCCTTGACGAGCATCCTATCATGCCTAACCAGAATTTAAACTTTGATAGTATGCTTGTTTCCTACATGTTTCTACTTCATAATACTCTTGGTGATGCCTATCCTGCTAACTACACTGTAGGGTACAACTCCGAAAGCCACTGAATGGATCATGGACAACGGCTGCACCAACCACATGACTGGTGATCGAAGTCTTCTTATGGATTCAACCCTATGTCCATATACTAAGAGCCACATCACATTCACTGACACTGGTAAAAGCAAGGTATTGGGTCTTGGTAGAGTTGTTATCTCAAAGGATCAGCACATGGATAAAGTGATGCTTGTTGAATCACTTGGATACAACTTAATGTCTGTGTCAATGCTCTGTGATCTGAACATGATTGTGATATTTGGAAATATTGTTGTCTTTGTGCTAATGGAATCTGACAAATCTCTAGTCTTTGAAGGCTATCAAAGAGGTGATCTGTATATGGTAGATTTCTCAGTAGGACCACAGCTTGTTGTATGTCTTCTAGCAAAGGCTTCAAAATGTTGGCTATGGCATCGACGGCTAGGACATGCGGGCATGAGGAACCTGTACACTCTCACGAAGAAGAAGCACATCATTGGCATCGAGGGTGTCAAGTTCAAGAAGGATCATTTATGCGGTGCCTATGAAGGTGGAAAGATGACTAGAGCCAAGAATCCCTCGAAGACAATCATTACTACCTCACGTCCCTTCGAGCTGCTTCACATGGACCTATTTGGCCCTACTCACTACTCTACCCTTACTACTACCACACATCTTTATGGCTTCATTATTGTTGATGATTACTCAAGATACACTTGGGTGCACATAATTCTCTATAAGACTGAAGTACAGGATGTCTTTAGACGCTTCGCAAATTGGGCCATGACGAATTATGGCATCAAGATCAAGCACATTCGGAGTGACAATGGCATTGAGTTCAAGAACATTGGCCTCGACACTTATCTTGATACTTTGGGCATCACACATGAGTTCTCTGCTCCTTACACACCTCAGTAGAATGGCGTCATGGAGAGCAAGAACAGAACAGTCATTGAGATGGCACGGGCGATGCTCGATGAGTACAAGACTCCAAGAAAATTCTAGCCTGAAGCCATTGATACTGCATGCCACATCATCAATAGAGTATATCTTCACAAGTTATTCAAGAAAACATCTTATGAACTTCTGACTGGTAAGAAGCCAAATGTCAGTTACTTCAAAGTCTTTGGTGCTAGGTGCTCGATCAAGGATCCACATCACACGTCCAAATTCGCACCAAAAGCACATGAAGGTTTTATGCTTGGTTACGGAAAGGACTTACACACCTACAGAGTCTTCAACCTCTTTCACTACAAAGTGGTTGAAACTGTAGATGTGTGGTTCGATGAGACTAATGGCTCGCAAAGGGAGCACCTGCCAATTGTGCTAGATGAAGCTACACCAGGTGAAGCTATCAAGATGATGGGTATTGGAGAAATCATACCCACCGAGGAACATGCCGAGGATGAGATCATCATTTCTGCACCTATCAACCTGAAGACAATGCTCAGTCTGAAGCCAATGCTGAAGATGAAGATAATAGTCAGTCTGATCAAAATCTTCGTCCAGCTCATCCTCGAGTCACCAATGAAGTCCAGATTGAGAAGATCATTGATAGCATCAATGCTCCTGGTCCTCTCACCCTATCAAGAGCTACACAACTAGAAAACTTCTGTGGTCACTTTGCTTTTGTCTCTATATCTGAACCCAAGAATGTCGAAGAAGCCTTCATGGAACCTGCATGGATTTAAGCTATGCAAGAAGAGCTTCAACAGTTTGAGCTGAATAATATCGGGGAGCTTGTCAAACGTCCTGATCCTCGCAAGCACAATGTCATTGGCACGAAATGGATCTATCGCAACAAGCAAGATGAACTTGGACAAGTTGTCAGAAACAAGGCTCGCCTCGTCGCTCAAGGTTACACACAAGTGGAAGGAATCGACTTTGATGAAACCTTTGCTCCTGTGGCTAGGCTTGAAGCCATTCGCATTCTGCTGGCCTATGTTAACCATCACAACATTCTTCTGTACCAAATGGATGTGAAGGGTGCCTTTCTCAATGGCAAAATTGAAGACAAAGTGTATGTCGCTCAACCGCCTGGTTTTGAAGATCCAAAGCACCCTGATATGGCATACAAGCTCAACAAGGTACTGTGTGGCCTCAAACAAGCACCTCGCTCTTGGTATGACACACTCAAAGAATTCCTGAAGAGCAAAGGATTCAAACCTGGTTCTTCAGATCCCACTCTCTTCATGAGGACATATGATGGTGAACTGTTTGTGTGTCAAATATATGTGGATGACATTATCTTTGGCTGCATGGATAAGAGATGCAATGGTGAGTTTGGATACATCATGCAAGAGCAGTATCAGATGTCCATGATGGGGGAGCTGAACTTCTTCCTTGGTCTTCAAATCCGTCAACAACGCAATGAAATCTTCATATCACAAGAAAAATACCTCAAAGATTGCCTGAAAAAGTTTGGAATGCAAGACTGCAAAGGGTACACAACGCCAATGCCAACCAAAAGTCATCTTGGCCCTGACGACAATGGTAAAGAGTTCGATCAAAAGGTATACCGCTCCATGATTGGTTCTTTGCTATACTTATGTGCATCTAGGCCTGATATTATGCTTAGCGTTTGCATGTGTGCCCGATTCCATGCGGCACCAAAGGAATCGCATCACCTTGCGGTGAAGCGAATTCTTTGATATTTGGCTCACACCCCAACACTAGGATTATGGTATCCAAACGGCTCGTCATTTTATCTGGTTGGATATTCTGATGTTGATTATGATGGTGACAAGGTTGATCGCAAGTCAACATCTGGCACATGTCACTTTCTTGGACGATCTCTTATCTGTTGGTCTTCAAAGAAGAAGAACTGTGTATCTCTCTCCACAGCTGAATCTGAATACATTGCTACTGGATCTTGCTGTGCTCAGCTTCTCTGGATGAAGCAAACTCTCAAGGACTATGGCATCAACACGAAGAATGTGCCACTCTTCTGCGACAATGAAAGTGCCATCAAGCTTTACAAGAATCCATTTCAGCACTCGAAGACAAAGCACATTGAGATTCATCATCACTTTCTCAGAGATCATGTCAACAAGGAAGACATTGATATCATTCACATCAACATTGAAGAGCAACTGGCAGATATCTTCACAAAGCCCTTGGATGAGAAGAGGTTTTGCAAGCTGCGGTGTAAGCTAAATATCTTAGAATCCTCAAATGTCTAGTGAATGGACACACATCCTAACGCTTATGCATGCTAATGACTTAGATGTGCAACACGCAAAGTAACGTATTTCTTCAATCAATGAAGACTTACCTTCTGAGTGAGAATACATTAATGCGGAATTTGACTTTGGAGCGCCACGATAAATGTGCGCCGTGTCTGGGTCTAAATTTCCTATACGGTGGGTAATGCCACCACCACACTTTCTTGAAGATTTTCATTTGGCGTCATGACTACATTATCTTCGCATTTGGATTGTCTTCAACATTGGTTTATCTTCAAAATCTATATCTTCGCTATATTGATTTATCTTCAATTTTTTAAATATATATATATATATATATATATATGTGTGTGTGTGTGTGAGTGTGTGTGTGTGTTCTGTCTTCTACAGCATTCACTTATAGCTATGTCTTCAAGTTGCTATTTTTCTGAACTAAGTGAATGTGATCGGACCCTAATCCCTTCTGTGCTACTCCCTCAAATTATTTCTGTCTAAGTCATATGCATTCTGTTGACACTTGTCAAATATCTTCTCTGTGTCCTTGTCAGCAGAAGATACATAGACACACTTTTAAAACTGCTTTATTGTCTTATCCTTTGGCTGAAAACCGAAGAAGCCGGAACGAGGCGTGCGTGGGAACATAGATCAACTCATGATAAGTTGCATGCATGCCACGTGTCCTTCAGATGTGAACCGCTAGGGGCACCTGCATAATTGCGCTATGCCACCCTCCTCCTTCCTATAAATACTTGCCCCCTTGTGGTCATTCTTTCCTCTTCCACCTCGCCATCTCGCTCAAACCCTAGCGCCATCGCTAGCTCGCGTCGACGCCGGAGATGAAGAGCTTAGCTTCTGCGACCTCTTCGACGCTGTCCTCACGCCGGCCGCGGACCTCGTCTTCCCTGCCGCCACCATAGGTGTCTTCCGCCACCAAGTTAGGGCGCGGGAGATTGGATTGCTCGGCCTCCGTTCTGCCTCATCTAGCAATTTGTGTGTGGTAATTAAATCTGACTTTTTACAATCTTTTTGATCTGTCAAATCCATCCACTTCAACCAAAAGTGGTTTAATGCAATGCCAAATATGGATCTGTCTCTTTCTAAACCTCATTTATTGCAAAGTATGTTCACTTATGCGTCAAAACTAGTTAGATTCCTCACTTGTACCTATTCGTGGATTCGTACAAATCTGGAACCAACTTCCTTCAATAAGTGAATGTCTTTGCACTGCGGGGTCAATGTCTTCTAAACTGATTTATCTACAAAATCTTCTGAGAATGCATATGACTTCTTCCCCTTACCTCACATATCTAATGTTGTCACAAGTACATGTCCGTGGGAGAATCCCTTGGTTCTCATAGTCTGCATTCATTTGCAGAATTCTTTACAGTGTCACATTGAATCTCCTGAAGCCAGTTCTAGTCTGACAAGTAGACGGAAGCCTTTCACTGTTCTAAAGCCTATCAGTCTGAATATTATGGCTTCTGAGAAATCTGCATGGAAAGGTGGTAGGTAATGCCGAGGCAATACAACACTAGACCTACCCCTAGATCTATATGAACTCTACAAGTCTGACCCTGAAGAGAGCTACACACAGCGCAAGAACCGGATACAATGGATCCAAAGATATTGGACAGAGCAGTGGTTCAAGTACAAATTTGTGACACCTGAATACGCTGAGAAGAATGCCATCAAGCGCCCATGGGGTGATTGCCTGTACAGAAATATGGTACCGAAGACAAAGGCTGAAGCTATTGCTCAGGAGTTCTATCCTTGCATGGTCTGAGGACCTCAGCCTAAGAATGCCGACCCGTCATCTCTCTTATGGTATCGTGATGACAATCTCTTCAAGTGCAACCTTCAGTTTGCAAAGGATTCAGCTGTCCAAAACAAGAAGGAGTTTGGCCTCGACTTCAACCCTGGCCCATCTGCTCCAAGGTCAGATGGTACACGTGAAGCCAACGAGAATAGAATTGGCCCCTTCGCCAACTTTTTTTGATAGAAAGACTGTAAGGGAACCCCCTATAGTATAATTGGTGCAACAAACCCAAATTGCAAGTACCATGCCTTGAACCCGGGTGGGTGGGAAGGCATCAGCCCCTTCCCACCACTAGGCTATGCCTTAGTCTGCCCCTTCCCTTCGCCAACTTTGATGGGCTTCTATCCCACATTGCTGCCCAGAGGGACGCACTGGAGCAATCTGCTGAAGAAGCAGACTCTGAAGATGCTCCATCACCACTGAAGTAGAAGAAAGGCTAAAGCTTCAAAGCCCTCTGCTCTTGGTGCTCCAAAAGCTTCGACGAAGAAGCCTCTGAAAACTGCACCTCCTGAATCCAGTGTGCAATCTGAAGATCTGTCTCATGTGTCCAAGAGGACCAAGAAGCAATTGCCCAAGAAGGTTTCTGGGTAACCCCTCACTCCTGCTGCCGTTCTGCGCAACGAGGAAGACATCATTGATCTGTCAAGTGATGAAGATCTTGGTGATGAAGCTCTAGAGATGCTGATCAAGAGAAAGCAAGAGGCGGAGATCTTCAATGATCCGCCCCTCTTTGATGTTGACATATTGAATAACTTCATCAATGAATGGTTTGATGACCAGAGCATCAGTATTGATAGCCTGCAGCTGCCCGTGGGCATCAACGTTACATTTCATAGAGCCATTGCTAATAAGATGGCCTTGGCTCAGAAAATCGTCGAGCTCAAAAACAAGATTGATTATGAGAAGGCACATTTCAAGAAGCATATGCATAAGCTCAGCGTGGCTGATGTGCAAATTTTCAAGAAGATGTTGCATGATCTCAAGGTTGAATTCCACAAGAAGCGTGAAGAAGCCAAAGGCTCAAGAGAGCATATGAAGGCTTATGCACAGAAATGTGTGCAAGCACACAATGAAGCTGAAAAGAGGAAAGCTCTTCGGCGTCCTGACATCGACTCCAGAATGGCTAGCAAAAAAAGCAAGAAGCATGCAGAAGCTAATCCTGATGCTCCAAGGCAGGGACATCCCAGCATTGTCTTCCCTGCCAGCATGACTGGCTCGAAGCCAAAGGTCCCCTCTGCTGCTTCAGAACTCAAGAAAACAAGGCAAGCTGAAGCCGAAGCTAGGAAGAGGAAGCACAAGGATACATCTGATGATGGTGCCTCCAAGAAAAAGCTGAAGACAAAGGGCTCTAAGTCTTCACAAAAAGAGCATGCTGCCACCCCAGAGCCCCTCATTGTCGAGCCTATTTCTGTTGCCTTTCCTGCCTCTGCAAATCGTGAGCGCCGCCTCGTTGTATATGAGCCTGCTCCTACAGAGGCTCCAGAAACTGAAGAAGTTCCAGCTGTTGACCTCAACGCAGCTGAAGACATTGGTCGTGAAGACAATGTGTCCGATGATGAAGTCCTTCCTCAGCTCGAGCCCAAGTTGGTATCATCGCCTGCTCCAGTGAGCAGTGAATACATTAGCATTGGTTATCCATTGACGTCAATTGCTCAAGATGACTCATGGGCTAAGCGCCAACAAGAAGACACCCCAGTACAAGATGAAATACCCCGTACTCCACCTGCTCAAGTCACCTCTTCGGTGCTTGATGATGACAACTACATGGAGACCACTCCATCTCCAAAGGCGTCGCCAGCGTTTCGCAGGCATCGCAAAGGCCTCAGGCCACCTATCTCCATGTCGATCATTCCAGAAGAAGAATCGCAACAATCTAGCTCAATGGCACGTCAAGTGTTCCCTGACACAACTCCTTCTGCGACTACTCATGTGTCTGAAGCAAAAGCTGCTGAAGACATTCCGACTGCATCAGCCGAAGAAGAAAGAGAAGCCACACCCCTGCTAATGATCAAGTCATTCTTGAAGAGAAGCCACCAACATCGTTACTGAAGCCAACGACCTTGTCATGGCAGAAGACAATGTGGAGCCTGAAGCCAATCTGAATGTTGAAGCCACTGTGACGCCAATCACCTCAGATGGCTCTGTTCCTCCACCGTAGCCTCATACCATAGAAAGGGCTTTCAATCGTGAAGGTTAGCTTTTCACTGTCAGATGGCCAATTATGGTTCCTACTACTACCCCAGGGCCACAACATGATTACTATGTGGAGCAGAGGCCTCAAGTTCAGAAGCCGAAGCAACGTCTGCCAAGGCTTCCCAGTGATGTCAGTACACAAGGCTTATTCAGCGTTCTCAGCTTCAGAGAGCACAATAGTTTCTTTGACAGCGCCAAGAACCCCTACACGAAGCCAAAGATCTCCTCTGTCAGATTTTGGAGCCATCAACAGCGAAACTATTACTCTTGCATTCTATACAATCAAGACCGGATTTTTCCGCACAAACATCTGGATTGTGATGCTATGGATGGGCTGCCATGTCTTGAAGAGGCCCTTGACTGCTTTAGGGATGTTGGTCTTCTGGCCTTTCTGACTAACAAGGAACATTGAAATGAAGAGCTTCTGTTGCAGTTTTATGCCGCCCTACACATTCAAGGCTACAACAGGGATCTGAAGACTTGGATCCTTGAGTGGATGACAGGTGATGTACATCACGAAGCCAAAGCTCAGGATATCATCGAGCTTACTTCCCTGCCCACTCTAGGTGAGTTATACGAACCTGGTTGTCAGCTTCATCAGAATGAGCTACAGATCATCTTTCAGAAGCCAGAGCCAAATGCTTAGTATACGATGAAGCCATTGCTGCATGATGCAGAATATCCAAAGGAGTTCTTTGTCAAGGACCTTGAGTATTTGCCACGCACGATATACCATATTCTAAGGCGTACTCTCTGGCCTATCAAAGGAAATTCTTCTGAAGCCAAACTTGAAGGGGCCACGAAGACTTTGGTATTCTATATCATCAATGGCATCAGTTTCAACACTCAAGATTTCTTCATCAGACAACTTGCTGCTTCTGGGATTGATCTGTTTGGTCTGAAATTCTATGCTCCATGGATGATGCGCTTGATTAAGCTTCGTTTAACCATTGACTATCAGCCTTCAACGTGCAACCATATTGTATTTTTGCCTGAAGTTGATATGTCTGTTGAAGCCATCTACCACGAGCCTGCCAAGAAGCCCCTCCACCTTCAGAATGCTGCCAGAGCTTCACACATCCCATTGAAGGTATTCATGTACCCAATGCTGCAACTCCTGCTTATCCTCTGGCTGGCAACCTGCGCATACCGCACCATGCCAATACTGAAGCCACTACAAGCACCATAGCTCAAAGGCCTCAGAAGCATCCTCGTGTTCTTAATGATTGTGATCTTCTAGTGGTTTTACATCAAAAGCAGGACAGACATCATGACTGGCTGAAGCGTCAGATGCAAAGTATCTTGGTGGATGTCAATCGCATTCGCAACTTGGCCACCAAGAACTCATTTGTAGCCCATGAAGCCTATAGGCGGTCCTGGAAGAGTCTCGCCTTGCTCTGTGCTGAAGATGATCTTCACGCGAATGGCTTCACTGAGAATTTCAAGTTCGACTCCAGGCCTCCTCAAAATGCAAGTTGGCATCACACACACCCTCCATTGAAGCTTCTGAGTGCTCATCTTCGGCTGCAACTGTTGTTGCGAGAGTCGTCGATGAAGAAGACGACGCCACTTCTCCGGCTTTAACTTCACTGCATCATGATGCTGCACTAGGCCCGTCTGCACCACCAAACTCCAACGTCGACCCTGCTGCTCTAACTTTGTCTCCAGCTGGGAACGAGTAGCTACTCTATCTCTTCAAACCTTTTTGGTCATTACTGACAAAAGGGGGAGAAGCATATGAGTTGATAGTCTTCAAGAGGGTCCATTTGGGTGGTGGCTTAATTTTTGCTAAGTTCTTACAACTCTCGTTCTGAAACTTTTGGCTTTTGAGTTGTAACACTTAAACTTGATGGTTGTCTGCTATTCTTGCTGCCACTTTGTGATGCGATGATAAATTCTGCATGAAGTTATTCTGCAGACATCCATTTTCCATCATGCATATCATTATCTTCATTACCTTTTTATATGCATGATGGATTGTCTTCACACTTTGAAGACGGCCTCCACAAAGCAAAACCTGCCATGTGCATTTGCATTCAAAAGAAAACTACTTATATGCACATCTTCAGGGGGAGCCTCTTTTTATGTATGAAGACAATGCTCACAAAACTGAACTTTCGCATACTTTTATTCCCGTTGAAAACTTCAACCAGTTTGTCATCAAACACCAAAAAGGGGGAGATTGTAAGTGCATCTAGTGTGGTTTTGGAGTATTGACGACACGCATGGTTGAGGGACTAATGTGTTTGTGAGAATTGCAGGATAACACAGGTAGTAGTCCCTCATTGATTCAGTTTACCTACCAGAGATGACCCCTAAAAATGTGTGAAGATATTGAAGACAATGGTGGTTCATGAAGACATTCACGACAAAGATTATGACACATGAAGATATTCATTTGAAGACTATGGAGTGCGAAGACATAGTTGTTTCGTAGTTTCCTTTCTTCTTTATTAAGTCATTGGAACCACCTATAGTTAAGTGGGGCCAAAGTGAACAAAGTCAGAGTGACTAAAGTGTTGCTCAACCAAATCCTATGTCTTCGAGCGAAGACAGTGAGAGCAAACCTTATCCAGATCTGGACGAGTCAGCTTTGCCTGTAGCCCAAGCCAAGCTGTCGCGTGTGTTTGAAATCTGACCGTTGGACACGTGTCAGTTCCTTAGTGACCCAGGGTCATTTCAGACATCTCGGGTTGCCTCCTGGCTATAAATAGCCCACCCTCTACACCATAAATTGGTGGCTGCTCCGAGTTAGTACACAACTTTTGTTGTTTGAGAGCAACCCACCTCCGAAGCATTTGAGAGAGAGAGATCCTTGCAAGGACAAAGCCCAAAACACCTAGAGCCAAAGAGTGTTAGGCATCACTGAAGTATTTCTGTCCGCATGATCCGAAGACTTATTACACTTAAGGACTGTGAATCATCAATCCGGTTAGGCATCACGTTCTGAGCATCCAAGAGTCATTGTGGATTGCCGGTGAACGAAGTCTGTGAAGGTTTGGAAGTCTACCTCAAAGACTTACCAGAGTGATTGGGCGAGGACTGGGTGTCCTTAGCTCAAGGGGAATAAGGTGAAGACACAGTCTTCTGAGTTCAATCTCATCTTCTCTAACCAGACGTACAGTTGTCACAGCAACTGGAACTGGTCTACCAAATCCTTGTCTTCACGAAGCAACTAGTTCTATCCCTTTCTCTCCTTACTTTATAGTTTGTCTTCATGAAGTCATTGCTTGCCTGCCTGATTCATTAGACTTCATTGTGTGAAGACTTATATATGTTTAGCTTCGTACTATCTTCCATACTGATCCTGGCTACCTAGTTGCAGTTAGTCTTCGTGTGTTCCCTGTGTTGTATGCTTGACTAATGCTTTCCTAGTGTAGTCTTCATTCCGCTGCTTACTATATAGGCTTAGTTTACCTGTTTTTCTTCAAAGCCATCGTGTTTTGACGAATTTCATAAAAAATGCCTATTCACCCCCCCTCTAGTCGATAACTAGCACTTTCAGTATTCCCAGATCTCCAAGTTTTTAAGGTACTCCATCTTTAAAAGTGTAATTAGCAAGCATAGTGGAGATTTCAGCTTCCGGTATTTTTCTCTTATTGGTGATGATGTCTTCCATATACTTTGCATAAGGAGGCATTTTCAAGATATCAGTTAAGCGAGTTCATAGAAAGCGTTCAGCAAAGCGTTCAAATTCTTCATCATCTTTCTTTTTAGTTGACTTAGGTGGAAAGGGCACAGGCTTTTGAACCCATGGTTCTCTTTCCTTTCCATGTTTTCTAGCAACAAAATCTCTTTTGTCATATCTTTTATTCTTAGGTTGTGGGTTATCAAGATCAACAGCTGGTTCTGTCTCAACATCATTATCTCGTTCTTTATCATTTGGTTGAGTGTCTTCATGAACCTCATCATTATTATTTTTCATTATCAAAAGGTGAGTGTTCATTACCAGATTGAGTTTCGGCATCAGAGATAGAAACTTCATTATCATTACCAGGAGATTTTCTATTTCAGGTTCACTAGAGGCAGGCAAAGTCCTATTATTTTTCTTCTTCTTTTTATTTTTAGAAGGGATAGGTGCATCAGTGTTAATTCTTTGAGAGTCTTGTTCAATTCTCTTAGGATGTCCCTCATGATAAAGTGGTTCCTGAGTCATTTTACCTCCTCTAGTTGCTACTCGAACAACAAAGTCACTTATATTATTGTTCATTTCATCAAGCAACTCTCTTTCAGATTTAGCAACTTGTTCTAATTGAGTTTGAACCATAGTGGCATGCTTTCCTACATCTCTAACATCATTTGAGATTCTAAATAACAAGTCACTTAAGCGAGCAATCATATCAGAGTTGTATTTCAATTGTTTCATAACATTTGCATTGAAGTGATCTTGCTTTCTAATGTAAGTATCAAACTCACAAAGGAATTGGCTAGGATGCTTATTACGAGGAACATCACTATCATTGAATTTCATTAAAGATTTTACCTCTACCACCTTAGGTGGTGGTGGTGCTTCAAGCCCATGTATTTCTTCGATAGGTAGCAAATTTTTAACATCCTCGGCCTTAATACCTTTTTCCTTCATAGATTTCTTTGCCTCTTGCATATCTTCAAGACTGAGATATAAGATACCCCTCTTCTTCGGAGTGGGTTTAATAGGTGTTTCAGGAGGAGTCCAATCATCATAATTTTTCAATATGTTATTCAATAATTCTTCAGCTTGCCCAATAGTTCATTCCCTAAAAACACAACCAGAACAACTATCTAGGAAGTCCCTAGAAGCATCAGTTAGTCCATTATAGAAGATATCAAGTATTTCATTTTTCTTAAGAGGATGATCAGGCAAAGCATTAAGCAATTGGAGAAGCCTCCCCCAAGCTTGTGGGAGACTCTCTTCTTCAATTTGCACAAAGTTAAATATTTCCTGCAAGGCAGCTTGTTTCTTATGAGCAGGGAAATATTTTTCAGAGAAGTAATAAATCATATCCTAGGGACTACGCACACAACTAGGAGCAAGAGTATTGTACCAAGCTTCAGCATGACCCTTTCATGACAACGGAAATAACTTGAGAATATAGTAATAGAAAATCTTCTCATAATGAGCAAAAAGGGTAGCTATATCATTCAACTTAGTAAGATGTGCCACAGCATTTTCAGTTTCATAACCATGGAAAGGATCAGATTCAACCAAAGTGATTAACTCTGGGTCGACAGAGAATTCATAATATAGATGAAGTAGCAAACTCAGGATCACATTTCATTTTAGCATTCAGAGATCTTTCTTTATACTTGCATAATAATTTCTCTAGATCATCTCTGTCCTTACAAGCAAGAATATCTCTAGTTGCCTCCTCACTCGTACTATAACCTTCCAGTACCTTTGGAAATTCATATCTAGGAGGACTAGTTCTAGTAGGTGTTTCAAGGTTTTCAGTTTCATGTTCATCATCAGATTCAACAATATCATGATGTCTTACTCTAGCAATTTGTTCATCAAGAAATTCACCTAGTGGCACATCATCATCAAGAAAGGTACTAGCATCATCATGAGTAGCATTCATAGCAGAAGTAGCATCATCAATAACTTGCGACATATTAGAATTAATAGCATGTGGTGGTGTTGCAAGTTTACTTATAACAGAAGGTGAATCTAAAGCGGAGCTGGATGGCAGTTCCTTACCTTCCCTCGTCTTTGAGGGAAAAATCTTAGTCTTAGCATCCTTTAGATTCTTCATAGTGATAATATGATAATAATCCCAAGTGACTGAACAAATATAGCTATGCTCCCCGGCAACGGCGCCAGAAAAAGGTCTTGATAACCCACAGGTATATGGGATCGCAACATTTTTAGAGGGTAGAGTATTCAACCCAAATTTATAGATTCGACACAAGGGGAGCCAAAGAATATTTGAAGGTATTAGCAGCTGAGTTGTCAATTCAACCACACCTGGAGATTAATTATCTACAGCAAAGTGATTAGTAGCATAGTAATATGGTAGTTTTGATGATAGTAGTAGCAGCAACTGTAACGGTAACAGTGATAGCAGTGATATTGTGGCAATAACAATAGCAGTAGCAACAGTAGTTACTTAGCAAGAACAATATAAGCTAAATTGGTAGGCATTGGATCAGTGACTCGTTGGATGATATTCATCATGAGACAGTTATAACCTAGGGCGATACGACACTAGCTCCAGTTCATAAATACTCCCTTCGTTCCTTTATATAAGGTGTATTTGTTTTTTGATGAAATTCAAGAATGTAAGATGCATTTATTCTAATTCCTCATAATTCCCTTGTTAGCCCTCCAAAAAAGGAAAGTATCTCTCTCCTGATTGCCTGTATCTCTCCTTGTAACAAAAGAAGGAAAGTATCTCTCTGTCCATTGCATGTATCTCTTACTTTCCTAGACTAACTGATTTACTTGCCACGAACCAACAAATTTGCCAAGGGTAATTTTGTCCTACCATGTCTATAAGGGAGTATAATGTAGGCATGTATTCCGTAAATAGTCATATGTGCTTATGGAAAGAACTTACATGACATCTTTTGTCCTACCCTCCCGTGGCAGCGGGGTCCTATTGGAAACTAAGGGATATTAAGGCCTCCTTTTAATAGATAACCGAAACAAAGCATTAACACATGGTGAATACATGAACTCCTCAAACTGTGGCCATCACCGGGAGTGGTCCCGATTGTTGTCACTCCGGGGTTGCCAGATCATAATACGTAGTAGGTGACTATAACTTGCAAGATCGGATCTAGAACATGGATATAATGGTGATAACATAAATGGTTCAGATCTGAAATCATGGCACCCGAGCCCAAAGTGACAAGCATTAAGCATGAGAAAGTCATAGCAACATCAATCTTAGAACATAATGGATACTAGGGATTAGGCCCTAACAAAACTAACTCGATTACATGATGAATCTCATCCAACTCCTCACCGACCAACGAGCCTACGAAGGAATTACTCACTCCCGGTGTGGAGCATCATGGAATTGGCGATGGAGATGTGTTGGTGATGACGAAGATCGAAGATCCCCCTCTCCTGAGCCCCAAACGGACTCCAGATCTGGCCTCCCGATGAAGAACAGGAGATAGCGGCGGCGCCGTCTCATGAAACGTGATAATTCTTTCTCCCTGATTTTTTTCTGGAATAATGTGATTTTATAGCGTCGGTCTCAGGGTTAGCGGGGCCACCAAGTGGGCCGCACCCACCTGGGCGCGCCTGGGGGACAGGCGCGCCCTGGGGGGTTGTGCCCACCCATGTGCCCCCCTCAGGTATCTCTTGGCTCCAGAAATTCTTTTTATTGTTATAAAAAATCCTCGCAAAGTTTCGTTCTATTCCGAGAACTTTTATGTCTGCACAAAAATAACACCATGGTAGTTCTGCTGAAAACAACGTTAGTCTAGAGTTAGTTTCATTCAAATCATGCAAATTAGAGTCCAAAACAAGAGGAAAAGCGTTAGGAAAAGTAGATACATTGGAGACGTATCAGCCCCCTCCACAGTTTACGCCTCCGGTCATATCCTCGTAGTGCCTAGGCGAAGCCCTGCATGGATCACTTCACCATCACCGTCACCACATCGTCGTGCTGACGGAACTCATCTACTTCCTCGACATCTTGCTGGATCAAGAGGGCGAGGAACGTCATCGCGCTAAACGTGTGCAGAACTCGGAGGTGCCGTACGTTCGGTACTTGATCGGTCGAAGCTACAAGACGTTCGACTACATAACCCGTGTTGTCAAATCCTTCCGCTTTCGGTCTACAAGGGTACGTAGACACACTCTCCCCCTCACATTGCTATGCATCTCCTAGATAGATCTTGCGTGAGCATAGGAATTTTTTTGAAATTGCATGCTACGTTCCGCAACAATGACTGTTTTTGTCTTAGCTGTTTACCTAGCAAGGCGGTTGTACCATGTACTCTGGCGATTGTACCGCTTCCTCGTTGAGTGGTACTACCGGTCCAACTACTGCCCGAGGGGTGATTCTCTCGGGCTTTTGCCACGGTGCTCAGGTGGTGGCCTAGCGGTTTACCCAATTGTTTATTAATAATTGGTACAACTGGGCAACCTAGCGGTACTAACGCTTTGTTCGCCGTGGCCACGCCTATTGATAGGGAGCGGTTGTGCCGCCCCAACTACCACTCGAGGGTGATTCCTCTCGGTTATGGGGGACGGTACTAAGTGGTGGCTGGGCGGTTGTTCCTGTTATTGTTTCAATAACTAGTACAATCGGATGTCGCCACGGTTGTACGGCTCGAGCCACTGCAGTTACAATTTTCCTATCTAGAGCAGTTGTACTGCTCATCCAAGTGAATGTATCGCCCCAGTGTATTTTGACAGCATAACAGGCAGATTCATGGGGGGCTATAAAAGGTGGTCTTCTTCCCCCCTGCCCCGACAATGCTTGAGTAAGTTTCTCCACCATTGTTGACCTCTTGGAGCTTGCTTTCTGCCTATTCCTCTCATGATTCTTGCATCTATTTGAGGGAAAAAAGAGATGAGATCTAGATCTACATTTCCACTAGTACATCTCTCCTCTAAGTGAGGGGAACCCTTTGGATCTAGATCCTGGAGTTCTTTGTGTTATCTTATTCATTCTTCCTCTCATTTCCTCCATAGCGTTAGTGGTTGTGGTGGGATTTGGGAGCGAAGGACTTGAGCACTTCATGTGCTCTTACCAGTGCATTTGGTGCATAGTTTTGAGTTCTCCACGGTGATACGTGGAAGTGAAAGTTGAAGAGCTTATTACTCTTAGGTGTTTGGGAACCCTAGAGCTTGTTCCTCTTGGGTGCTTTGGCTCCCTAGAGGGTTGGTGTTGTCGAAGCTCAATCATTGTGGTGTAAAAGCTTCGGGAGACTCCAATCAAGTTGTGGAGAGTGCCCCGTGCAATTTGTACGGGTTCTATGACCGTCCCAAAGGGTTGCCAATTGTACGGCTTCTATGACCGCCCTCAAGGGTTCCTTAGCGGATTCACGCATCTTGTGTTGTGCAAGGGCCTAAGGATATTACTGTGGCCCTTATGGCATTTCGGGGAGCATTGTGCCTCCACACTGCTCCAAACAAAGATTAGCATCCGCAAGGGTGTGAACTTCGGGATACATTGTCGTCTCCACATACCTTAGTTATCTCTTACCCGAGCCCTTTACTTATGCACTTTACTTTGCGATAGCCATAGTGTTTTATGTTATATATCTTGCTATCACTTAGTTGTTTATCTTGCTTAGCATAAGTTGTTGGTGCATATAGGTGAACCTAGTTATTTAGGGTTTGCGCTTGACAAATTAAACACTAGTTTTATTCACATTTATTCAAGCCTAAACCGTAACTACTTTAAAGCGCCTATTCACCCCCCCCCCTCTATGTGACATCCATGATCTTTCAGACGTTGGCTCCTCCTTTGACGTCCTGTTCACGTGGGGCTATCAGTTCTGGTGTTCGAAGACATATCTGGGGTGTTGTCCTGGTCTGATTCGTTCAATGTTAATAGCTTCGTCTTTGGTGAGACAACTTGTAGGTCCACAAAGCTGCATATCAGCGATGAAGCCGCGTTGAGCTCGGGTGAGGAGGTGATCCGTCATTTTCCCCTTTAGTGGTTGCTATGGTGGTGCCGACGGCGGGTGAGAGGTGTTGGTGTCAAACTCAGGGGATTCTTCAGTTTTAATTGTAATTTTCTTATTGATTGGTGTTTTTTGCTGTAAAGGTTAGCGTTTTGCTATTTTTTTTCAATTTTGTCAGGTCGGCGTCTATGTGGCTTGTACTATGATTTTTAAAATATACTGTAAATGAGGCACGTATTATCATGAAAAAAACTGTTCACTTGACTGGTACACGTAATCGCAGCAGATTTACATGCAAGAAGGAACAAGGTTAGGTGCTCATCCAGGAGGGAGTGGAACATTTTGACAACCAACGGAAACTTCAGTTGGCTACTGAATATTTCTCTGCTTTGCTGGGACAGCCTTCTCCTTCACTACCCAATGTTCAACTCAGTCATATTTATGAACTAGCAGATCTGTCCTGCCTCAAGATGGAATTTACCTGGGAAGAGATTGTGGATGCCATCAATCACTCACCAAACAACCGCAGTCCTAGCCCTGATGGTTTCACCAATGAGTTCTACAAGGCCTTTCATAGCGTCATCAAAACCGATCTGCAATTTTTCTTCTCCCAGCTATATCAGAATCAAGTTGACCTGTCTAGCATCAACCTGGCACACATTTCTCTTCTGCCTAAGAAGGAAACTCCGCTTGAGCTTAAGGATTTCAGGCCAATCTCCATAGTGCACAATGTCCCAAAGCTTGCAAGCAAAGTCCTGTCCAGAAGGCTTCAACTTTAGATACCCGAACTAGTTCATTCTCTGCAATCTGGTTTCTCAAAGGGTCGTGCCATCGTGGAGAACTTTGCTATGGCTGCATACATGGTTCAAACAGCGCACAAGCGGAAGCTACCTATGGTGGCCCTCAAACTTGATTTTCAGAAAGTTTTTGATTCTGTTAGCTGGTCATGTCTTTTCAGTATTTTAAGAGCTCATGGTTTCCCCCAGCTTTGGATCAGTTGGATTGAATCTTTGTTGTGCGCAATGACTTCTAGAGTCATGCTAAACGGGGAACTGGACGATTCTTTTGCTGCTACGAGGGGTTTTCGGCAGGGCGATTCCATCTCACCATACCTTTTCATCTTGGTAGCTGATGTTCTGCAACGGCTCTGCTGCTCTGCTTTTGAATCCGACAGCTTGGTACACCCGCTAGGTTCTGATAGGATGTTTCCGGTACTACAGTACGCTGATAATACCTTGATCCTTTTCCATGGCAGCATAGAACAAGCTACTATCATCAAGCAAATTTTGACTGCCTTCTTAGGTTTGCAAATTAATTACCATAAGAGCACCCTCATTCCAATTTGCATGGACAACACTATCACAAATGCGATTGTTGATTTTTTCGGATGCCCAGCTTCAAGTTTCCCATGCACTTACCTTGGTTTACCACCCTCCTTGCACAAGATTAGACATGACATGCTGCTGCTAGTCATTCACAAAGTTGACAAGAGGTTATCAGGATGGTTAGCTGCTCTCTTGTCCTGGGGCGGCCGTCTTATGTTGATCAATTCTGTTCTGGCCAGCATCCCGAGCTACTTTATGTCCTACTTCCATTGGCCTAAAGAATCCATAAACAAGCTGGAAGGTTTATTGAGAGCGTTTCTGTGGCAAGGCACGGACGCAGTCAAAGGAGACCAGTGTCTTGTGGCATGGCACTTTGTTACCATGACGTGATCTTTTTTTGGCCTGGGGATTAGGGATCTATCAGCACACAATCAGGCTTTGCTGGCCAAATTTACTGCTCGAGTTCTGCAATACTCGGATGTTCCCTGTTACCAATGGTTTGCCCAACAATATTGTCACAACACGTTACCTATGAGAAACTGTAGTCGGGACACTGCGATTTGGAAGGGTTTCAAGCAGTCCATCACCATGATCTTCGCCTCCTCAAAGTGCTCCTTGGGTACAGGGGGCTAATTTCTTTCTGGCATGACTGTTGGCTTCCGGTGGGATGGCTAAGTTTTGCCCTGTCAACCCTCTACACATTTGCACGAGATCAGTGTTGCTCTGTGACCTCTCAATTCTCTCAAGGATAATGGCAAATTCAGTTACACCCCAACTTGTCAGCTACAGCCAACCATGAGTTGCAGCTCCTTCATTCCCTTTTAGCTACTGCCATGCCATCATCTAGTCGCCCAGACACAAGGTTTACTCCTATACATAACGAGATGATCAGTGCAGCACACATGTACGAGCTACTCACCTTCAAAGGGGTTTGTTGTGTGTGCAGCTCATGGATTTGGGACCGGATTATTCCTCTCAAATATCGCATCTTCTTGTGGTTACTTTTCTAGGGAAGGCTGGATACCCGGGATAATATGATGAAGAAACAGTGGACGTCGATCGTCACGCATCAGGATTGTGATATCTGCCCTGCTAGTGAATCTGCCCTTCATCTGGTGCTACGTTGTTGCCCGGCTACTGTAATCTGGAATGTGTTCGACCTGGCTGACCTTTCCTCCAACTCTATGGACCTAATTAGCTTTGTGCAACAGGCTCAACAGAGATGGCCGTCCTCCAGCAAGTTTCACATTCTATTTGCTGCACTGCAGTTACTTCATGGCATGCCCGGAATGACAGAGTGTTCAATTCTAAGAGATGACCTCCAGCCTATATAAAACAATACACAACACAACTCCTTCATTTATGGCATAATAGGAGTCATAAATAGGATGACGCCGACGCTATAGCCGATTGGATACATAGGTTAGATTAGAACATATTGGCCTTCTGTTTTCCACCCCTCTACATGTCTTCATCTTGTCTGGCAGTTTACAGCTAGGGCACCTTGGTGCTAAATATAAGCTTCATGTAATTGACCTTTCGGTCCCCAGGCTTTAGCCTGTTTTGAAATATATAATGTAGAATGATATCTACCTTTCATTTCAAAAAAAAATCGCGGCAGATTTATAAAAACTACAACTGTGAGCTCATTATGTTCTTTCTTTGCCATGCTTTTTGTTTAAACTGCTTTCTTTGCCACCCTCCGTCCCATACCAGTGTCAAAAATGTCTTGCATCATGGGAGGGAGTAGTTCTTTGCCATGCTAACTGAACTTCGTAGCGTAACAAAACCCACGGCACGGTATAAGTCTCTACATTAGCGTGTTACACTATCATCTGTGCTCTGCATGTACGTTCTTAGTGACGTGAGTCATACGGCGCACGAGATCGCGACCGACGAGCTTAATTAGACTCGCTTGTCCTCTTCGCCGGCCTTGGCATACACGCCGGAGTCTGTCCTGAGGATGATCTTGGCGTCCTGCGTCACGTAGCACGCCCAGTTCTCCACGTACGAGAGCGGCCCAGTCCTGAGCATCAGCGACCGCGCACCGTCCTCCACGCCGTCGCCGTCGTCGTCGTCGCCGGCATCGTCCGAGCACGCGAGCCTGCGCAAAACACACATAACAGATGGTTAACTAGCTAATTTCTCCGTGTATCTCGAATCTCGGTCAGTTAATGAGCTGGAGTCATGAGCAGGCCATGGGGGAGGAATGGGAGCGTTTACCTCGCTGAGTCGTGCGATGGCGCCCACACGAGGCAGACGGCGCAGAGGAGCGCGAAGGAGATGAGCTGCCACACCGCCGGGATCACCCACGCCACGCGCCACCGCTCGCTCTGGTACCCGTCCGTCGACTTGAAGTGGACCTCGAACGCGATCCAGCCCAGGGACACGGCCACGGCGATCGTCAGCGAGGTTGCCAGCCTCCGGTACGTCTCCAACTTCGCCGTCATCCGTCTAGCCTTGAGCTTGCTGATGGTTCGCGACAGCGCGCTGAATATCCAGCAGATGAACACCGCGTCGAGGGCGGCGACGGTGAGCACGAGGAAGAGCCTCCGCGTCGGCGAGTGGTCGTGGTCGCTCACGGCCCCGACGTGCTCGCTGACCTCGAGGGCCTCGGACGCCGCGAAGAACGTCGCGCCGAGCACGGCCACCCTGGCGCCGGCGCTGGTGCCCCCTCCTAGAGTGAGCCGCACCACGCCGTACCCCTTGGCGACGAGGAGCATCAGCACGCGCGACACCGTGCGGCGCACCGCCCCGGACGTGGCCGCCCAGAAGGTCGTCCCCGCCGGCCGGACTCCGGACTCGCCGAACTCGGCGAGGTCCAAGTACCACGTGGTCACCTCCACCATCCCGAGCGCGATGACGACCGTCACGAAATTCTGGAGCGGCACCACCTCCCGCCAGAACCGGGCGTACCGCAGGAACCAGAACGCGGCGAGGGCGACGAACGCCAGCGACATGACGCCGTAGAACGCCAGAAGGGGGGCCATCCGGCCGGGGAGGTAGCCGTAGCCGCGGCTGTTCTTCCATATGGTCTTGCCCTCCGCGGCCACGTCGAGGGACGCGTCGCAGTGTACGAAGCGGAGGCTGTACATGCCGGTGCGCGCGACGGCGACGGTCTCGTCCGGGAACACCGTCTCGAGGGCGCCCGGCAGGAAGGAGGCGGCGAGCACCTTGGGCCAGCCCGCGGCGGCGGTGCTGTTGGGCGCGCGGTACACTAGCGACCCCTCGGTGCACGCGCCCCGCTTCGCCATGTCCGGCGTGCAACAGAGCGCGCGCGCGCCGCCGGCGACGAAATCAGAGTCCCCGACCGCGCCGCGGTCCGCGGCCTCGAAGATGACCGCCGTGATTGTGACCGTGCGGTTGCCGTCCTTCCCGGCCGCGGCAGCGGACTCCGGCGTCCTCTTAAAGGCGACCTTCTCGAATCTGCACCGACAAACGCCACGCGCGTCACTCCCCAAAAATGGCGATGAGGAAATCAACCGAGACAAGCAACAATTTCTGGCCGCCGCGGTTCAGAAATCAGAAGCACATACCGGATGAAGGAGTCCGCGGCGGGGGAGGCGTAGACGCCCTCGCTGCCGCCATTGAGGACGAAGGCGTTGCCGAGGCCGACGAACCGCTCGCCGGTATAGTCGTGCACCGACGCGTCGGCGCAGAGGAGGATGGCGCAGCACAAGGCGGACGCCAGCAGGTGGACGAGCCTCGCGGAGGAAGACCCTGGCATTGGCATCGAGGAGAAGAGCTTCTATTCTTGCGTGTGGCAGCGTGCTCGTGGAGTTTACTAGTACTAGAGCATTGAGTACGATCTCGATCAGTGATGTGGAGTGGAGTGGAAGAAGAACGGAACGGAAGCGACGACTTTGACGTGGAGATCGGCCGGACAAATGTTAGGTCCACACCCCCAAACCCTCTTGACCGGCAGCATCAGGGAACTGTGGAAGAGTGGGGTGCAATTAGGCAAGCATGCACGACAAATCGAACAGAAAGTGAGGGAAACCAAATTTGGGGGCGGATTATTAAATGGACTATATATAAACATAGGCCTTTTTTTATAGAAAATTTGGATCTATTCAGCAATCATGGTAGTACAGAGAACACTAGAGGTAATAAAAATTATAACCAGTTTCATGGACCACCTAATGATGACTACAGGCACTAGAAGGAGCCGAAGACGCGAAGCCGTCATTGCCCCTCCTTCACCAGATCCGGGCAAATCTTGTTGTAGTAGACAACCGAGAAGTCGTGCTGCGAAGGCCTCAAAGGACCAACGCATCAGAGGAGCAACCATCGCTGATGAAGAGAGTTGTAGATCGAAAAGATCAAACCTGTAATCACATGAACGAATACGAACAAAAACTGAATTCAAATAGATCCATTGAAGACCAGCACCGACCGAATCCCACAAGATCCGACGGAGACATGCCTCGGCACATCCTCCAACGACACTATTCACACCACCGGGACGGGGATAGGAAGTGGGAGACAATATTCCTACCGAGGGACATCGCGAACCCCCACACAGCCCCAACCAAGATATTGAACCTAACAAAAACGAAAACTGGGTCCTTCCTGCAGGCGGGGGAGGGACGGATCAGCGGCAGCGCCGGCGGAAGAAGGAAGGGGACTTTTCTTATGACGAGGAAAGACGACCATATAAACAAAGGCTCTACAAAAAAGGATTAGTTAGAGTTTTGTCTCTTTATAATTGTCATGGCAAATTAATAATGACAACTTGCATTGGCAAATTAACGACAACAACATAAGCTCTTGTATAAACACCCCC
>NC_041383.1:191174849-191231391 GCF_002162155.2 Triticum dicoccoides
CCATGGCATTTTTTTCTTTTAAAAAACACATGTTGGTTTTTGCCATGTCTAAATTCTTCTAGTTTTTTTTTGTATAATCCACCTTACAAAACTTTTCTATGTTTTTTTGCTGCATGGCAATTATATTTGAAAGTAATGGCAAATCAGTCTTTAGCTCGATGGCAATTGTAGATATTAGACCATGGCAAATCTGAAATTCTTATTTAGTTTTCCTTCTTTTTCTTAAAGGAATGGCAACCCAGTGACGGGAGTGGAGTGGAAGAAGAACCGAAGTGAGAGCATCTACAATCGAACTTAGCAAATTAGGTCCCCTATACACCCGCAGGTGTGTCCGCGGACAGCGTCGGACGAACCCTCGTATGGATTGCCGCATATCCACAAACCTCCAATGCAGAGTCTAAAATACATGCAATTCATGCACATCCATGATACAGATTGTTTGAATTCAATAACTCGAAACAAAGCAAAGCATATCATCGTTCACAATGTACGAGCGTGAAGAATGCCTCGCTTGCTAGCTAGATCATTCGCTAGACGTGATCCATGCGGCCTGCTCCGAGACCATCCTTGCGTCCTGCTTCGCCTCCATCCGGGCCGCATGCTCCGCTGTTGCCGTCGGCCACCCTGCCGCTTCGTACTCCCTATGGTCGTTGACCTCCTTCTTCTTCTCCGCAAACGACTTCTTTACATGCTCATCCAAGCGGGTTTCGTCTGCCAATATGATTTTCGCATCCTCCTCATCCCATACGAGTTGCAACATCTTCTTCTTAAGCTCAATCTCTCCAAATGTCTTGGCCTTCTCAAGCTCCCATTTGATCGCCACCCCTTACTTCTCCAACTCGATCTTCTCCATCTCAATTTCCAGCTTCTTCTTTGCCCTCTTTTGGTCCCAATTCATCCTCTACTTTTGCGCATCTGACATGAGTTGTACCTCTCCTCTTTCTTGTTCTCCCTTGACAAAAAATGTCTGTCCATGTGGAGGACATTTTTGTAGCCACGGCCTCACGGGAGGCCCTTGCCTTCTCCCACTTGTTTCCCGTGACTTGTCGGTTATCCTTCGGCACAGTGGATCTTCCATTCTCGACGACAATATCTTCCTCTTCATCGTCCAACCCAATTGATTGGTGGGAGCCTGAGTCATCATTCCTCTTCTTGCCGGCCTTGAGATCGACCACAAATTCCGGTCGCGACGGAAGGGACAGCTGCTCGTCCATGTCCGCATCCCTGCAACGCCGCCGCTTCCCTCTCTCGCTGCCGGTGTCGCCGATTCCTCCAGACGATGTTCTCCGGCTTGCACGAGGAAGCCGAGGACGGGACGCCGACGAACGAGGCGGATGGAGCCTTTATCGCGGCAGTCAGGGACGGGCTGGACGACATCTTGGGCGACGGATCGGGACCAGTGATGAGAATGAGGAGCAAGGGTGGCAGACAACGGGGGTTCGGACGTGGGAAAGGTAGGAGGGAGGAGGGAGGAGGAAGAAATGTTTGGTAGGTTTGACGCAAATTGTGGTGAGGTAGGGTTGTCGGGTCCGACGTGACGGACGTGCCTGGACGCTTCGATATTCGCCTCATATTTGAGCTGGATATGAGAGGTGTCGGTCAATCCGGACGTTTGAGTCCCATTTAAAAAGCCCGTTTGGGTCGCATTTTTGTATCAGTCAGCGGCCATGCCGTCCGCCTGGGTTTTTGAGACGGGTTTAGGGCACCCGACTATAGATGCTCTGGCGACTTTGACGTCGAGATCGGCCGGATGAAATGTTAGGTCCATCCCCAAACCCTCTTGACCGGCAGCACGAGGAAACTGTGGCAGAGTACGCAAGCACGCACGGCAAACCGAACAGGAAGTGAGGGGAACCAAATTTGGGGGAAATAGGGAAAGACAATTGTGATATTGCTCAGCGTCGCCTGACTGGCTGATTGTACATTACACTCTAAACTCTAAAAGTGGGTTTAGACGATGGGATGCCGCTTCACGTCCACATCATCCACATAAATAAAAGCAAGTAAAAAAGTGGATATCGTATTTTGCAATGTGTTTGCTGATCTGAAAAGAAGTTTGTCCTCTTTGTGATAGTCACAAAAATACAAATTTATGAGTTTATCACTGTTTTTGAACCAAAAATATTCGGCCAACTAGCATTTGGTACCCGCTTTTCGCAATTGAAAAAAAAAACACCTTTTCTTTTCCTTCTTAAAGACTGGGATCATTTAGAGTAGAATCCAACGTGATTGACTGATCGTGTCCATAATCCACTCCGGTGACCGGGCTCAGATGAGCCCGGCTAACAGTACCGCGATTAAAAATAGAAAAAATATCAAAAAATATTCAAAAAAGGTGTTGGGAAAATGTTTGAGTGCATAATGTCCGTGCAAAATTTTATCCCATTTGAACATCTGTAGAGCTCGTGGCAAAAAAGAGAAATTCGCCCCGAACAGTGCATGAACAGTAACCATACTCACATAGCCGTTTTTTTCTTTTTTGTCACGAGCTCGTCGAATGTCCAAACTCCACTAAATTTTGCACGAACATCATGTACACAAGCATCTTGCTTGGTAATTTTTTTGGGAATTTTTCTAATTTTTGTGATTTTTTTTATTATGCTCGGGCTCATTTGAGCCCGGGTGCTGAAACGCTGCACTCTGACTGTGTATATTTTTCTTGTGTTAGGGAGGCCAAAACAGAGCGAGAGCAAACTTTTGGCAACTATAAGGTGAATAAAGAATTCAAAGAAAACTATAAAGCGAATAAGCGCCACTCTTGGAGTAGATCGAGACGGCCTCGGGGGAGGATATATCAACATGATTATTATATTTGTTTATTGGCGCCCGTGCTAATTACATTATCAAGCTGAGCAAGTGTGTATGTACAAGCACAAAATGGAAGAAGTCTAACTGTCAAGTTTCATATATATTTGCAGTAAAGATGTTTGTTTAATCATAATATAGTACCATTCACATTGAAAAATCATAATATAATATAACTCTCTATTGATGTTACGTGAACGCCGATTGCATAACAACTCACCTTTAAGGGCCTAGAGAAGAGCAGTGTATCATAATAAGTTTAAGACAAGAGGCCGGAGTGACAGAAATTAACATTCTCCGAGTTTATGAATTATGACATGAGGGGTAAATATGATTTAGGTGTTTACCTTAATAAATCATTAAACTTCGTTAACAAGCCGAGAATGGCTGGGGCAAACTCCAGCGCTGGAGGAAGAAGACAACACGTGCAACCCTAACCTTTAAATATGAGAGGACGAGATGTGGTACAAGTGTACACACTTGTACTCACATTTACAAATAAGGTTGATTCTGAGTACCAAGACAATGGAACAAAAAACGAGGCGTGATGGAGCTGGATCCCGTAGATCTTAGAAGACCTTAGAGGAAGGGGTGGATAGGAAAACCCAACCCCGGAGAAGGAAGGGGACGAAACACACCTGCTCGTCACCATGCGGCGTTGGGAAATTATCATTGAGCACCCTGTCGTCAAAAGAAACCAACCTCAGACGAATCGGCGTGAAACCTGAGTAGGCGAGATACCCACTGTCTCTAGGCGGTTCAGTTTCCCTTGAGCCACTGAACATCTTTGCCACTCTCCCTTGAGGGGACCGGCGGGACGGGTGGATGAGCTGGGGATGTTCTCCAATGGGTTGAGCTTTCGGAGCAGCAATGGAGGGGAAAAGAGGATAATATCCGCAAGGAAGAAGGCAAAGATGGAAAGGATGTAAAATCTTTCGTGTGTGGTCTTCACGTTATATGTGGAGAAAAGCTCAGTTGTGGGGTAAAGGGATGCTTGAGTCCCGCAAAGATAAAGTCGTGTGTTTCCCAGGCGTTGTGCCTTGCACGTACACGGGGATCGAGAATGGACCTTGGTGCTACTAATAAAGTGGAATTCGGGGCCCACTGCAACTCTTTTGATTGGACATATCAGTGGTGGGGACCGAGGTATTGGTATCTCCGAAAACTATTCAAACATTGCCCATAACCGGTGCTCGAGATACTTAGCCTATAAGGCATCTACCTCGACACGTAAGTTCTCAAACGCCTGATGACCCACAAGTATAGGGGATCAATCGTAGTCCTTTCGATAAGTAAGAGTGTCAAACCCAACGAGAAGTAGAAGGAAATGACATGTGGTTTTCAAAAAGATTCTCTGCAGATACTGAAAGTAGCGGTGATAGATAGTTTTGTAGCAACTTGATTCGTAACAAGTAACAAGTAACAAGAGTAACAAAGGTGCAGCAAAGTGGCCCCCTCCTTTTTACAGCAAAGGACAAGCCAAAAGTACTTCTTATATTGAGCAAAGCGTTCTCGAGGACACATGAGATTCTCGTATAGTCACGTTCATCATGTATAGTTGATTCACATTCATTATTTATAACTTGATATGTGGGTGGACCGGTGCTAGGGTGTCGTTCCTACTTGAACAAGCAACCCTCTTATGGTTACCCCCTCTCACAAGCATCCGCAACTATCAAAGAATGATTAAGATAAATCTAACCATAGCATGGAAAATATGGATCCAAATCATCCCCTTACGGAATAATGCATAAACTAGGGTGTAAGCTTCTATCACTCTCGCAACCCATCATCTACTTATTACTCCATAATACCTTCCCTTAGACCCAAGTATGGTGAAGTGTCATATAGTCGACGTTCACATGACACCACTAAAGGAAGAACAACATACATGTCATCAAAATATTGAACGAATACAAACTTCACATGATTACTTATAACAAGACTTCTCCTCAAGAACAAAAGTAAATACTTGCGAATCATATTCATGTTGAAGATCAGAGGTGTATTGAATATGGTTGAGGATCTGAGCATATAATCTTCCGCCAAATAAACCAACTAGCATCAACTACAAGATGTATTCAACACTGCTAGCAACCCACATGTACCAATTTGAGGTTTTGGGACAAAAATTGGATACAAGAGATGAACTAGGGTTTGAGAGGAGATGGTGTTGGTGAAGATGTTGATGAAGATTGGTCCTCCCACGATGAGAGGATCGTTGGTCATGTTGATGACTTCGATTTTCCCCTCCCGGAGGGAAGTATCCCAGCGGAATCACTCCGCCAAAGAGGAAAAATACTCCTTCCCAGGTTCCAACTCGAGACGGCGGCGATTCGTCCCGAAAGTCTTCCTTTTTGTAGGGAAAATAGCATCATATAGGAGAAGATGGGCCCTGGAGGCCTGCTGGTGGGGTCACGAGCTCACCCGGTGCGCCCCAGGGGGCGCCACTTGAGCTCGTGACTCTCTGGTGGGTACCCACCCGGTATTTCTTCCGCCAACATTTTTAATTAATTCAAAAATATATATTCATACATTTTCAGGTCATTTGGAGCTCTGGAGGATATTCATCTCTATTGTAGCCTTTTCAAGTCCAGGATTCCAGCTGCCGGCAATCTCCCTCTTCATGTGAACTTGTAAAATAAGAGAGAAAAGGCATTATAATTGCTTCATAAAGTGAAATAATAACTAAAACATTTTAAATAACAGTAGAAAACATGATGCAAAATGGACGTATCATGCCCCATCTTCGGACTAGATCACGAGGAAAATGAAAATATAATCATATGTCAAATCAGTTTGGCTACTTCTAGATACTTCTGTTGTGGTCTAGTATTTCTTTTCTTTTCTTTACCCTACCCGTTGTTTCTAGAGTTCTCTAGTTATAAGTAGCTGTGAGTAGAATGGTGAATCCTAAATAATGTTTTCTAGAGTGTTCCAACTATAAGTAGAAGAAGCATGTGAAGGCTTCCCAAAGCCCTATAAATAGAGGTCCTCACATCTACTTTGTACACGGACTATGTACCCACTACCTATAATGGAACTTGTTGTTCTTATCTAAGATCTTGGGATAGATCTTGTGCTCTAGGAGTTTAGGATTGAACTTGCCATATCGGCCTACAGCCGCCTCTAGAGCGATATCTAGCGCAACACGTTGAAGTTGTTCCTTCAACACTTGTGTTGTACACATTGTAGCAGCAAGGTGAGTTGCTCCTCCACAACCTTTGTGCTGCTTCAGGTGGCATCAGAGCCAAGTTGACCAATACTAGCTCCTATTGTTCTCTTCGAGAGCAAGCTACAACAAGCAATGGAGCAATTGGAGAAGATGATGGATTCTTGATATGTCTCCAATGTATCTATAAATTTTGATTGTTCCATGCTGTTATATTATCATTCTTGGATGTTTTACAATCATTTTTAGTAACTTTATATTATTTTTGGGACTAACCTATTGACATAGCGCCCAGTGCCAGTTGCCGTTTTTGCTTGTTTTTTTACTTTGCAGAATAATAGTACAAATGGATTCCAAACGCAGCAAAACTTTTTGGAGAATTTTTCTGGACCAGAAGACACCTGTTGGTCCAAAGAAGTACTAGAGGGGGGTCCTAGGGGAGCACAACCAACCTCAGCATGCCTGGGGGGGCCATGCGCGCCCTGGTTGGTTGTGCCCACCTCGGTCGCCACCCGCACCTCTTCTTTGCTCTATAAATACATCGAAAATCCAAAAACCCTAGTGGAGTCGATGAAACACAATTCCAGCCGCTGCAAGTTCCCGAACCTCCAGATCCAATATAGACACCATGACGGAGGGGTTCATCATCCTCATTGGTGCCTCTCCGATGATGCGTGAGTAGTTCATTGTAGACCTACAGGTCCGTAGGCAGTAGCTAGATGGCTTCTTCTCTATTTTCGATTGTCAATACAATGGTCTCTTGGAGATCTATTTGATGTAACTCCTTTTGCGGTGTGTTTGTTGGGACTTGGGATCCGATGAACTTTGAGTTTATGATCAAATCTTTATATCCATGAAATTTATTTGAATTTCTTTGATCTCTTATATGCATGATTACTTTGAGTTTATGATCAAATCTTTATATCCCTTACTCTTTGGGGAAAATACTGACGCGGATACAAGACATCAAAAAAGGGAGGATCAAAGATCTGGCGCCGTTACCGGGGAGACATCATCAACATCTATCAGGTTCCTAATCACAAATCTCATCTCCTTGCAATTACATTATTTGCCTTTTTTCCCTCATTTTCATCTCCCCCACTTCACAAAAATTTGCCGTTTTATTCACCTTCTTTTTTGTTTGCATTTTTCTCGTTCGATCTTTTGTTTTCTCGTGTTGCCATGTGTCTTCTATTTGCTTGCATCTTTGCTCTCTAAAGATCTATTGATATGGATTCTCATCCACTTGAATCTCTGTAAAAGATCAAATTATGAGGAACCAATTTCTAGTGAGTTTAGTGCACTAGATTATATTTATGAAGTTTTGCTTGAAATTCATGAATCTGAAAATTGTGATGAAGTGCTAAAAGATGAAATTTATGAAGTGGTTCACGATAGCTCCTTGAATGAAAAGCATGATTGCAATGGTGTTATTATAAATTAATGTCAATTGTGCTATTAATATGCAAAACCCCAAGCTTGTGGATGCTAATTTTGATATGTCAACTACTTATTGCAATGATCATGATTGGGGTGATTCTTCTTATGATCTTGAAAATTTATTGAAGTCTCATGATGAATATGATATTGATATTAATGCTTGCAGTAATATTGAAAGTGGGTTTGGAAGAGCATCAACTTTAGGTAAAAATAATCCCACACATTTGGAGAGTGTTCAATCTTATGATTTTTTTATGAAAGTGGGTTTGGAGAGGTCATGACTTTAGTTGATGTTAATCCCACTATCTTGGAAGATTATAGGACTTTTATGCATGTGGATCATGAAGTGAAAATTTTATATGATAGCTATATTGTTTAATTTGATTATGATCCCACATTTAATTATTATGAGAGAGGAAAATATTATGGTAGAAATTTTCATGTTACTAAATTATCTCTCGTTATGTTGAGATTGCTATTGTTTCTTTCTTCTTCCTTGTATATGCTAGTTTTTGCTTGCCTTGATAATTTGTTTTCTTATAAAATGCCTATGCATAGGAAGTATGTTAGACTTAAATATGTTTCTCACATGTTTTGTGATGCTCTCTTTGTGATTCAATTCTTGTCCTTCATGTGAGCATCAATAAAATTATCAATGCCTAGCTAGGGGCGTAAAACGATAGCGCTTGTTGGGAGGCAACCCAATGAATAAAATTTATTTTTGCCTTTTTCTTTATGTTCTCGAGTGTTTGCACAATTATGCTACTTTTATGATTGTGTTTTTAAGTTTTAATTAGTTTTTATGCCAAGCTAAGCCTTTGGGATCATGTTGGGTGATAGTTGATTCGATCTTGTTGAAGAATAGAAACTTTTACACTCAGCAAAATAATTTTCATAAATCACAGAAAAGTGCTTTTGTTATGAATTTTTTATATAAGATTGATATACAAAATGCCCACATTGTCCTAATCTTTTAAAAAAATTGGAGTTACAGAAGTATACAAAGTTTTCAGATTGCTACACACTGTTCTGTTTTTGACAGATTCTGTTTTCTTTGCGTTGTGTGCTTATTTTGATGAATCTATGGTTTCTATCGGGGGCTATAAGCCATGGTAAAGTTAAAATACAGTAGGTATAATGCAATAATAAAATATGAATGGGTTTGCAATAGTACTTAGAGTGGTGAATTGCTATGTTATACTAACGGATCTCACGAAGGTTTTGTTAAGTTTTGTGTGATTAAAGTTTTCAAGTTTTGGGTGAGATCACGATGGATGAAGGAATAAGGAGAAGCAAGAGCCTAAGCTTGGGGATGCCCTATGGAGCCCCAAGATAATATTCAAGCATGAACAAGCAACTAAGCTTGGGGATGCCCCGAGTGGCATCCCCTCTTTCTTCTAACGACCATCGGTATTTTACTTGCAGCTATATTTTTATTCATCGCATATCATGAGTTTTGCTTGGAGCGTCTTGTACTATATGAGTCTTTGCTTGTTTTGCTTTTTAGTTTGTCACAAGTATCCTTGCTGGACACTCCTATTTGAGAGATCCAAAACTATGATTTGATTTGTTATAATTGCTCTATGCTTCACTTGAACTTTTTTGAGCTATGGAATTGCTCTAGTGCTTCACTTATATCTTTTTTAGCACAGTGTACTTTAATATTTTTGAAGAAATTCTCTCATGCTTCACTTATATTATTTTGATAGATGAAAATCTTTATGCTCATGATCTTCACTTAAATTTGTTTGAGCTTGTCAAAAAGCAATTGCAACATATGAAATTAGTCCAAAGTGATAGATATTCAAGAGGGATATAATAAAAACTTTCATGAAAATCATTGGACAAAATAAACTTGATTCTTTGTAATAGTTTTGACATATGATGATAGTAACATGTGAGTCATGTTGATGAGTAATTATGCTTTAGTAAGAATATTGATGTTAAGGTTTGTGATTCCCTATGCAAGCACGAAAGGCAATAGTTATGCAATGAAATTACATCCTACTTGTGGTGCATTATTTGGTGTTAGTTATGCTTAATGCCCGGTTATGTGATTTTTCGTTTCTTGGTTGGTTGCTTCTCAATCTTTTTGCTAGTGTTCACTTGTACTAAGCAGAAATACAACTTGTGCATCCAAAATCCTTAAAACTAGTTTTGCCACATGAGTCGTACCTATATGCGGTATTCATGTGCTGTTCTAAGCAAATTTGTATGTGCCATCTCTAAATTTTCAAAATAATTTCCTTTTTGTGTGCTCGTACCGCTCATGAAGCGGCAGGGGGTGGCCAATATTTTCCATGTTAGATTTTTTATTCTCAATATGAGTGTTTATTCACTTGTCATTGCACGAGAGTACGACAAAGGTATGAGTCCACCATACCAACCTATATGCGGTATTCCCGTGTCGTTCTAAGCAAATTTGTATGTGCCATTGATACGTCTCCAACGTATCTATAATTTTTGATTGTTCCATGCTATTATATTATCCGTTTTGGATGTTTATGGGCTTTACTTTACACTTTTATGTCATTTTTGGGACTGACCTACTAACCGGAGGCCCAGCCCGAATTGCTGTTTTTGCCTATTTCAGTGTTTTGAAGAAGGAATATCAAATGGGGTCCAAAAGGAATGAAACCTTTGGGAGCGATCTTTTTGGAACAAACGTGATCCAGAAGACTTGGGGTGGAAGTCAAGAAATGAAAGAGGTGGGCACGAGGGTGGAGGGCGCCCCCCCCCTACTGGGTGCGCCCCCTGTCTCATGGGCCCCTTGGGCGTCCACCGACCTACTTCTTCCCCCTATATATACCCATGTACCCCTAGAACATCATAAGCGACCATGAAAAACTATTTCCACCACCGTAACCTTCTGTATCCGCGAGATCCCATCTTGGAGCCTTCGCCGGCGCTCCGCCGGAGGGGGAATCAACCATAGAGGGCTTCTACATCAACACCATAGCCTCTCCAATGAGTTGTGAGTAGTTTACCACAGACCATCGGGTCCATAGTTATTAGCTAGATGGCTTCTTCTCTCTCTTTGAATCCCAATACCATGTTCTCCTCGATATTCTTGGAGATCTATTCGATGTAACTCTTTTTGCGGTGTGTTTGTCGAGATCCGATGAATTGTGGGTTTATGATCAAGTTTATCTCTAAGAAATATTTGAATCTCCTCTGACTTCTTTTATGTGTGATTAAGTTATCTTTGCAAGTCTCTTCGAATTATCAGTTTGGTTTGGCCTACTAGATTGATCTTTCTTGCAATGGGAGAAGTGCTTAGCTTTGGGTTCAATCTTGCAGTGTCCTTTCCCAGTGACAGCAGGGGCAGCAAGGCACGTATTGTATTGTTGCCATCAAGGATAAAAAGATTGGGTTTATATCATATTGCATGAGTTTATCCCTCTACATCATGTCATCTTTCTTAATGCGTTACTCTGTTCTTTATGAACTTAATACTCTAGATGCATGCTGGATAGCGGTCAATGTGTGGAGTTATAGTAGTAGATGCAGGCAGGAGTCGGTCTACTTGTCACGGACGTGATGCCTATATACATGATTATGCCTAGATAATCTCATAATTATAGCCTAGATAATCTCATAATTACTCACTTTTCTATCAATTGCTCGACAATAATTTGTTCACCCACCGTAATACTTATGCTATCTTAAGAGAAGCCACTATTGAAACATATGGCCCCCGGCTCTATCTTTTATCATATAAGCTTTCAATCTGCTTTTATTTGCATCTTTACTTTTCCAATCTATATTATAAAATACCAAAAATATATTTATCTTATCATATTATCTCTATCAGATCTCATTTTCGTAAGTGGTCGTGAAGGGATTGAGAACCCCTTTATTGTGTTGGTTTCGAGTTCTTGTTTGTTTGTGTAGGTGCATGGGACTTTTGAGGAGCCTCCTACTGGATTGATACCTTGGTTCTCAAAAATTGAGGGAAATACTTACGCTACTATTGCTGCATCACCCTTTCCTCTTCAAGGAAAACCAACGCAAGCTCAAGACGTAGCAAGAAGGATTTCTAGCGCCATTGCCGCGGAGGTCTTCGCTCAAGTCAAGACATACCAAGTACCCATCACAAACTCATCTCCCCCGCGTTTACATTATTTGCCATTTTCCTCTCGTTTTCCTCTCCCCCACTTCACCCTTGCCGTTTTATTAGCCCTCTCTTTCGCTTGTCTGCTTGTGTGCCTGTTTGCCCTTATGGCTTTGCCTAAGAACACCGACCTTCATCTTAGAAGGTTGGAAGAGATTGAATCAAACGTTAGAAGTTTTATGACTTTACAATTTGAGCATAATAATTTCTTCAGAAAATAGCTTAAAGAACACAAAAAATTTATGGGGTTTATGAACAAAGAGCTTGATGATATGTCTAAAGAATTTTATGGTTTGAACTCTCAAATTACTCGGCTTGAAATTCTATAGCCCAAATTTCTGATAAGCAAGCTACCTTAGTCAATAAGATGGCTGCCAAACCAGAAAAGTTAGATGAAAATAATGATGAAGATCTTAAAGTTATTGATGTTTCCCCTATTAGATCTTTTTTTTGCAATATGAATCTTAATAATGATGGGACTGGAGATGAGTCAACTTTAGTTAAAAGGCGTCCCAATGATTCAGAGTTTTTAGATCTTGATGCTAAATTTGGTAAAAGTGGGATTGGAGAGGTCAAGACTTTAAATAGCATTGAACCCACTATCTTGGATTTCAAGGAATTTAATTATGATAATTGTTCTTTAGAAGATTGTATTTCCTTGTTGCAATCCGTTGTGAATTCTCCTCATGCTTATAGTCAAAATAAAGCTTTTACCAAACATATTGTTGATGCCTTGATGCAATCTTTTGATGAAAAACTTAATTTAGAAGTTTCTATACCTAGAAAACTTTATGATGAGTGGGAACCTACTATAAAGATTAAAATTAAAGATCATGAGTGTTATGCTTTATGTGATTTGGGTGCTATCGTTTCCACGATTCCGAAAACTTTATGTGATATTCTAGGTTTCCATGATCTTGATGATTACTCAATTTGCACCTAGTGGATTCCACCATTAAAAAGCCAATGGGAAGGATCAATGATGTTCTCATTGTTGAAAATAGGAATTTGGTGCCCGTAGATTTTTTCGTTCTTGATATAGATTACAATCTTTCTTGTCCTGTTATTCTTGGTAGACCTTTCCTTAGAACGATTGATGCGATTATTGATATGAAGGAAGGGAATATTAGATTCCAATTTCCATTAAGGAAAGGCATGGAGAACTTTACAAGAAATAAAGTTAAATTACCTTATGAATCTATCATGCGAGCTACTTATGAATTGAGTGCCAAAGATGGAACTACTTAGATCTATCCTCGCTTTTATGCCTAGCTAGGGGTGTTAAACGATAGCGCTAGTTGGGAGGCAACCCAATTTTATTTTATTTTTTTGTTTTTGTTTCTGTTTAGTAATAAATTTTGCATCTACCTTATGTTTAGATGTGTTTTTATGTTTTAATTAGTGTTTGTGCCAAGTAGAACCTATAGGATAACCTATGGTGATAGTTAATTTGATTCTGCTGAAAAACAGAAACTTTGCACGCACGAAAATCATTTTAGTAATTCACAGGAACGAGCTTTTGCATTTATTCTTTTTGCTGTAGATCAATAGAAAAATTTCCCAGGACTTCCTATTTTGGTAGGAATTTTAGAGTTCCAGAAGTATTCGAGAGTTACAGATTGCTACAGACTTTTCTGTTTTTGACAGATTCTGTTTTTCGTGTGTTGTTTGCTTATTTTTATGCATCTATGGCTAGTATGTAAGGGTATGAACCATAGAGAAGTTGAAATAAAGTAGGATTAACACCAATATAAATAAAGAATTAGTTCATTACAGTACCTTATGTGGTGGTTTTTCTTTCTTTCACTAACAGAGCTTATGAGATTTCCTGTTGAGTTTTGTGTTGTGAAGTTTTCAAGTTTTGGGTAAAGATTTGATGGACTATGGAATAAGGAGTGGCAAGAGCCTAAGCTTGGGGATTCCCAAGGCACCTCAAGATATTCAATAATATCCAAAAGTCTAAGCTTGGGGATGCCCCGGAAGGCAGCCCCTCTTTCGTCTTCGTTTATCGGTAACTTTACTTGGAGTTATATTTTTATTCGCCACATGATATGTGTTTTGCTTGGAGCGTCTTGTATAATATTAGTCTTTGATTTTTAGTTTACCACAATCATCCTTGCTGTACATACCTTTTGGGAGAATCCCACTTGATTAGAATTTACTAGAATACTCTATGTGCTTCACTTATATCTTTTGAGCTAGATAGTTTTTGCTCTAGTACTTCACTTTTATCTTTTAGAGCACGGTGGTGGCTTAACTTTGAAGAAATTGTTGATCTCTCATGCTTCACTTATATTATTTTGAGATTCTTTTATAACAGCATGGTATTTGCTATGGTTATGAATTTGGTCCTAGAATGATGAGCATCCAAGTTGGGTATAATAAAAACTATCATAGAAAGTGCATTAAACACTAGGATCAATTTGATGCCTGATAATTGTTTTGAGATATAAAGGTGGTAATGTTAGAGTCATGCTAGTGGGTAATTATGAAATTGAGAAATACTTGTGTTGAAGTTGGCAAGTCCCGTAGCATGCATGTATGGCAAAATTTATGTGACAAATTTGTTGCATGAGGTGCTCTTTTAATTGTCTTCCTTATGAGTGGAGGTTGGGATCGTGCGATGGTTAACTCCTACCAACCCTTCCCCTAGGAGCATGCGTAGTAGTACTTTGCTTCGAGGGCAAGTAGACTTTTGCAATAAGTATATGAGTTCTTTATGACTAATGTGAGTCCATGGATATACACACACTTACCCTTCCACTTTGCTAGCCTCTATTATACCGCACAACTTTCACGGTATCATGCACCCATTATTTATATTCCTCAAAACATCCACCTTACCTACCTATTATGGCATTTCCATAGCCATTCCGAGATATATTGCCATGCAACTTTCCACTGTTTCGATATTATGACACGCTCCATCATTGTTATATTGCTCTTTGCATGATCATGTAGTTGACATTGTATTTGTGGCAAGGCCACCCTCATAACTTTCATACATGTCACTCTTGATTCATTGCATATCTCGGTACACCGCCGGAGGCATTCATATAGAGTCATATTTTGTTCTAAGTGTTGAGTTGTAATTCTCGAGTTGTAAATTGATAAAAGTGTGATGATCTTCATTATTAGAGCATTGTCCCAAGTGAGGAAAGGATGATGAAGACTATGATTCCCCCATAAGTCGGGATGAGACTTCGGACTTTAAAAAAAGAGGCCAAAGAGCCCACCAAAAAAAAGAGAAAGGTTAAAAAAAGGCCAAATAAAAAAAATAAAAAATGAGAGAAAAAGAGAGAAGGGACAATGCTACTATCTCTTTTCCACACTTGTGCTTCAAAATAGCACAATGATCTTCATGATAGAGAGTCTCTTGTGTTGTCACTTTCATATACTAGTGGGAATTTTTCATTATAGAACTTGGCTTGTATATTCCAATGATGGGCTTCCTCAAAATGCCCTAGGTCTTCGTGAGCAAGCGAGTTGGATGCGCACCCACTTAGTTTCTTTTGTTGAGCTTTCATACATTTATAGCTCTAGTGCATCCGTTGCATGGCAATCCCTACTCACTCACATTGATATCTATTGATGGGCATCTCCATAGCCCGTTGATACGCCTAGTTGATGTGAGACTATCTTCTCCCTTTTTGTCCTCACAACCACCACCATATACCACATATAGTGCTATGTCCATGGCTTGCGCTCATGTATTGCGTAAGAGTTGAAAAAGCTGAAGCGCGTTAAAAAGTATGAACCAATTGCTTGGCTGAAACCGGGGTTGTGCATGATGGGAGTATTTTGTGTAATGAAAATGAAGCATGGCCTAACTATATGATTTTGCAGGGATAAGCTTTCTTTGGCTATGCTATTTTGATAAGACATGATTATTTTTAGTATGCTTCGAGTATTATTACTTTTATGTTTTATAAGCTTTTATCTTGAATCATTTGGATCTGCACAATCATGCCACATTAAAGAAAATTACATTCAGAATTATGCTAGGTAGCATTCCACATAAAAAAAATCTGTTTTTATCATTTATGTACTCGAGGACGAGCATGAATTAAGCTTGGGGATGCTTGATACATCTCCAACGTATCTATAATTTTTGATTGTTCCATGCTATTATATTACCCGTTTTGGATGTTTATGGGCTTTACTTTACACTTTTATATCATTTTTGGGACTAATCAACTAACCGGAGGCCCAACCCGAATTGCTGTTTTTTTGCCTATTTCAGTGTTTCGAAGAAAAGGAATATCAAACAGAGTCCAAATGGAATGAAACCTTCGGGAGCGATCTTTTTGGAACAAACGTGATCTAGAAGACTTGGAGTGGAAGTCAAGAAATGAAAGAGGCGGCCGTGAGGGTGGAGGGCGCGCCCCCCCTACTGGGCGCGCCCCCTGTCTCGTGGGCCCCTCGGGCGTCCACCGACCTACTTCTTCCTCCTATATATACCAATGTACCCTGAGAACATCAGAAGCGATCACGAAAAACTATTTCCACCACCGTAACCTTCTGTATCAGGGAGATCCCATCTTGGAGCCTTCGTCGATGCTCCGCCGGAGGGGGAATCAACCACGGAGGGCTTCTACATCAACACCATAGCCTCTCCGATGAGTTGTGAGTAGTTTACCACAGACCTCCGGGTCCATAGTTATTAGCTAGATGGCTTACTCTCTCTCTTTGAATCTCAATACCATGTTCTCCTCGCTCTTCTTGGAGATCTATTCGATGTAACTCTTTTTGCAGTGTGTTTGTCGAGATCCGATGAATTGTGGGTTTATGATCAAGTTTATCTTTGAGAAATATTTGAATCTCCTCTGAATTCTTTTATGTGTGATTAAGTTATCTTTGCAAGTCTCTTCGAATTATCAGTTTGGTTTGGCCTACTAGATTGATCTTTCTTGCAATGGGAGAAGTGCTTAGCTTTGGATTCAGTCTTGCGGTGCCCTTTCCCAGTGATAGCAGGGGCAGCAAGGCACGTATCGTATTGTTGCCATCGAGGATAAAAAGATGGGGTTTATATCATATTGCATGAGTTTATCCCTCTACATCATGTCATCTTTCTTAATGCGTTACTCTGTTCTTTATGAACTTAATACTCTAGATGCATGCTGGATAGGGTCGATGTGTGGAGTAATAGTAGTAGATACAGGCAAGAGTCGGTCTACTTATCACGGACGTGTTGCCTATATACATGATTATGCCTAGATAATCTCATAATTATTCGCTTTTCTATCAATTGATCGACAGTAATTTGTTCTAATACTTATGCTATCTTGAGAGAAGCCACTAGTGAAACCTATGTCCCCCGGGTGTATCTTTTATCATATAAGCTTTCAATCTACTTTTATTTGCATCTTTACTTTTCCAATATATATTATAAAATACCAAAAATATATTTATCTTATCATATTATCTCTATCAGATCTCACTTTCACAAGTGGCCGTGAAGGGATTGACAACCCCTTTATTGCGTTGGTTGGGAGTTCTTGTTTGTTTGTGTAGGTGCGTGGGACTTTTGAGGAGCCTCCTACTGGATTGATACCTTGGTTCTCAAAAACTGAGGGTAATACTTACGCTACTATTGCTGCATCACCCTTTCCTCTTCAAGGAAAACCAACGCAACCTCAAGACGTAGCAGCCATCTCTAAATTTTCAAAATAATTTCCTTTTTGTGTGCTCGTACTGCTCATGAAGCAACAGGGGGATGTCCAATAATTTCCATGCTAGATTTGTTATTCTCAAGATGAGTGTTTATTCAATTCTCATTGCACGAGAGTACGGCAAAGGTATTAGGGATGCCCGAGTCCTGAAATGAAAAATGAATTTACTTTATGTTTTCCAATAATAAATTCCTTGGAAAGTGTTGGTATGGAGGGCACCCATGGATACGACTAGCCATGGATTGTGAAAGAATGGTGGAAAAAGGAATATACTTTATTTTCTGTTTGGGAATCGCCTATGATATATCTAGCATGGAAAGTGTTGGGAATTACTTAGCCATTTTCGTTGATGGGAGAAGTATTCCTCTCAAAATGTTTTTATCTTTTTTTTTGCTTTGAGCTCTGGCACCTCTACAAATCCCTACTTCCCTCTGCGAAGGGCCTTTCTATTTACTTTACGCAAATCTTGTTTTTTATTTTGAGCCTCCATCTTCTCTTATAAAGCACCAACTAAGGGGCATTATGATCGTACTTGAGGATTAGATGTAGCTAACATGCGAGTGTGTTTCATGAATCAATCAATGATTGAGCATGATGGGCTAGTGATAACTTGCTTTAGTGTTGATATTCGAAAGACATGGTTACTTGTTGATATGCTTGAGTATTGAAATCTTCATGTCAAAACTAGACTATTGCTCTGAACCATATAAAAGTTCATATTTCCATGCTACAAAAGAAAAGAATGTGATGAACATGATAGGCAACATTCCACATCAAAAATTCTGTTTTTATCATTTACCTACTCGAGGACGAGCAGGAATAAAGCTTGGGGATGCTGATACATCTCCGACGTATCTATAATTTTTGATTGTTCCATGCTGTTATATTATCATCTTTGGATGTTTTACAATCATTTTTTAGAAACTTTATATCATTTTTTGGTACTAACCTATTGACATAGTGCCTAGGGCCAATTGTTATTTTTTGCTTTTTTACTTAACAGAATATCAGTACCAAATGGAGTCCAAACACAGCAAAACTTTTTTGGAGAATTTTTCTGGACCAGAAGACACCTATTGGGCCAAAGAAGTACCAGAGGGGGGCTCCGAGGGGAGCACAACCCACCTGGGCACGCCTAGGGGCCCATGCGCGCCTGGGGGCCCAGGCGCGCCCTTCTGGGTTGTGCCCACCTCGCCCGCCTCCCGCCCCGCCTCTTTGCTCAATAAATGCCCCGAAAATCCAAAAACCCTAGGGGAGTCGACGAAACACAATTCTAGCCACCGCAAGTTCCCGAACCGCCAGATCCAATCTAGACACCATCACAGAGAGGTTCATCATCCTCATTGGTGCCTCTCCGATGATGCGTGAGTAGTTCATTGTAGCTACGGGTTGATACATCTCCAACGTATCTATAATTTTTGATTGTTCCATGCTATTATATTATCTGTTTTGGATGTTTAATAGGCATTTTTATGCTATTTTATATTATTTGTGGGACTAACCTATTAACCGAGGGCCCAGTGCCAGTTCCATTTTTTGTGCCTATTTTAGAGTTTTGCAGAAAAGGAATACCAAACGGAGTCCAAACGGAATGAAACCTTCATAATGATATTTCTTGGACTGAAAGCAAACTAGAAGACTTGGAGATGAAGTCGGAGACGCAACGAGGAAGCCACGAGGCAGGAGGGCGCGCCCCCCACCCTCATGGCTCCCCTGACCTAGTTCCTTCGCCTATATATACTCTTATACCCTGAAAACATCCAGGAGAGCCACAAAACCACTTTTGCACCGCCGCAACCTTCTGTACCCGTGAGATCCCGTCTAGGGGCCTTTTCTAGCATCCTGCCGGAGGGGGATTCAATCACGGAGGGCTTCTACATCAACACCATTACCTCTCCGATGAAGCGTGAGTTGTTTACCACATACCTTCGGGTCCATAGTTATTAGCTAGATTGCTTCTTCTCTCTCTTTGATTCTCAATACCATGTTCTCCTCGATGTTCTTGGAGATCTATCCGATGTAATACTCTTATGCGGTGTGTTTGCCGAGATCCGATGAATTGTGGATTTATGATCAAGATTATCTATGAATATTATTTGGTTCTTCTCTGAATTCTTATATGCATGATTTGATATCTTTGCAAGTCTCTTCGAATTCTCGGTTTAGTTTGGCCTACTAGATTGATCTTTCTTGCCATGAGAGAAGTGCTTAGCTTTGGGTTCAATCTTGCAGTGTCCTTTCCCAGTGACAGCAGGGGCAGCAAGGCACGTATTGTATTATTGCCATCAAGGATAAAAAGATTGGGTTTATATCATATTGCATGAGTTTATCCCTCTACATCATGTCATCTTTCTTAACGCGTTACTCTGTTCTTTATGAACTTAATACTCTAGATGCATGCTGGATAGCGGTCGATGTGTGGAGTAATAGTAGTAGATGCAGGCAGGAGTCGGTCTACTTGTCACGGACGTGATGCCTATGTTCATGATCATTGCTTTAGATATCATCATAACTATGCACTTCTCTATCAATTGATCGGCAGTAATTTGTTCACCCACTGTAATATTTGCAATCTTGAGAGAAGCCACTAGTGAAACCTATGCCCCCGGGTCTCTTTTCCATATTATTGAATATCGTTTACATCTTGCTAGTTTCCGATCTATAAACCAAAAACACCAAAAATATTTACTTTACCGTTTATCTATCTCTATCAGATCTCACTTTTGCAAGTGATCATGAAGGGATTGACAACCCCTTTATCGCGTTGGGTGCAAGTTGTTGATTGTTTGTGCAAGTATTCAGTGACTTGTATGTTGTCTCCTACTGGATTGATATCTTGGTTCTCAAAACTGAGGGAAATACTTACACTACTTTGCTGCATCACCCTTTCCTCTTCAAGGGAAGACCAACGTAAGCTCAAGAGGTAGCAAGGGTCCGTAGGCAGTAGCTAGATGGCTTCTTCTCTCTTTTTGATTCTCAATATGGTGGTCTCTTGGAGATCTATTTGATGTAACTCCTTTTGCGGTGTGTTTGTTGGGATCCGATGAACTTTGAGTTTATGATTAGATCTTTATATTCATGAAAGTTATTTGAGTTTCTTTGATCTCTTATATGCATGATTACTTATAGCCTCCTATTTCTTCTTCAAATCTTTGGTTTAGTTAGGCCGACTAGATCGATTTTTCTTGCCAAGAGAAGAGGTTCTTTGTGATGGGTTCGATCGTACGGTGTTCTTTCCCAGTGACAGAAGGAGCAGCAAGACACGTGTGTATCATTGCTATTAAGGACAACAAGATGGGGCTATTCCTACATGAATAGATCTCGTCTACATCATGTCATCATTCTTAATGGATTAGTACGTTTCTCCATGAACTTAATACACTAGATGCATGCTGGATAGCAGTCGATGTGTGGAGTAATAGTAGTAGATGCAGGCAGGAGTCGGTCTACTAATCTTGGACGTGATGCCTATATAATGAGCATTGCCTGGATATCATCATAATTATTTGAGGTTCTATCAATTTCGCAACAGTAATTTGTTTACCCGCCGTATGCTATTTTCTCGAGAGAAGCCACTAGTGAAATCTACGGCCCCCGGGTCTATTTTATCATCATATATTTTCAGATCTATATTGCTATTTGACTTTTGTAGGATAGAAAGTATGTATAGAGGGGGATGATTAGACTAGTTGACCAAATAAAAATCTAGCCTTTTCCCAATTTTAAGTCTGGGCACAAGTCGAGCAATCAACCTACAAATGCAATTCTTAGAGTATAGCAGCGGAATGTAAATCGTTGCATATGAAGGTAAAGGGGAGAAGTTTGGAGGGAGCAAACACAATGTAGACACGGAGATTTTTTGCGTGGTTCCGATAGGTGGTGCTATCGTACATCCACGTTGATGGAGACTTCAACCCACGAAGGGTAACGGTTGCTCGAGTCCACGAAGGGCTCCACCCATGAAGGGTCCATGAAGAAGCAACCTTGTCTATCCCACCATGGTCATCGCCCATGAAGGACTTGTCTCACTTGGGTAGGTCTTCACGAAGTAGGTGATCTCCTTGCCCTTACAAACTCCTTGGTTCAACTCCATAATCTCGGCGGAGGCTCCCAAGTGACACCTAACAAATCTAGGAGATACCACTCTCCAAAAGGTAATAGATGGTGTGTTTATGATGAACTCCTTGATCTTGTGCTTCAAATGATAGTCTCCCCAACACTCAACTCTCTCCCATAGATTTAGCTATGGTGGAAAGATGATTTGAGTGGAAAGCAACTTGGAGAAGGCTAGAAATCAAGATTCTTGTGGTTGGATTAGAATGTCTTGGTCTCAACACATGAGTAGGTGGTTCTCTCTTAGAAAATGAGTAGTGGAAGTGTAGGCACATTCTGATGGCTCTCTCGCAAATGGAGAAGGGGGTGGAGGGGTATATATAGCCTCCACACAAAATCTAACTATTACACACAATTTACCAAACTCGGTGGGAACGAATAGTGAAACTCGGTGAGACCGACTTGCTTCAAAATGTGAACGTTAGGCGTTTCGGTGGGACCGACAACATCAACTCGGTGAGACCAATGCGCTAGGGTTAGGGCAAAACCTTATCTCCATGAGACCGATTTCAGTAATAAGCAAACAGAGACTTGGTTAGGCAAACTCGGTGGGACTAATCGCTCATTTCGGTTAGACCGAAACATTATGAAAAGGAAACAGAGAGTTTGCACTGTGAACTCGGTGGGACCGATCGCTCATCTCAGTTAGACAGAAATGTTACGAAGGGAAACAAAGAGTTTGCAATCCCATCTCGGTGTGACCGAGATCCCTATCGGTAAGACCGGACTGATTAGGGTTTGTGGATATGGCTATGTCAAGTGAACTCGGTGGCGCCGGATAGATCAAATCGGTGGGGCCAAGTTTGACTTTAGGTTTAGGACATATGTGGAAATGAGAAAGTGGTTGAGGGATTTTGGAGCATATCAGTAGTCATTTTGAGCAAGCAAGCCATTAAGCAACACCTCATCCCCTTTTAATAGTATTGGCTTTTCCTATGGACTCCATGTGATCTTGGACCACTAAAATTAAAATGTAGAGACTTGAGCTTGCCAATAAGTGTCCTTAGCATTTTGAGGGGTCCACATCTTTAGTCCATGCCATACCAACCATTGAACTTTCTGAAACATTGATCTTGAAAGAATATTAGTTCGATGAGTTATATGTTGTTATGAATTACCAAAACCACCTGGGGATTAGTTGCACTTTCAACCTCCCCCTTTTTGGTAATTGATGACAACATATAGATCAAATCTTCGACAAACGATAATATAAATGAAGTACATCGTCGCTTTGAGAAGTATGTGATAAGCAAGAGCTCCCCCTAAATTTGTGCATTATTTGAAATTTGCTTTTGAATGCAAATGCACAATTAATTAGGATCATGGGTCACTGAGGGAGTCCTAGATTAGGGGGTGTCCGGATGGCCGGACTAAGACCTTTGGCCGGACTCCCGGACTATGAAGATACAAGACTGAAGACTCTGTCCCGTGTCCGGATGGGACTCTCCTTGGCGTGGAAGGCAAGCTTGGCGATACGATATGAAGATCTCCTCCCATTGTAACCAACTCTGTGTAACCCTAGCCCTCTTCGGTGTCTATATAAACCGGAGAGTTTTAGTCCGTAGGACGAACAACAATCATACCATAGGCTAGATTCTAGGGTTTAGCCACTCCGATCTCGTGGTAGATCTACTCTTGTACTACCCATATCATCAATATTAATCAAGCAGGAGTAGGGTTTTACCTCCATCGAGAGGGCCCGAACCTGGGTAAAAACATTGTGTCCCTTGTCTCATGTTACCATCCGCCTAGACGCACAGTTCGGGACCCCCTACCCGAGATCCGCCGGTTTTGACACCGACATTGGTGCTTTCATTGAGAGTTCCGCTGTGTCGTCACCTTTAGGCCCGATGGCTTCTTCGCTCATCAATCACGACGCGGTCCGGGATGAGATCTTTCTCCCTGGACAGATCTTCGTATTCGGCGGCTTCGCACTGCGGGCCGACTCGTTTGGCCATCTGGAGCAGATCGAATGCTACGCTCCTGTCCATCAGGTCAGGTTTGAAAGCTTAAATTACACGGCCGACATCCGCGGGGACTTGATCCTCGACGGATTTGGGCCACGACCGGGCGTGCCGCACTGTCTCGATGGGCATGATCTAGCTCTGCCGCCAGACAGTGACCAGAGCGCCGCTCAGGTGTTCACTCCGACCATTAGTTCGGAACCGACTGCGCTAGCCAGGGACGGACGGTTGGACGCCGCCCCAGGAGCCGCAATCTCTGCGGCGATAGAGCCGAATACCTGCCAAGTCCTTTGCAAGGCCGGTAACTCCAAGGTGCCGGACTCCGTTCCGGACTCTGAATATTCTGCACCCCTTTCGATCGAACCCGGTCGGGCTCCGATCATGGAGTTCACCGCCACGGACGTCTTTCAGCACTCGCCCTTTGGCGATATCCTGAATTTGTTAAAGTCTCTCTCTTTGTCAGGAGAGCCCTGGCCGGACTACGGCCAACACAGTTGGGATGCGGACGACGAAGAAATTCGTAGCCCACCCACCACCCACTTCATAGCCACTATCGACGATTTAACCGACATGCTCGACTTCGACTCCGAAGACGTCGACGGCATGGACGCCGATGAAGGAGACGATCAAGAACCAGCACCTATAGGGCTCCGGAAAACCACCTCATCATACGATGTCTACATGGTGGACACACACAACAGAAACGACAACGACGACCAAAAGGATGCGGCCAGGGATCGCTCCCCCGAAAAACAATCAAAGCGGCGGTGTAAGCGCAAGGCCAAGCCCCACCTCGACAAAACCCCAACCATAGAGCAGGGTGACTCAACGGACGATGAACATGCCGTCGAGCATCCGTCCAAGCAGGGCGGACAATCCGAACAACCAATCCCCGGGAAGGATAATAGCCCGGACGACCTCACACCAGACAAATTGCTGGAACATCAGAACCTCCACCAAAGGCTCGTCGCCACTGCACGTAGCCTAAAAAAGCAGAAGCGGAGGCTCAAGACAGCGGAGGATGTGCTCAAGTTCAGATGGGGCAAAGTACTCAATACTGCACACAAGTACGGCAGTAGTCGCCACACAAAGAGCTATCGGAAGCGGAAACTACTACCGGAATTTGACGAAGAGGCCATAAAGCCCCCACAGTCAAAAAATAAGGAAGCCACAAGGTCGGATAGACGATCCTACGATCAATCTCACGCGTTAAAGGACGCCGCACTCAATATAGCGTGTGATCTGTCCAAGAATTCGCATCAGAAAACTGGCCCTACCAGATCCATCTATAGGCCAAGAAAGCAAGCTCCAATGAGTGATGCAACGCAAAAAATACCCGAAAATCGCGACACGCCTAAATACAGGGGCGCCACACCCCCCCTATGTTTTACCGATGAGGTGGTGGATCATGAATTCCCAGCCGGATTCAAGCCAGTGAACATAGAACCATACGACGAAACAACAAACCCTGGAGTCTGGATCGAGGACTACATCCTCCACATACACATGGCCAGAGGAGACGACCTCCACACCATAAAATACTTACCCCTTAAGCTCAAAGGGCCAGCCCAGCATTGGCTTAAAAGCCTTCCCAAAGACACCATGGGAAGTTGGGCAGTGCTTGAGGATGCTGTTCGGGCAAATTTTCAAGGGACCTATGTCCGGCCCCCGGATGCTGATGATCTGAGTCATATAACTCAGCAGCCCGAAGAGTCAGCGTGGAAGCTCTGGAACAGATTCCTTATCAAAAAGAATCAGATAGTCGACTGTCCGGACGAAGAGGCCCTAGCAGCTTTCAAACATAGCATCCGAGACGAATGGCTCGCCAAACACCTCGGCCAAGAAAAGCCGCGAACAATGGCCGCATTAACAAGCCTCATGACCCGCTTCTGTGCAGGAGAGGATAGCTGGTTGGCAAGAAGTAGCACCAGCGACCCGAATACGTTCGAACTCAGAGATGGGAATGGGAAGCCGCGCCGTAACAAAGAACCGCGCTGGATAAAGGACAACAGCCCGATGAGCACGACAGTAAACGCCGGATTCAAAAGCTCTCGGCAAAATCAGAAAAAGATGCCCCCCAAAGACGATAGGTACGAGCTATCCAACCTCAACAAAATTTTGGACAAAATATGTCAAATCCACAACACTCCGGGGAGACCTGCAAACCATACCCACAGAGATTGTTGGGTCTTTAAGCAGTCCGGCTAACTCAATGCCGAACACAAGGGGCTCAACACACCAAGCGAAGATGACAATGCACCCCACGAGCAGATCACCGGAGAACAAAAGAAGTTCCCACAAGAAGTCAAGACAGTAAATCTACTTCATGTGGCGAAGGGGAAGAATAGAACGGCACCTACAACGACACGCGCCGTACAGCCAGCCCCGAAAGAGCAACCCCACTGATTGTTACAACCAATCACCTTTGATCATCTGGATTACTCTAGAGGAGACCAGAACGCAGGCTGGACTGTCTTGGTCTTAAATCCAATCATTAACGGACTCCAATTTACAAACGCCCTTATGGACGGCGCCAGCGACTTGAACCTGTTATATCAGGACACAGTTTGCAAACTCGGGGTAAACCCAGTCGCAATCCACCTCGGCAACACTTCCTTTCAAGGAGTAACGCCAGGTTCGGATACCCCAAGTATGGGTTCCCTTACGTTATAAGTCACGTTCGGATCACCCGGCAACTTCCGAAGCGAAAAGCTAACATTCCACATTGCCCCATTCGTAAGTCGCTATCAAGCGCTACTGGGACGTGACGCTTTCACCCGCTTTAACGCAATACCGCACTACGCATCCCTTACACTTAAAATGCCCGGTCCAAAGGGCATCATCTCATTACAAGGGAACATAAATTGACCCCCAAAGTACGGGCAGGGGTGCGGTTGCCTAGACAGCCACCCACAAATCCAGCCCTGCTATCCCGGACACGCCTCGACGAGTCCGGCGTCAATATGCTTAAATTACCGCATACCCTCGTGCAAGGGTCTCCGTGTGCTCACGCCCGGAGACAATATGGCCCAACTCTTGCTCCAACTATATTTTGTTTATTTCGATATAGATTTCTCGCACGCTTATTTTTTACTAAGTTCCTCTCTTTCGCAGACAAGCATCGTGCTACGCCCGTCCAGGATACGGCACGACGGAGACACGGGCGTAGACGTGCGGCAGGGACCCGTTCCAAGGATTCTTTTCAGATTAAGACCCTGCGTAAACCTTTTTTACTGTCTCTTGTTGATAACATCCCCCGGTTTTCTCTATAGCCGAGGAGGAGGCTGGCGTCTTGGCATGTGGCCACGCCAGAATTTTTTGCACATACCTGGACACTAGGGGCTTTTTTACCAAGGGCTCTATTTTGGCCCGTCTTCATAAAGACCGAACACCTTAGGGAATGTTCGGCGTCGCGAGTTTGGCCCTATATGCATCAGCTCCGAATCATGGCTTTGGTCAAATGTTGGGTTTGCCCGGCTCCTGTGTTTTGCTGCCTTACGTTCCGTTATATCGGCTAACGCGGCACCAGGAGAACTACTGCGATTGTGCCCCGATTCGGCCGGGTGAGCACGTCAGTAGAGAAGGCCGAAAACTGACTGTCATGATATAGCGAGAGACTGGTAAATCACTCGATGACTTTTGGAATCTTTCGGATTCCCCCGCATTAACAAAGGGCCGCTTCCCGGTCAGGCACACTCGCGTCCCGAATTCGGGCGAGCGCGGTGCCCCTAGGGGCTATTCAGTAGTCCCACTGTCAAACTCCTATGGCTAAGTGAAAGTGATAAAGCATTATAGTCCAGTTGCCTAGTTCGCCGCGCCACCACCTCCTTTATAGGACCAAGACGTTGGATTAAGTGTGAACAGACGCCTTTTTGCAAACACCCCCGCATTCTATGCGTGGGGGCTGAAGCCAACGACTGCCATCTTTTAGGTTATATACAAATATATACATTAAACGGCCGCACAGGAGGCATCATGATTCTTGCAAGCACAAGTATAAAAAGCTTTTTTCATAAAAACACAATTCGTTTTACAAATAGTATAAGCTATTCGAACACAACATCCTTCGAGCACTGCGACTCTATTATACGAGCACCAGGAAGAACTTCCTCAAAATAGTGCTTGGCAGGTACTCGGCTTTCGTCCGAATCTTGGGACGCAACAATACTGGCCTTCATATCTGCCCAGTATGTCTTGACACGGGCAAGAGCCATTTGTGCGCCCTCTATGCATGCCGACCTCTTCATTGCATCAGCATGCGGCACCGAACCAAGAAATTGCTGCACCAAGCCAAAATAACTCTTCGGCTCCAGCTTCTCCGGCCACAGACGACTCGCAACATATTTCATGGCGAGTATGGATAATCTGTTCAGCTCCGCCCAGGCGGCTAAACGGTCGGAAACTGACAGTGGGTGTTCTGGATTGTGGTACTGCGACCAAAAAAGCTCTTCCAATTTATGGTCACCTCGGCTGCGGAAGTGTTCGGTCGCATCCGCCGCACTTGCGGCCAAATCCAGATAAGCGTTGTACGAACTCCACTGCCGGTCTAATGGAGCATACTTGGGGTCTCCGAACTTCATCCGCAGCATATAAGGCTTTCCGGCCGTGATATCTCCGGCCTGACGCAGCTCCTCCTTCATCGCTCTCATGGCAGAGCGAGTATCCTTGGCTTCGGCAGTGGTCTTTTCAAGATCCTTCTGAGCCGCCCTATCTTCTTGTTCAAGCAATCTACAGCGGTCGTTAGCATCCCTCGATTTTATGGCCATCTTGGCCATTTCCTTCTTGCTCTGGCAGTGAGCAGCCTGTTCGGCTTTTGGCTCTTCAGCTGCTTTAACGGCAGCCGCATCACTTTTCTTTGCTTGCTCCTTGGCTCGGGCAAGTTCCGCCCGAAGGTTCTCCACGGCAGCAGCACCATCTACATAAAACATATATAAGGCCCGAGCATCAAGCCCCTATTGCTGGGTGTCTTTTGAACATACCTTGAGCCTCGTCTAGCCGCTTATGTACAAGCGCGATGTCGGCATCTGCTACGTCAAGTTGCCGCTTCAGTTCGGCAGATTCATCAGTCCGGCTAGCCACCGAACGCCTCGCCACCTTCATGGAATAGGCGGCACATTATACCTGGGGTTATGATCCTCTGTGCGCCGTCACTCGTGACGACACACAGAGTCTCAGGGGCTACTACTCATACAGGGCACATTTAATATGCGACTCTTCCAAAAGATACACCTTTTTACATACCTCGAAGCCTGCTAGTAAACTCCTGGCAGCCTCGTACAATCCACTTTCCGTGGACGAAATCCTTCCAATCACCGTTTCCATCAATATACGGTGTTCTTCTGAGATGGAAGCCCCACTAAGCAGATCCTTCAGCCCCTCCGCTGGCGCGCAAGAGGGTGCCGGACTAGTCTGATGACCTTTCTTAGGGTCCAGACTCGAAAAAGCCCTCCGGGACGATACCTCGGGGTCGCCAGCCTCGTAAGACAGTGGAACAAGGGGAGGCGTTTCGCTCTCTATATCTCTGGACGAAGATCCCCTGAAGATGAGCTCTGCTGAGAAGGGTTGAGATCCGAACTGCAAGATAATGTTTCGGTTATTTTCCTCAGGAGTAAAACATGAATGTGATACATTATGGAACCCCTCCCTTCACTTACGCCTCGGGGGAGTGCGGGTCCCCTTTAGGGGGCAGTTCGGCTGAAGCGTTCTCCGGTGCCGAACCCTCTAACGAAGATTTCTTTCCCCGTTTTGAGGTTATCACCTCCGGGTCTTCAGAGGCAGTCCTTTTCTTTCCCTGGTCGGGAGAATTTTCGATTCTTCCCTTCCTGACGGCCTCCTTCGTGGAGGCGGTAGCTCCTTGGTTCCCCCCTTCGCCTTCTGCCAACGGCGCGGCCTCCAGCATCCTGGTCAGCATGGGATTCGGCACGGTCTCGGGCAGGGGGGCTGGACACCTGATAAGCTTAGCCTTTGCTATCCACTCCTGTTCAAAGGGCAACTCTGCTAAAGGGTAGATTTGATAAAAATATGGATGGTATGTGAAAACACGGGGCTACTTACTTTAGCGTCTGGGCGGTTGCAGCTCAGACCAGCGTCCTCGGACAAATCCGGACACCTTGCTTGTGATCCGAAGAACAATTTGTACATCTCCATGGGTGTCATTCCCATGAAGTGTTGTAGGACCCGTGGTCCCTCGTGATTGAACTCCCACAGGCAGAGAGGTCGACGTTTGCAGGGCAGTGTGCGGCGAATCACCATGACTTGCGCCACCACGGTCAGATTGATATCTCTTTCTAGGAGATCTCGAATACGGCCCTGCAGCAAGGGTACGTCTTTTGGCGGCCCCCAGATAAGTCCTTCATTAACCCATGATGCCAGCCGTGGTGGGGGACCCGAGCGAAAAGTAGGCGGTGCCACCCATGTGGTGCCCCTAGGGGCTGTGATGTAAAACCAGTCCCGTTGCCATAAGCCGAGCTCCTCTTGAAAAGAGCCTCCGGGCCATGGAGCGTCGTCCATCTTGCTTATTATAGCCCCTCCGCACTCAGCGTGCTGCCCCTCGATCACTTTCGGTTCCACTTTGAAGGGCTTTTAGCCACAATCTGAAGTGAGGGGTGATATGGAGGAAAGCCTCACACATGACAATGAATGATGAGATCTGGAGGATGGACTCCGGAGCTAGGTCATGGAACTCCAGCCCGTAGTAAAACATAAGCCCCCTCACAAAGGGATCGATCGGGAAGCCTAGTCCCCGAAGGAAATGCGACGCGAACACCATGCTTTCACCAGGCTGGGGGGCGGGAATAGCTTGCCCTTGAGTAGGAAGTCTATGCGAGATTTCGCCGGTTAGATACCTGGCATCTCTTAACTTTCGCACATCTTCTTCCGTGATGGAGGAAGACATCCACCGGCCTTAAGGGTCGGAGCCGGACATCTTTGAAGGTCTGAAGCGCTAAAACTAGAGCTTTGGGTGTTGGAACTCGAAGCGAGGGGCGGATTTGATTGGTTTAAGAACAAGGTGGCCGGGCCTTGGTTCCTTTATAAAGGAGGTGAATACCAAGAGCCCTCCCCGTAACCTTTGGAGACTCGCTTTTAATTAGGGAGTCATACCTGAGTCACGGTTGGGTTGCCCACACCCGTATTGATGAGAATCCCGGAATAAGGGGACACGATCTCTGCTTTGACAAGACCTGCCAAGGAAACCGCCTTGCTAAACGCGCTGAGGTGGAACAATAAAATGAATAAAGAGTCTGGCTGTGGCATGATGTCACGCCACGAAATACGTCAGCAGATCCGATTGATAGAAATATTATTCTCTCTACGAAGGAATGTGGAACTTATTTTTGCAGAGCCGGACACTACCCTGGTGTTCAACATCTTCTATGAAGTATTCGGAGGAGGAACCCGCCTTGCAATGCCGAAGACAACTTGCGCGCCGGACTCGTCGTCATTGAAGCCTGGTTCAGGGGCTACTGAGGGAGTCCTGGATTAGGGGGTGTCCGGATGGCCGGACTAAGACCTTTGGCCGGACTCCCGGACTATGAAGATACAAGATTGAAGACCCCGTCCCGTGTCCGGATGGGACTCTCCTTGGCATGGAAGGCAAGCTTGGCGATACTATATGAAGATCTCCTCCCATTGTAACCGACTCTGTGTAACCCTACCCCTCTCCGGTGTCTATATAAACCGGAGAGTTTTAGTCCGTAGGACGAACAAAAATCATACCATAGGCTAGATTCTAGGGTTTAGCCACTCCAATCTCGTGGTAGATCTACTCTTGTACTACCCATATCATCAATATTAATCAAGCAGGAGTAGGGTTTTACCTCCATCGAGAGGGCCCGAACCTGGGTAAAAACATCGTGTCCCTTGTCTCCTGTTACCATCCGCCTAGACGCACAGTTCGGGATCCCCTACCCAACATCCGCCGGTTTTGACACCGACAGTCACTCTTCCATGTCACATACATCTTGGTGGAGCGCTCAAAATGATAGAATATGAAATATGCACTCATCACCAACAAGATATGAATGATCATACATGAGAGATAGAATATCATCATTAAGCACAAACATTAAAGTATGATATGGTCAAACATATGATCATAGAAGTATCTCACACGCAAGCATAAATATTGTATCACCCAAACAAGCAAAGCAAGTAGAGTAGCAAGAGAGCAAAAAGAAGCAAACACTATCTCTCGCTCTCGAAGCCTATGATCTATAAACTTTCTCCCCCTTTGGCAACAAGTTACCAAAAAGCTTGAAAATGCATAGTGCTATGCGGCTCTCTAAGCGTGAACTCCGGGAGCTCCAGAGTGTGAAGGTGGTATGGAGAGGAGTCATGCGATGGATGCATCCAAAGAAGTTTGAGGAGCTGGTGGAGTTGCAACTAGAGGCGCAACTGAAGCTATAGCTGCAGGTGCTGACACTATGGGTCTGGGAACAGTTACAACTGAAACAACTGATAACCTTGATCCCCTTGGGACTTGCTGAAAAGCATCTGTAGTAGGTCCCTCATCCCTATCTTCAAGCTCTTCTTGGATCTTCTCCACAGTTGACTGTATTTCTGTGACCTTCACATCTAAGTCATGAATTTTTGTCTCAATTACCCTCTCAAGACTCTCTTGATTCTGAGTCAGGGTGGCCAAACCTTTCTCAATCCTCAAAGTGGCTTGAATGAGATAACCAAGTTGATCTTGCTTGGACTTCAGAAATATCTGGGAGGCTTCTTCGGCACTTGGTGTCTTGGCTGCCTTCTCGGCTTTTGCTTTTTCCTTCTTCTCCTGAGCCTGCACAGATGTGGGATGTGATGGATCCAAGACAACCACATTGTCTTGAAACTCTGGCAGCAGGGGAAGATGTGACTTATCCAAAAGATACATGCCCTCGCCCATCTTGGAGTTGATGAGCATCTGTATTTGTGGAGCATAGTCACATGATCTCTTTTGGTCTGCAGTTGTCCTCTTGATTGTCTCAACCATCAATGTCATCACTTTGAATTTTTCAGGCACATCAAACATATGTAGGAGATTTATTTAGTGTCCTCTAATCATTCTGTCATCTCCAGACTTCGGTAGCAAAGTGTGTCTGAGTATTGTGTTGATAGTTGGCAGACTTGACAACAGATAGTAAACTGACCCAAACTTGTGGGTGTTCAAGGCAGCATATGGAATTTCCTTGTACATGTGAGCCATTGAGTCATGTCCTTTTCTTGGCATAGCATATACATCAGTGTCCTCCTCATGCTCTTTTGGGGTATCAATCAACTTTGCACACTCAGCAACTGAAGATTGGTACCTAGTACCCTCACTCATCCAAAATATTTTACCATCAGGGTAAAAGTGTGTTGTGGAGTAAAACTGCATGATTAACTCATCATTCCATTTAGTCAATTTTTGACAAACAAATACATCAACTCCTATTGATTTGAAACTCTCATGAACTCCTGGGAAATGATCTTAATTGTTATCAATGAACTTCCAGTCAACCCATCTCATGTCACTTACTATTGGCTTGTTGTCCAGAAACACAGTCTCATAGAAGTCTCGTTGTTCCTTCGTATGGAACCTGTAGTCAACAGTTGTCCTACTTCTTATGACATATGGGTCATTCTGCCTCCATAGCCTGAGACATGCATCCTTTCTAAGCTTCATGTTCTCAGCCACTGGATGGGTGTCATCATGGTCAGGAATCTTGGGCTTCAACTTTCTAAGAACTTGCCCTTCCTCTTCTTCTTCCACTTCAGGCACTGGGGCCTTGTTCTTCTCAGCTGCTGGAATGTTCCTAGTGGATCTCTTGGGGGCTTGAGCAACAGCCTTGGGGGTAGTCTTGGGATTTGATGGAGCAGCCCCTGATCTGATTGCATCCCCCATCAATTTTTGAGTTTTTGCAGGAGGTGCATCTTGCTCTTCTTCCTCAGTTGGGTGTCTGATCATAGAAGATCTCCCGATAACTCTGGCCATGGTCTTTTTGACCCTATCCCTCCTCTTCTTGCCCTCACCAGCCTGTTTGGTTCAAGTGTGAACTCCATGGATTCCTGGGTAGAGGCTCTGGCTTTGGACATAGGAATCCTTCTTGCAGGAGCTTTCTGCTTCATCCCTGGCTTGGTGTTGGCAGTAGTGCCAAACTCTTTCTTGACCACTTTCTTCTTGGAAGTTACCTCCTCATCAACCATGAAGTCTTCATCCTCAGAATATGATGCCTTCTTCTTCTTCTTCTGCCTAGTTGCAGCTTTGGGCAGGTTGCTGGGAGTGATTCTGCTCCCATCATCATAACTTCTCTCACAGGGACTAGTGCCCTCACTCATCTAAACCTGTTCCTTAGACTGATTCTAGCTGTCACTGTTGTCAGACATGCTGAAAGCTGAAGGCTGACCCTGTGCATAGATATAGATGAGAGAGAGTGGATGAGCATCACAAAGTGCAGAGATTTTGCAAAACAAATCAGCCAAAAACTTAGTTTTAGTTTTCTACAGAAGGCATTCCAGAGCTATCGATTTGTTGAACTCGGTGACATTGAAGAAATGTTTAGAGTCTAAACTGGTGAAACCGGTCAGACCAAGACACGGTTCGGCGACTCTGAGATTGCTAGGGTTTCACAGAGCTCTGAACTCGGTCACACCGATTTGCGAGATTCGGTCAGACTGAAAATAACAAGTGCTATGACCAAGGCCAAATCGGTGAGACCGATTTCTACAACTCGGTCGGTCCGAGATGAGTTTGGAGGAAACCTAACCTTAAGTTTTAGAATCAAAACTAATCTACTGAGGTTTTTGATTGGATAGGAGTGTTTCAAACATGGTAAGATTCATGGCATTGACCTAAGTGCGGGAATCAGATGAAAAGATTGCACATAGGGTTGAGCTCATACCCTAACTTGGCGGTGAGCTTTGTACGGCAACAATGGAGGAGGAGAATCCATTGACGGTGGCGGAGACCAGTGGCAGGAGGTCGCTAGCGACGGAGGCGAAGATCCAGAGACCTCGAGTCGGCAGAGCTGGACAGAGCGGGCGAAGGATTTCGGAGAAATTTCCAAAAATTCGACCCGTGGGTATATATATCCAGACCCTGTCGGTGTGACCGAGTGGAACAACTCGGTGCCACCGGGATGGAGAATCGTAAGCGGTTACTGCAACTCGGTGACAACGAAGTGTTCAAATCGGTTGCACCGAGATTGAAACCTAGATCAACTTAATGAACTCGGTACAACCGAAAGGAGTGAATCAGTCAGACCAAAATACATCAAGAGGTTTTGGAAGTTTAAGTCTATGACGAATCGGTGGCTCCGAGTGCTCCTCACCCAGAGGGTTCTAATATGACTTGATCAGACTTTGTGATGTAGCATGAATAGAGTTTGAGACGAGAAAAGCATGGATACCTAGAGAGAGTTGATGTCTGCTAGAACTACATCGGTATTTTCCCAAAGAGGAAGGGATGATGTAGTATAGCGACGGTAGGTATTTCCCTCAGTGATGAGACCAAGGTTATCGAACCAGTAGGAGAACCTCCTCACACAACGTAAACAAAACCTGCACACAAATAGCAAATACTCGCAACCCGACGTGTTAAAGGGGTTGCCAATCCCTTTCTGGCACGGCGCCTCAAGATAGGCAAAAATGTGAGGTAAAAAGTGGTAGATAGGATAAATAGATCGCGGAACAAATAAATTGCAGCAACGTATTTTTGTATTTTTGGTTTAATAGATCTAAAAATAAATGCAAGATAAAATAGATCGCAAAGGAACATATGATGAAAAGAGACCCGGGGGCCGTAGGTTTCACTAGTGACTTCTCTCGAGAAAAATAGCAAAGGCAATTGATAGAACTTCAAATAATCATGATGATATCCAGGCAATGATCATTATATAGGCATCACGTCCAAGATTAGTAGACCGACTCCTGCCTGCATCTACTACTATTACTCCACACATCGACCGCTATCTAGCATGCATCTAGTGTATTAAGTTCATGAGAAAATGGAGTAATGCAATAAGAACGATGACATGATGTAGACGAGATCCGTTTATCTATTGCGGCAGATATAGATCTCATCTTGTTATCCTTAGTAGCAACGATACGTACGTGTCGGTTCCCCTTCTGTCACTGGGATCAAGCACCGTAAGATCGAACCCACTGCAAAGCACCTCTTCCCATTGCAAGATAAATAGATCAAGTTGGCCAAACAGAACCCAAATATCAAAGAAGAAATACGAGGCTATAAGCAATCATCCATATAAGAGATCAAAGAAGATTCAAATAACTTTCATGGATGAAAACATAGATCTGATCATAAACTCAAAGTTCATCAGATCCCAACAAACACACCACCAAAAGACTTACATCATATGGGTCTCCAAGAGACCATTGTATTGATAATCAAGAGAGAGAGAGAGAGAGAGAGAGAGAGGAAGCCATCTAGCTACTAACTATGGACCCGTAGGTCTACAAATAACTACTCACGCATCATAGGAGTGGCACAAATGGAAGTGGTGCACCCCTCCATGACTGTAGAGACCAGACCTCAAACAGTCTGATCTCTGTGCATTAGTGTCATCCCTGGATCGGTAATGCTGACACGCACAATACTTGAGGATTTATAACAAAGTAGCAATCACACACTTATTTCATCGAATGTCTCAAAAGAGAACTTATTACAATAATATGGCTTAAGGCCATCTAATAACGATAACAACGGAAGGCTTGGAAGATAAAGTGAGTCCATCAACTCCAACGGCATAGCTGAGTGAAAGACAACGACCTATGGCACCTTACTCGTCGTCTGAAAAGTCTGCAACATGAACATTGCAGCCCGAAACGGGTCAGCACATGGAATATGTTGGCAATGTAACACATAGAGTAATGAACGGAATAAATGCTATCACTACATGCATATATGGCTGGTGGAAAGCTCTATGGTTATAGTTTTGCATAAAGCCAATTTTTTCCTACAACAAAGGAATAAATTTTATTTAACTATCATGGTGGTTGTTAAACATTGAGAAGGTTCCTCCAACTCAATCCCAATTAAACATCATCATTAACCCAATCAAATTATATTTAGAGTGATGAGATCAACATGATAATCCAAGAACTAGATACTCAAGATGTCCATAACTAGGGACACGGCTAAACATGATTAGTTTGTACACTCTGTAGAGGTTTGCGCACTTTTCCCCACAAGACTTGAATACATCCATGGTCGGAGATTCGAGACACAGTCTTTCTGAAACAATAACTCGTTACTCTGGGTGGACAGTTACACCTACTTTCCCCTACATCTGCTAGCCCACCACTGAAAGAGGTCATGCGACATACTCAACTATGCTAGAGCCCATAATAGATTGTGGCTGCACACGAAAGTTTCCAGCATGAATAATCTTATGATCCCTTTGAGCCTGGGTGGCGGACCGTAGGATGATCACAGGGGTACTCCGGGATATCCTTGGACAACACTGGAGTCTCCAGGTGCCCTGGGAACCACTGGGTACTCTAGGGTGCCTCAAGCAATCCACCCAGATGTGTATTTAAGTAGCCACCTTAAGTTAACCATTAATTAGCAATACTCACATCTGTCATGGATACACTCACCCAAACCACGTCTACGAGCATAGCATAACAATATAAACATAACATAGAAGTAACTCCCAAAGGTTTGATAATAAACAGGGCAATAGGTACTACCGCATCATCTACTTCCCAAAACCCACATGTTAAACATATCCTAACCATGCAATTGTGTGACGGTTGATCTAACGTAATAAAACTGGGTAGTAAAGAGGTATGATCAAAGTGTTTCTAGCCTTGTTGATGATCCATGAGACCTAGATACTCGTAGTAGCGCGCTTTGCACTCCGGGTACTCCATCACAAACAACCATGCATACAATAAGCACTCAACTAGAAGTACAGGTAAAACTCAAATAAGAGATCTAACCAGAAATTTCAACTGAAGAACTCCGGTTTGCAAGAAGAATCAAAAGAAACGAAGCAACGAAACTCAAACTGCGAAAGAAACAAGATCCATTTACTAATCTGGACTAAAGTCAAATTTTACAGTACCAAAATCTTGTTCAAGTTGGTTAAATCTTATTCAATTAGGTTGAATTTTTCAGGCACATCAAACATATGTAGGAGATTTATTGAGTGTCCTCTAATCATTCTGTCATCACTAGACTTGGGTAGCAAAGTGTGTCTGAGTATTGTGTTGATAGTTGGCAGACTTGACAACAGATAGTAAACTGACCCAAACTTGTGGGTGTTCAAGGCAGCATATGGAATTTCCTTGTACATGTGAGCCATTGAGTCATGTCCTTTTCTTGGCATAGCATATACATCAGTGTCCTCCTCATGCTCTTTTGGGGCATCAATCAACTTTGCGCACTCAGCAACCGAAGATTGGTACCTAGTACCCTCACTCATCCAAAATATTTTACCATCAGGGTAAAAGTGTGTTGTGGAGTAAAACTAAATGATTAACTCATCATTCCATTTAGTCAATTTTTGACAAACAAATACATCAACTCCTGTTGATTTGAAACTCTCATGAACTCCTTGGAAATGATCTTAATTGTTATCAATGAACTTCCAGTCAACCCATCTCATGTCACTTACTATTGGCTTCTTGTCCAGAAACACAGTCTCATAGAAGTCTCGTTGTTCCTTCGTATGGAACCTGTAGTCAACAGTTGTCCTACTTCTTATGACATACGGGTCATTCTGCCTCCATAGCCTGAGACATGCATCCTTTCTAAGCTTCATGTTCTCAGCCACTGGATGGGTGTCATCATGGTCAGGAATCTTGGGCTTCAACTTTCTAAGAACTTGCCCTTCCTTTTCTTCTTCCACTTCAGGCACTGGGGCCTTGTTCTTCTCAGCCGCTGGAATGTTCCTGGTGGATCTCTTGGGGGCTTGAGCAACAGCCTTGGGGGTGGTCTTGGGATTTGATGGAGCAGCCCCTGATCTGATTGCATCCCCCATCAATTTTTGAGTTTTTGCAGGAGGTGCATCTTGCTCTTCTTCCTCAGTTGGGTGTCTGATCATAGATGATCTCCCGATAACTCTGGCCATGGTCTTTTTGACCCTATCCCTCCTCTTCTTGCCCTCACCAGCCTGTTTGGGTTCAAGTATGAACTCCATGATTTCCTGGGTAGAGGCTCTAGCTTTGGACATAGGAATCCTTCTTGCAGGAGCTTTCTGCTTCATCCCTGGCTTGGTGTTGGCAGTAGTGCCAAACTCTTTCTTGACCACTTTCTTCTTGGAAGTTACCTCCTCATCAACCATGAAGTCTTCATCCTCAAAATATGATGCCTTCTTCTTCTTCTGCCTAGTTGCAGCTTTGGGCAGGTTGCTGGGAGTGATTCTGCTCCCATCATCATAACTTCTCTCACAGGGACTAGTGCCCTCACTCATCTAAACCTGTTCCTTAGACTGATTCTAGCTGTCACTGTTGTCAGACATGCTGAAAGCTGAAGGCTAACCTTGTGCATAGATATAGATGAGAGAGAGTGGATGAGCATCACAAAGTGCAGAGATTTTGCAAAACAAATCAGCCAAAAACTTAGTTTTAGTTTTCTACAGAAGGCATTCCAGAGCTATCGATTTGTGGAACTCGGTGACATTGAAGCAATGTTTAGAGTCTAAACTGGTGAAACCAGTCAGACCGAGACACGGTTCGGCGACTCTGAGATTGCTAGGGTTTCACAGAGCTCTGAACTCGGTCACACTGATTTGCGAGATTCGGTCAGACTGAAAATAACAATTGCTATGGCCAAGGCCAAATCGGTGAGACCGATTTCTACAACTCGGTCGGTCCGAGATGAGTTTGGAGGAAACCTAACCTTAAGTTTTAGAATCAAAACTAATCTAATGAGGTTTTCGATTGGATAGGAGTGTTTCAAACATGGTAAGATTCATGGCATTGACCTAAGTGCGGGAATCAGATGAAAAGATTGCACATAGGGTTGAGCTCATACCCTAACTTGGCGGTGAGCTTTCTACAACAACAATGGAGGAGAATCCATTCACGGTGGCGGAGACCAGTGGCAGGAGGTCGCTAGCGACGGATGAGAAGATCCGGAGACCTCGTGTCGGCAGAGCTGGACAGCGCGGGCGAAGGGTTTCGGAGAAATTTCCAAAAATTCGACCCGTGGGTATATATGTCCAGACCCTGTCGGTGTGACCGAGTGGAACAACTCGGTGCCACCGGGATGGAGAATCGCAAGCGGTTACTGCAACTCGGTGACAACGAAGTGTTCAAATCGGTTGCATCGAGATTGAAACCTAGATCAACTTAATGAACTCGGTACAACCGAAAGGAGTGAATCGGTCAGACCAAAATACATCAAGAGGTTTTGGAAGTTTAAGTCTATGACGAATCGGTGGCTCCGAGTGCTCCTCACCCAGAGGGTTCTAATATGACTTGATCAGACTTTGTGATGTAGCATGAATAGAGTTTGAGACGAGAAAAGCATGGATAGCTAGAGAGAGTTGATGTCTGCTAGAACTACATCGGTATTTCCCCAAAGAGGAAGGGATGATGTAGTATAGCGACGGTAGGTATTTCCTTAGTGATGAGACCAAGGTTATCGAACCAGTAGGAGAACCTCCTCACACAACGTAAACAAAACCTGCACACAAATAACAAATACTCGCAACCCGACGTGTTAAAGGGGTTGCCAATCCCTTTCTGGTACGATGCCTCAAGATAGGCAAAAATGTGAGGTAAAAAGTGGTAGATAGGATAAATAGATCGCGGAACAAATAAATTGCAGCAACATATTTTTGTATTTTTGGTTTAATAGATCTGAAAATAAATGCAAGATAAAATAGATCGCAAAGGAAAATATGATGAAAAGAGACCCGGGGGCCGTAGGTTTCACTAGTGACTTTTCTCGAGAAAAATAGCAAATGGTGGGAAAACAATTATTGTTGGGCAATTCATAGAACTTCAAATAATCATGATGATATCCAGGCAATGATCATTATATAGGCATCACGTCCAAGATTAGTAGACCGACTCCTGCCTGCATCTACTACTATTACTCCACACATTGACCGCTATCTAGCATGCATCTAATGTATTAAGTTCATGAGAAAATGGAGTAATGCAATAAGAATGATGACATGATGTAGACGAGATCCGTTTATCTATTGCGGCAGATATAGATCTCATCTTGTTATCCTTAGTAGCAACGATACATACGTGTCGGTTCCCCTTCTGTCACTGGGATCAAGCATCGTAAGATCGAACCCACTGCAAAGCACCTCTTCCCATTGCAAGATAAATAGATCAAGTTGGCCAAAAAAACCCAAATATCAAAGAAGAAATACGAGGCTATAAGCAATCATCCATATAAGAGATCAAAGAAGACTCAAATAACTTTCATGGATGAAAACATAGATCTGATCATAAACTCAAAGTTCATCGGATCCCAACAAACACACCACCAAAAGACTTACATCATATGGGTCTCCAAGAGACCATTGTATTGATAATCAAGAGAGAGAGAGAGAGGAAGCCATCTAGCTACTAACTATGGACCCGTAGGTCTACAAATAACTACTCACGCATCATAGGAGTGGCACAAATGGAAGTGGTGCACCCCTCCATGACTGTAGCGACCAGACCTCAAACAGTCTGATCTCTGTGCATCAGTGTCATCCCTGGATTGGTAATGCTGACACGCACAGTACTTGAGGATTTACAACAGAGTAGCAATCACACACTTATTACATCGAATGTCTCAAAAGAGAACTTATTACAATAATATGGCTTAAGGCCATCTAATAACGATAACAACGGAAGGCTTGGAAGATAAAGTGAGTCCATCAACTCCAACGGCATAGCTGAGTGAAAGACAACGACCTATGGCACCTTACTCATTGTCTGAAAAGTCTGCAACATGAACGTTGCAGCCCGAAACGGGTCAGCACATGGAATATGTTGGCAATGTAACACATAGAGTAATGAACGGAATAAATGCTATCACTACATGCATATATGGCTGGTGGAAAGCTCTATGGTTATAGTTTTGCATAAAGCCAATTTTCTCCTACAACAAAGGAATAATTTTTATTTAACTATCATGGTGGTTGTTAAACATTGAGAAGGTTCCTCCAACTCAATCCCAATTAAACATCATCATTAACCCAATCAAATTATATTTAGAGTGATGAGATCAACATGATAATCCAAGAACCAGATACTCAAGATGTCCATAACTGGGGACACGGCTAAACATGATTAGTTTGTACACTCTGCAAAGGTTTGCGCACTTTTCCCCACAAGACTTGAATACATCCATGGTCGGAGATTCGAGACACAGTCTTTCTGAAACAATAACTCGTTACTCTAGGTGGACAGTTACACCTACTTACCCCTACATCTGCTAGCCCACCACTGAAAGAGGTCATGCGACATACTCAACTATGCTAGAGCCCATAATAGCTTGTGGCTGCACACGAAAGTTTCCAGCATGAATAATCTTATGATCCCTTTGAGCATGGGTGGCGGACCGTAGGATGATCACACGGGTACTCCGGGATATCCTTGGACAACACTGGATTCTCCATGTGCCGTGAGAACCACTGGGTACTCTAGGGTGCCTCAAGCAATCCACCCAGATGTTTATTTTAGTAGCCACCTGAAGTTAACCATTAATTAGCAATACTCACATCTGTCATGGATACACTCACCCAAAACAACGTCTACGAGCATAGCATAGCAATATAAACATAACATAGAAGTAACTCCCAAAGGTTTGATGATAAACATGGCAATAGGTACTACCTCATCATCTACTTCCCAAAACCCACATGTTAAACAGATCCTAACCATGCAATTGTTTGAGGGTTGATCTAATGCAATAAAACTGGGTAGTAAAGAGGTATGATCAAAGTGTTTCTTGCCTTGCTGATGATCCGTGAAACCTAGAGACTCGTAGTAGCGCGCCTCGCACTCCGGGTACTCTATCGCAAACAAACAAGCATACAATAAGCACTCTACTAGAGGTACGGGTAAAACTCAAATAAGAGATCTAACCAGAAAGTTCAACTGAAGAACTCCGGTTTGCAAAAAGAATCAAAAGAAACGAAGCAACAAAACTCAAACTGCGAAAGAAACAAGATCCGTTTACTAATCTGGACTAAAGTCAAATTTTATAGTACCAAAATCTTGTTCAAGTTGGTTAAACAGAAAGAGGGCTTCGAGGCTAAGATCTAGGAGCTTGAATCGCCTGATTCTGATAAACGAGCGAAAAGATAAACTAAAACGAAGATCAGGGCAGAAATAGCGATCGAAAATAATCGCGGAAAAACCATGGAAAAAGAAAACTGATGAACAGGCTAACGAACGAACGTTCGCTATCTGCGGCTAACCAGTGAACACCGTTCGTTAAAATGAACGCACGGACGAGCGTCCTCTATTTAACTAAACTGAGATAAAGCAAACCGATCTAATCTAAAAAAATGAATCTAGGTTTAAAAAACCGAATGGTTTTCTTGACTAAACCGGCGGCGGCTCCTCCGCGCACTAGTGGTGGCGAGAGGCGGCGGTGCTAGGGCGGCGGCAGCGCTAGGGTTCGGGGCGGAGGGGCGAGCTGGCGGGGCTGGCGGCTTGGGCAGTCTCGTTGTCACTTACTATTGGCTTCTTGTCCAGAAGCACCGTCTCATAGAAGTCTCGTTGGTCCTTTGTATGGAACCTGTACTCAACAGTTGTCCTCCTTCTTATGACATATGGGTCATTCTGCCTCCATAGCCTGAGACCTACATCCTTTCTTAACTTCATGTTCTCAGCCACTGGATGGGTGTCATGATGGTCAGGAATCTTGGGCTTTAACTTTCTAAGCACTTGCCCTTCATCTTCTTCTTCCACTTCAGGAACTGGGGCCTTATTCTTCTCAGCCGCTGGAACGTGTCTGGTGGATCTCTTGTGGGCTTGAGCAGCAGCCTTGGGGGTAGTCTTGGGCTTTGATGGAGCAGCCCCTGATCTGATTGCATCCCCCATCAATTTTTGCGTTTTTGCAGGAGGTCCATCTTGCTCTTCTTCCTCATCTGGGTGTCTGATCATAGAAGATCTCCCAATAACTCTGGCCATGGTCTTTTTGACACTCTCCTTCCTCTTCTTGCCCTCACCAGCCTCTTTGGGTTCAAATTTGAACTCCATGGTTTCCTGGGTTGAGGCTCTGGCTTTGGACATAGGAATACTTACTGCAAGAGCTTTCTGCTTCAGCCCTGGCTTGGTGTTGGCAGTAGTGTCAAACTCTTTCTTGACCACTTTCTTCTTGGAAGTGACCTCCTCATCAACCTTGAAGTCTTCATCCTCAGAATATGATGCCTTCTTCTTCTTCTGCCTAGTTGCAGCTTTGGGCAGGTTGCTAGGAATGCTTCTGCTCCCATCATCATAACTTCTCTCAGAGGGACTAGTGCCCTCACTCATCTGAACCTATTCCTTAGACTGATTCTAGCTGTCACTGTTGTCAGACACGCTAAAAGCGGAAGGCTGACCCTGTGCATAGATATAGATGAGAGAGAGTGGATGAGCATCGCAAATTGCAGAGATTTTGCAAAACAAATCAGTCAAAAACTTAGTTTTAGTTTTCTACAGAAGGCATTCCAGACCTACCAATTTGTTGAACTCGGTGACTTTGAAGCAATGTTTAGAGTCTAAAATGGTGAAATCGTTCAGACCGAGACACGGTTCAGCGACTCTGAGATTGCTAGGGTTTCACAGAGCTCTGAAGTCTGTCACACTGATTTGCGAGATTCGGTCAGACTGAAAATAACAAGTGCTATGGCCTAGGCTAAATCGGTGAGACTGATTTCTACAACTCGGTCGGTCCGAGATGAGTTTGGCGGAAACCTAACCCTAAGTTTTAGAATCAAAACTAATCTAATGAGGTTTTTGATTGGATAGGAGTGTTTCAAACTTGGTAAGATTCATGGAATTGACCTAAGTGCGGGAATCAGATGAAAAGATTGCACATAGGGTTGAGCTCATACCCTAACTTGCAGGTAAGCTTGCTACGACATCAACGGAGGAGGAGAATCCATTAACGGCGGCGGAGACCAGCGACAGGGGGTTGCTGGCGAATGAGGCGATGATCCGGAGACCTCGAGTCTGTAGTGCTGGACAACGCGGGCGAAGGGTTTTGGAGAAATTTCCAAAAATTCGACCCGTGGGTATATATATCGAGACCCTGTCGGTGTGACCGAGTGCAACAACTCGGCGCCACCAGGATGTAGAATCACAAGCGGTTACTGCAACTCGGTGAGACCGAAGTGTTCAAATTGGTTGCACCGAGATTGAAACCTAGGTCAACTTAATGAACTCGGTACGGTCTAAAGGAGTGAATCGGTCTGACCAAAATACATCAAGAGGTTTTGAAGGTTTAAGTCTATGACGAATCGGTGGCTCCGAGTGCTCCACACCCAGAGGGTTCTAATCTGACTTGATCAGACTTTGTGATCTAGCATGAATAGAGTTTGAGACGAGAAAAGCATAGATAGCTAGAGAGAGTTGATGTCTGCTAGAACTACATCGGTATTTCCTCAAAGAGGAAGGGATGATGTTGTATAGCGATGGTTGGTATTTCCCTTAGTTATGAGACCAAGGTTATCTAACCAGTAGGAGAACCTCCTCACACAACGTAAACAACACCTGCACACAAATAACAAATACTTGCAACCCGACATGTTAAAGGGGTTGCCAATCCCTTTCGGGTACGACGCCTCAAGATAGGAAAAAACGTGAGGTAAAAAGTGATAGATAGGATAAATAGATCGCAAAACAAATAAATTGCAGCAAGGTATTTTTGTATTTTTGGTTTAATAGATCTGAAAATAAATGCAAGTGAAAATAGTTCGCAAAGAAAAATATGATGAAAAGAGACCCGAGGGCCATAGGTTTCACTAGTGGCTTCTCTCTAGAAAAATAGCAAATGGTGGGAAACAATTAATGTTGGGCAATTGATAGAACTTCAAATAATCATGACAATATCCAGGCAATGATCATTATATAGGCATCACGTCCAAGATTAGTAGACCGACTCCTGCCTGCATCTACTACTATTACTCCACACATCGACCGCTATCTAGCATGCATCTAGTGTATTAAGTTCATGAGAAAACGGAGTAATGCAATAAGAATGATGACATGATGTAGACGAGATCCATTTATCTATTGTGGCAGATATAGATCTCATCTTTTTATCCTTAGTAGCAACGATACATACGTGTCGGTTCCCCTTCTGTCACTGGGATCAAGCACCGTAAGATTGAACCCACTGCAAAGCACCTCTTCCCATTGCAAGATAAATACATCAAGTTGGCCAAACAAAACCAAAATATTGGAGAATAAATACGAGGCTATAAGCAATCATCCATATAAGAGATCAAAGAAGACTCAAATAACTTTCATGGATGAAAACATAGATCTGATCATAAACTCAAAGTTCAGCGGATCCCAACAAACACACCACCAAAATACTTACATCATATGGGCCTCCAAGAGACCATTGTATTGATCATCAAGAGAGAAAGAGAGAGGAAGCCATCTAGCAACTAACTACGGACCCGTAGGTGTACAAAGAACTACTCACACATGTTAGGAGAGGCACCAATGGAAGTGGTGAACCCCTCCATGACTGTAGCGACCAGACCTCAAACAGTCTGATCTCTGTCCATCAGTGTCATCCCTGGATCGATAATGCTGACATGCATGGTACTTGAGGATTTATAACAAAGTAGCAATCACACACTTATTACATCGAATGTCTCAAAAGAGAACTTATTACAATAATATGGCTTAAGGCCATCTAATAACGATAACAACGAAAGGCTTGGAAGAGAAAGTGAGTCCACCAACTCCAACGGCATAGCTGAGTGAAAGACAATGACCTATGACACCTTACTCATTGTCTGAAAAGTCTGCAACATGAACGTTGCAGCCTAAAACGGGTCAGCACATGGAATATGCTCGCAATGTAACACATAGAGTAATGAACGGAATAAATGCTATCACTACATGCATATATGGCTGGTGGAAAGCTCTATGGTTACAGTTTGGCATAAAACCAAGTTTTCCCTACAACAAAGGAATAAATTTTATTTAACTATCATGGTGGTTGTTAAACATTGAGAAGGTTCCTCCAACTCAATCCCAATTAAACATCATATTAACCCAATCAAATTATATTTAGAGTGATGAGATCAACATGGTAATCCAAGAACCAGATACTCAAGATGTCCATAACCGGGGACACGACTAACCATGATTAGGTTGTACACTCTGCAGAGGTTTACACACTTTTCCCCACAAGACTCGAATACATCCATAGTCGGAGATTCGATACACAGTCTTTCTGAAACAATAACTCGTTACTCTGGGTGGACAGTTACACCTACTTTCCCCTACATCTGCTAGCCCACCACTGAAAGAGATCATGCGACATACTCAAGTATGCTAGATCCCACATAATAGCTTGTGGCTGCACACGGAAGTTTCCAGCATGAATAATCTCATGATCCCTTTGAGCCTGGGTGGCGGACCGTAGGATGATCACACGGGTACTCCGGGATATCCTTGGACAACACTGGATTCTCCAGGTGCCCTGACAACCACTGGGTACTCCAGGGTGCCTCAAGCAATCCACCCAAATGTGTACTTAAGTAGCCACCTGAAGTTAACCATTAATTAGCAATACTCACATCTGTCATGGATACACTCACCCAAAACAACGTCTACGAGGATAGCATAGCAATATAAATATAACGTAGAAGTAACTCCCAAAGGTTTGATAATAAACAGGGCAATAGGTACTACCTCATCATCTACTTCCCAAAACCCACATGTTAAATAGATTCTAACCATGCAATTGTTTGAGAGTTGATCTAATGCAATAAAACTGGGTAGTAAAGAGGTATGATCAAAGTGCTACTTGCCTTGCTGATGATTTGTGAAACCTAGAGACTCGCAGTAGCACGCTTCACACTCCGGGTAGTCTATCGCAAACAAACAAGCATACAATAAGCACTCAACTAGAAGCACGGGTAAAACTCAAATAAGAGATCTAACCAAAAAGTTCAACTGAAGAACTCCGGTCTGCAAAAAGAATCAAAACAAATGAAGCAACGAAACTCAAACTGCAAAAAAACAAGATCCATTTACTAATCTCAACTGAAGTCAAATTTTACAGTACCAAAATCTTGTTCAAGTTGGTGAAACAGAATCGAGACGAAGATCTAGGTGCTTGAATCGCCTGATTCTGATAAACAAGCGAAAAGATAAACTAAAATGAAGATCAGGGCAGAAATCACGATCGAAAATAATCGTGGAAAAACCCTGGAAAAAGAAAATTGACGAAAGGCTAATGAACGAATGTTCGCTATCTGCGGCAAACGGGTGAACACCATTCGTAAAAATGAACACATGGACGAGTGTCCGCTATTTAACTAAACCAGGAAAAACTGAACCGATCTAATCTAAAGAAAGGAATCTAGGTTTTTTTAAAAACTGGACGGTTTTCTCGAATAAACCGGCGGCGGCAGCGGCGGTTATACCTCCGGCGAGGTCGGCGGTGGCGGCGGGATCGACGATGGCTCCTCTGGCGACGGCGGTCGGCGGCGGCGGCAGTGGCACTAGGGTTCGGGGCGGTAGGGCGGGCTGGCGGGGCTTGTGGCTTGGGCCTCGGCCTTAGAAGAGGCCGGCCGGGTCGATGTCCCAGGCGGACACGGCCCGGTAGGTCGGTTCCTTTTTTTTCAATAATTTCGACGTGCAGAAAAATGATTAAAATAAATTCTAAACTGACTATAAAAATCCTTAAATAAATTTTCCCTGTCCTCTAAAAATATAGCGGACAAAGGGAACATTTATTTGGGCCTCTAATGCAATTTTGAACAATGCATTTTTTCCTAATTCAAATAAAATAGCAATAAAACTCCAAAAAAAACTCTTATTTGATTTTAATATTTAACCTCCAATATTTCTTTATTTTGGAGAAGTCATTTCATCCCCTCTCTTTTATTTTCATATAAGAAATATTCAAAAAGAAAAATAATTAAAACCTAATGATCCTCTTTTCAAAATTTGAGGAAACCTCAAATATGAAAATAACGAAATCCCCAACTCTCTCGTGGGTCCTTGAGTTGCGTAGAATTTCTAGGATCAACCCAAGAATGCAATAAAATATGATATGCAATGATGATCTAATGTATAACATTCCAAATTGAAAATTTGGGATGTTGCAATGACGTTGTCTAGATTGGATCAGGTGATTCTGGAGGAAAAAGTCCATTTTAAATCTTGAACTCATAGAGGTTCGGTGAATCAAACCATCAAGTCCCAATCCCTATTGTTTACACCCTAAACTATGCATTCCCGGTCTAAATCAAACCCTGGAGTCGTTTGCCAAACAGGGATTGCAAAGGATGGCTGGGATTGGTGGTGGAACCTATTTGCTGCTCACAGCAGTGCCTACGCCTGCGCGTGGGCTGGCCCATTTCGCGGCCGCGCTGCCCGTTCACTGCTTTTTTTCCATTCATTTCTTTTGCTGACCTTTTGTTTTATTTTATCTTCTACTCCCTCCGTTCGGAATTACTTGTCGCAGAAATGGATGTATCTAGACGTATTTTAGTTATAGATACATCCAATTCCGAGACAAGTAATTCCGAACGGAGGGAGTAGGTTTTTTCTTTCTGGTTCTTTCATGGTCTTCCTTCCTTTTCCTTTTGGTTTTTTCTTTCTTTTATTTTTTGTTTTCCTTTTTCTTCCATTAATACATTATAAGGAAATGTTTCATTGTGCATTTTTTCGTTAGTAATACTTTAATACGACGAACAATCTATGTTTCTTCTGTTTATTTTTACTTTCTTCTTTTTTGTGTATTTTCAAATTGTTCAGCGTATATCACAGTAATGTTCATTGTGTATTTTCAAATTGTTCAGCATATATTATAGTAATGTTCATTGTATATTAACAAATTGTTTAGCGTATATCACACAATGTTCAGTATTTAAGAAATGTTCATTGTATATTACAAAAATGTTCAATGTATATTAAAAAATGTTCAATGGTCGAAATTATTCATTTTTGTATTAAAACGCAGACGCACACCCTGCTCGATGCTGTGTCGCCCTGCTTTATTTTTTTCTGTTAAAAAAATAAGCCGCAGGGTTGGCTCGAACCCGAGACCTTGTGTTGTCCACAGACGGAATTTAAAACAAGTTCCTTATTTTGAAAATTTGTTCAGAATGTTTTTTTGTATTATGACAACTTTTTAGAGAAATCTTTGTGATTTGAAAAATTGGTTCAGTTCCAAAAAAAAGTCACAAAAATAAAAAATGTTGGTGTGTTCTAATTTTGTTCTCGAGTTTAAAAAAAATATTCCTATATTTCATAAAATTCTAAAAAAGTCCGTATTTTCAATAAAAACAGGAGATTAAAAATGTTCCATTTTCAAAATTGTTTGCAAATTTTAAAGAATGTTCATTTTCCTAATTTTGTTCGGGTGTTTTAAAAAATGTGCATGTTCCAAAAGTTTGGTTGAATTATCCAAATTTAGTTTCGTAAATTTGTTCACAAATTTGAAATGTGGTCGCTTTTCATAAACACTCAACAAGAATCAAGACATTTTTTGCATTCGAAATTTTAAAAACTATTCTAATCTGGTGTTGATTCTTATAGTTTTGTGTGGGTTTTCTTTAGGCCTATATTGCTTTGTGTTGATAATTGAACAAATTTAGTCGGTAGCTGCACTGGTAGTACCAGCGTATCTGTTGCGCCAGATCCTAGGTTCGATACTTGGCTAGCGCACTTTTTTTTGGCGGTCGCCAGTTTTCATGGGCCGGCCTGGTCGGATTTAGCGTTACAGGCTCACGCTCTGCATGGTTGCCAGTTTACATGGGCCGGCCCGGTCGGCCAACTTTTTTTGAGCAAACAAATAGGCTGGTCCACCAGACAAATCCCGGTTGACTTTTGTCAGGGTTTGATCTAGACCGGGATTGCATAATTTAGGGTGTAAATGACCGGGATTTGGACTTGAGGGTTTGATTCGCCGAATCTCTATGAGTTCAAGGTTTAAAATGAACTTTTCTGATTCTGGACTCTGCGGTGGCTGGATCAATATTTCGTCACCTCCCCTAGGGTTTCTGGAATATTGTGGTATTTATAGAGCAAAGAGGCAGTTCGGGGGGCACCCGAGGTGGGCACAAGCCCCCAGGGCGTGCCTGGGCCTCCTGGCGCGCCCTGGTGGGTGTTGCTCCCCTCGAGCAGCCCCTTAGGTGCTTCCTTGGCCCATTGGCTTTCTTCTGGCCCAAAAAATTCCTCCAGGAGTTGCATTGCATTCGGACTTCGTTTGATATTGGTTTCCTCCAATGTAAAAAACATGCAGAAAACAACAACTGGCACTGTGCACTATGTCAATAGGTTAGTACCAAAAATGATATAAATGACTATAAAATGATTGTAAAACATCCAAGAATGATAATATAACAACATGAAAAAATCAAAAATTATAGATACGTTGGAGGCGAATCAGCATCCCCAAGCTTAATTCCTGCTCGTCCTCGAGTAGGTAAATGACAAAAACAGAATTTTTGATGTGGAATGCTGCCTAACATGTTCATCACATTCTTTTCTTTGTAGCATGGACATATGGACTTTTATTTGATTCAAAGCAATAGTCTAGTTTTGACACTAAGACTTTAATACTCAAGCCACTACAAAAAAAAGACACATCCGTGACAATTTGGGCCGAACGGAAAAAAATTATGTCATACTTATGACACTTCTATGACGATAATTGTGACAAAACCCGGTATCATCATAGATGTGGTTGGTCCTACTTCTATGACAAAAAATCATGACAGAAAATGGGCTTTTCGTCCTGGGCGGGCCGGAGACGCAGCTGCATGACATTCTTTGGGCCGTCCATGACGGAAAAAACCATGGTAGAAGTGAGGGCAAGGAAAATATCAGGTTGTTCCCGGTTACGTTGGATGGTCGGGGCCGAGCGATGCATGGAGGTTTGCATGTTTCTCTCGTACACGCACGCGCGTGGGTGCGAGGCGTTGGGCTCTAACTGAACCCGAGCGAGGCGTTCGCCTACTGAACTCGAGCGATTGCACTGCAGGCTACGCGTTACTGAACCCGAGCTATCGATCGATGGCTGTTAACTGAACCCGATCGAGCGATTCGTTCGCTACTGTTGCTAACTGAAGCCGATCGAACCCTGTTGCCTCCTTCCTTTGATGAACAGTGAGCATTGTTGGGGGGTTTGAATGAATAGTTCCCGGTGGGGGTGGATGAACAGGACCCCGTGGTGTTGCCTCTGGATGAACAGGACCCCAATCAATCCAGCCGGCTGGGGCTAGATGAACAGGACCCCGTGGAGGGCTAGATGAATAGGATGACCCGGTGGAGGGCTGGTTGAACAGTAGCCGGTGGAGGGCTGGATGAACAGTAGCCCGTGGAGGGGTGGTTGAATAGGAGCCCGTGGAGAGGGCTGGTCGAACAGTAGCTGGTGGAGTAGCGCGCGGTGGAGGCTGGATGAAAAGGAGCCCGTGGATGAACAGTCGCAGGTAGAGGCTGGAGGAGGTCGACGGTGGATGAACAGTAGCCCGTGGAGGCTGGAGGAGGTCGACGGTGGAGATGAACAGTATCCCGTGGAGTCCCGTTTTGCGGTACGCCATACCCCTCCCGATGAACATGACCCCCGTTCGACCGTAGCGCTCCAACACAAGTCTGTTTCCTCTGTTTTGCGGTACACCACACCCCTCCTGATCAACAGGTGTCGGCCGAAGGCTGTTAGGGCCCGCAGTGCTTCGTGCTTCGTGCTTGCCCCTTCGCCTCTCTGCTCAGCCAAGTCCGGACGTGCCTTGGGCCCGAGGGCTACTGTCGGCGTTCTGGGAACGGGGGTCCCCAGACTTGCCTGCCTGCAGCATGCGCGTGGCTCAAGGGGCGGCCCAGCATGGCCCATCTTCGTCAACACGAGCTCAAGACCCTCGCGAGGGGCCAAGGCTCGCAGGGCGGACGACAGGAGGCTTCCTCAGGCACGGCCTTGTCAGGCTGACTCGCGAGGAGGCAGAGAGATCAAGGCGGGGTACCTCGCGAGGTGCCCATGACGCAAGCCATGACGACCAAGGGTGCCAGGCGGGTGCTAGCCCGCATAGTGTCCTTCTTTCCCCTTTGGTGCAAAGGGAGCAAGCGCAGGCGAGAGCATCAAGCAAAGGCTCCCATTTCGGTGCAACAAGACCAAGACCAGCAGGACGGCAGGATGGAAGTCATCGTGGAGCCCAAGCCGGCGTCACCACCAGAGCCTTTGACAGGTGAGGACCAACTTTAGTCAGGATAAGTGTACTAGATGTTCCCCTTCAAAATGGCCAATTGTTGGCGCCCTTCCTGCTCAATATTTGGGAAGAGGCCCAGGGCCTTTGCCTATAAATAGGACTAGCCACCCCCAGGGTAGAGGCATGAAGGAGAGGGCCATAAAAGAGAGGGGCATCAAAGAGAGAGGCATCCAGAGAGAGAGTGACTGAACTCCCTCTCACAGTTTATCACACCAGCCAAGAACAGACCCTCGCGAGGCTGTTCTTCCTTGTACTGCTCATCATCAGCCCAAGAGGCAATCCACCACACCACAAACTAGAGTAGGGTATTACACCACAATGGTGGCCCGAACTAGTATAAACCCTGTGTCCCTTGTGTTGTTCCCTTTCGTAGCTTAGATCCTAGCAAGGTGGCAAAGTGCAGGTAGGCAGAAGGCCGAATCTCCACGCGCACCCCAGTGTTTGAATCTATAGGGTCTGCCGGAACCCGAAATCCGACATTTGGCGCGCCAGGTAGGGGTGCGCCGGAATTTGTCTTCCACCGCCCTGTTCTTCACCGACCATCACGTCCATGTCGGATGCTCGTCGGGCCCGCGCCGAGCACCGATCCGCTCTCGCTTCCCGCGTTGCCCAGACGGCCCACATCGGCGGCCACCACCGCCGTTCCCCATCGCCCGCTGTCAACGCTGCCACCGGCCCGGCGGGGAACGAGCAGCAGGCATCATCGAAGCATCCATCCATGAGGCGAGACGGCCGCACTACCACTCCCTCGCTCGCCCCGGCCAGCTCTTCGTCCCGCGCGCCCCGCGCGGCCATGCAGGCTCGGGCTGCGCTCATTGCGGCAAACGAGCTCCTGTGCTACCACCCGGTCGACGACGTCTACAAAGAATGGCTCGACCACGTTGCCGAGCTTGTCCGCGCCATAGAGGGCTCCCCCGCGCCGTCCTTCTCGCTGCACCGCGCCCCACCCTGCGGGGGCAATGAAGCTCCGGGGGCGCCTCAGCTGCCTCCCCCTCAAGAAGGCGCCCTGGACCCAAGGCGCGTGGCCCCTGGACGGCACCCACCCCGTCCTGCGCCAGCGCAGCAAGAGCGGAGCTGCCAAGAGGTTCCTCGTCCCCAAGAAGCTGCCCTAGTGCTCCCTGCTCCAGTCCGTCGCAACCATGCTCCTGCTCCGGCACACCAAGACCCCGCACTGCTCCCAGTTGTAGCGCATGGGGGCCCGCAAGACCAAGCCCCTCGTCTCCAGAGGCCTCCCGTGGCCACAGCAGGCTGCCGCGCCTTCACCACCGAGCTGCGTAGCGTCGCGTGGCCCTGCAAGTTCAAGCCAGACCTGCCCCCTCGCTACGACGGCACGGCCGACCCTGCTGAGTTCCGCCAGCTCTACGAGCTGGGCATCGAAGCCGCCAATGGGGGTGAGAAGGTCATGGCGAACTGGTTTCCCATGGCACTCAAGGACGGGGCCCGCACCTGGCTCCTAAACCTGGCCCCAGGCACGATCTCCTCCTGGGACGAGATGCGCACCCGTTTCATCGCCAACTTCCAAGGTACTCGCGACCGGCCGCCTGCCGTGAGCGACATGCGCCGCATCAAGCAGCAACTAGGGGAGACCCTGCAGAAGTACATCTAGCGCTTCAACAGCGCACAACTCAAGATTCCCAGGGTGACCGAGGAGGCCATCATCTCAGCCTTCTCCGACGGCGTGCGTGACGTCAAGATGAAGGAGGAGCTGGCGATGCATGAAGATCTGTGCACTTCCCTGGAGCTGTTCAACCTGGCAACCAAGTGCGCCAGGGCTGAGGAAGGGCGCCTATCCCTCCTCGAGCTGCCGGCCGCAGACCCGGAAGAGAAGAAGTCCAAGGCCAAGGACATGAAGCGCAAGGGGGCTTCCGTGCTTGTGGCAGAACCAGACACCAAGCGGGGCAGAGATCAGCCCGAGTCTTTCAAGGGCAGCCGGTACTGTGTGTACCACGACCTCCACACCCACAACACCAACGAATGCCAAGAGCTCTGGGCCGTGCGAGAAGGAAGGGTCGGCCGGTGCCCCGACCGCAATGATCGGGGCTACGGCCGAGGAGGAGGAAGGAACACAGGATGCTGGGCAGACCGCGGCCCTCGCCAAGGGTGGCGCGACCGACCTCGCGAGGATCGCTGGCAGGATCCACCTTGCGAGGGAGACTAGAGGGATCAGCCTCGCGAAGATCGCCCGCAAGGAAACGCAGGCCTCCCTCCGCTGCCTCCACAGCCAAGGAGGAACGAGGACCATCATCAGGACGAGGGGGCTGGGGGCTTCCAGGAGCCACGCGCGATCGCCTGCATCCTGGGCGGAGCTCAGGCCCCAGCCTCTCAACGCATCTTCAAGCAGTTCGCTCGCGAAGTGAATGCAGTCCTCCCCAAGCTTGAAGCCACGTGCCCCCTCAGGTGGTCGGCATGCGCCATCACATTCAGCTCAGCGGATCATCTCAAGTGCGCGGCCACAGCCGGAGTCCTCCCAATGCTTTGCTCCCCGGTCATCAGTAACGTGCAAGTCACTAGGACCCTCATCGACGGTGGGGCAGGGCTCAACGTCCTGTCCGTAGAGACATTCAACAATCTCCAAGTGCCTTACGATCAGCTTCAGCCAACCAAGCCTTTCTCTGGAGTCATCGACGGCTCCACAGTCCAAATCGGGCAGGTCTGCCTCCCTGTCACCTTCGGGGCCCGCAACAACTACCGCACCGAGCTCATTGACTTCGACATCGCCCACATCCGCCTGCCATACAACGCCATCCTCGGCTACCTAGCTCTTGCCAAGTTCATGGCCGTGACTCATCACGGCTACAACGTCCTCAAGATGCCAGGAAGCGGTAGAGTCATCACGGTCCCCTGTGAAGAAAGAGATGCAGTGTGCTCCCTGGAACGAGCTTTCCAGGCCGCATCACTTGAAGACCCAGACCGCGGGAGCGGGATGCTCCCCGAAGCCGATCCCAACAAGAAGAAGACATCGCCAGGCCCGACCCCTCAGGAGGCAGGCCCCTCAGGGTCTGTGCCAGCTCAGGGGGCACCTCCTTCTGTCGCATAGGGAGGCACGCCTGGCACCCTCCTCAAGCAGGGCTCGGGGGCTCCCACTTGGAGGGCCACCGACCTTGCTAAGGTCACGAGGGAGGCGTTTGGGCACCACTTGGAGGCGTGTTTCAGAGCACGTTTCCCTCAGGAAGGAGCAAAGCGAGGAGGGCCAAACCCTCAGGAGTTCGTCAGTCAGGTCACACAGGAATTGCAGGAGTCAAGAGTCATGAGTGGCAGCCGCCGCTTACTAGCCGCAGCTCCCCATCCAAGCGAGGATGGTGGGCTGCGCGTCTGCATCAACATCCCAGGGCTCAACCGAGCCGCCTCTCAGGAGTGCTTCTGGCCCTCATGCGTGGGGCGCTGTGAAGGCCCACCCCACAACTATGTTCACATGCCCTACGGCTTGCCGAACGCGGCTGCAGTGCGTGAGCGCCTCATGAGGGGCATCCTGGAGGTTCAGGAGGCCAGGCGTTCTGCAGTCCTGGCGGAGACGGAGATGGTTCGTGAGGAGCCACTAGCGCCTCCGGAGCCCCCCGAGGCTCCTGGGCCTGGGGGATCGTGAAGATCGACTCCCACAGCCCGCTACGTCTACTACTTCAACACCCCTTGATCGTCAACACTATCAGGTGACACCTTTCAAGTTTCATTTCCAGCTGGGAGCGCCCCTAGGGCTACATCATTCCCAGGCCGCGTGGGTCCGTCCCTGCGGCGTGTACCCCTTTTGTTCATGTTTTTAGCTTACCTTGTTGGGGGCGCCCCTCGGGCTGCATCATCCCCAAGTCGCGCGGGTCGGACCCGGCGGCATGTATCCCTCTTGCGGTTATTCTCTGTTTATGCATTCGACCCATCATGCTTGTTATTTGGTGCCTGCTCGTGGCACCCCTTCTTCCTTCGTGTCGGCCGCTTGTGCG
>NC_041383.1:191231600-191260792 GCF_002162155.2 Triticum dicoccoides
TCGCTCGAGGGCCGGGACCCGAGGACGTAGAGCGTCGACATCTAACCAAGCTTGCGCATTAAAGGGGGCGGGTACCTGAGCATCGCGACTCAGGGCTCCTACCGGCTCTCCAACCCTCATCCTTTGGTTTTGTCCACGGCATCGCGCCCTGTCAAACCAGCAACGGCTGAGACTAGCTCGAGGGCCGGGACCCGAGGACGTAGCGCATCGACATCTGGCCAAATCTGCAGGAACACATCACCAGTCAAGGCCTAGTGCCAGGCGCAACCGGCCTTGGGGTAGGGCCCCGTGAGTCCCGCGCTGGCTCGCGGGTGCCCCGATACACCTCATCAGGCCTTTAGCGCCTTGTCGCCTCTCCAAAGCAACTAACGGCTAACCGCCGCTTGTCATAGCGGACTTCCGCTCTTCTTGTGGTGGACCTGCAAGATCCCTCCAAGGAGAAGCGCCGGGCGAGGCCCTCACGCTGTCCTCTTCACTCTTGTCCGCGCGAATCGCTTGCACGTTAAAGGGGGGGTACCTGAGCATCGCGACTCAGGGCCCCTACTGGCTTTCCAGCCCTCACCCTCTGGCTTTGTCCACGACATCGCGACCTGGCAAACTAGCGACGGCTGAGACCCGCTCGAGGGCCAGGACCCGAGGATGTAGAGCAGAAAGGGGAGCAGAGGCGAGAGGGAAGAGGCATGCGGGGACCTCGCCAGGCAACCCCTCGCTGGCCAATGCGCAAGCTTGGCACCGCACCAGGAAGCGTTTCCTGCCTCTCGAGATAATTCACCCTCCGAAAACACTAGCCATCGCTGCACCGTCACCCCATCCAGTGCGATCCCGTGTTAGTAACGCCGCATTCCTTTCTCACCAAATGATAGCTGCTTGAGCGCCAACGGGGACCTCCTGTGCATCGCAACTCAGGGGCTCTTACTGGACCCCGGGCCGCTCACCTCCTGGCCTTGACCACGGCATCGCGACCTGGCATACCAGCGATGGCTGAAGCCGCCTTGGGACCGGGACCTGTCGGCGTAGAGCACCAAGCCCTCATGACTCGTGAGGTTCAAAAGGAAGAAACTAAGCTAAGACGGAATCAACATCTCGCACTGCTTCATGATAAGGATCATATTAACACAAGGGACTACAGACATCTTACAAGCCCCCACGGGGTGTGTTCTTGGCTCCTCGCAGGAACAAAAGACACGAATCCTAAAGAACCCTGACTACAGGAACTACGACGGCAGACGCCATCATCAACACTGGGCCGCGTGAGGCCCGGCGCCAGCCTCATCCAGATCAGAGGCGGCGTCGGTCTAACGAGCCCGTCCTGCTCCAAGAGCGGCGCAGGCTCGGGGGCTCGTAGCTGTCATCGCTCGTCTTCGGAGTCGCGAAGGGCTCGGTGGAGTCGCTGGATCCTTCGAGGCGTCTGCTGCCACCGGAGGAGCGGCAGGCCTAGTCCTTGTTGCTCCTGAGCTCCGGCCGCTGCCTCTGGGGTAGCACTCCAGCCGGTGCCCATCTTCATCGAAGACCTTGAAGAGCATCATGGAAGCACCGTCGAACTCCAAGTGGATCATGAGGGCACCCCTCGTCCCGCAAACCTGGGCGATCTCGCCCCAGCCATGGGTCATGAAGACCTTACCTGGAGCGACGACCTCGACATCCGCATCGGTCACGGGAGCCTGGCAATCGGCGTGCTGCAGCCAGAGCCTGAAAGGCCCCCTTGGCGGAATCTCGAAGGTGAAGGAGGGAGGAAGGCGAATCCAAGATCGAGGAGGCATGGGGCGTGGAGCACAAACTCTCGGGAGGAGCCCTCGGCATGGACTCCAGGAGGGACAACGCGCACCGCCGTGACCCGTCAGCACCGACGGCGGCGTCGTCCATGGCGCTTGGCATCAGCTCCTGCAGGGCCCTCAAGGGACTTTTCAAGTCGTGCGGATGCCGAGGCGTCGTGGGGAGTACAGCCGCCCACATCCAGCCAACCGCCACGTGGCGCCCGAGGCCGCAGGCTGTTAGGGCCCGCGGCGCTTCGTGCTTGCCCCTTTACCTCTCTGCTCAGCCAAGTCCGGGCGCACCTTTGGTCCGGGGGCTACTGTCGGCGTTCTGGGAACGGGGGTCCCCAGACTTGCCTGCCTGCGGCCTGTGGCGTGTCTCAAGGGGCGTCCCAGCATGGCCCATCTTCGTCAACACAAGCTCAAGACCCTCGCGAGGGGCCAAGCCTCGCGGGGCGGACGACAGGAGGCTTCCTCAGGCACGGCCTCTTCAGGTTGACTCGCGAGGAGGCGGAGAGATCAAGGCGGGGTACCTCGTGAAGTGCCCATGACGCAAGCCATGATGACCAAGGGCGCCTGGCGGGCGCTAGCCCGCACAGTGTCCTTCTTTCCCCTTTGGTGCAAAGGGAGCAAGCACAGGCGAGAGCATAAAGCAAAGGCAGCCATTTCAGTGCAACAAGACCAAGACCAGCAGGACGGCAGGATGGAAGTCATCGTGGAGCCCAAGCCGGCGTCACCACCAGAGCCTTTGACAGGCGAGGACCAACTTTAGTCAGGATAAGTGTACTATATGTTCCCCTTCAAAATGGCCAATTGTTGGTGCCCTTCCCACTCAATATTTGGGAAGAGGCCCAGGGCCTTTACCTATAAATAGGACTAGCCACCCCCAGGGTAGAGGCATGAAGGAGAGGGCCATAAAAGAGAGGGGCATCAAAGAGAGAGGCATCCAGAGAGAGAGCGACTGAACTCCCTCTAGCAGTTCATCGCACCAGCCAAGAACAGACCCTCGCGAGGCTGTTCTTCCTTCTACTGCTCATCATCAGCCAAGAGGCAATCCACCACACCACAAACTAGAGTAGGGTATTACACCACAATGGTGGTCCAAACTAGTATAAACCATGTGTCCCTTGTGTTGTTCCTTTTCATAGCTTAGATCCTAGCATGGCGGCGAAGTGCAGGTAGGCAGAAGGCCGAATCCCCGCGCACACACCAGTGTTCGAATCTATAGGGTCTGCCGGAACCCGAAATCCGACAACAGGACCCTGTTTCGACCGTAGGAGGTCCAACAGAAGTCTGTTTCCTCTGTTTTGCGGTATGCTAGACCCCTCCTGACGAATAGGTTCCTATTTTGACCGTGGCCGGTCGAACACAAGGTCGTTTCCTCCGTTCTGCGGTAAGCCAGGCCTCGTTTCCATCGACTATTCCGTCCAAGCCCTCCTGATGAACACGACGATGCATTCTGTTCCAACCCAGCCGGTTGGCTCCCCATGAAGACGACGATGATGCAGTTTCTCCGTTCCTACCAACCATGTACACGAGCCCTGGTTGTACTTATGCGCGAGTAGGCGTTCGAGACCCCTCTCGTATGTATGTACATGGTCGTATTTACTTTCTTGCACCCTGGCCGCTGTATGTATGTGTACATGCTATGTGCGAGCCTCTACTACAACACGTGCGCGTCTACATCGACCAGTATGTACATACACGTTCGCGACCAGAATGACAATGCTATGTATGCTTTGACCAGGTGGGTCCCGACTGTCAGGCACTTCCTTGCATGCGAAGATGTAGCTGGTGGGTCCCAGCAGCCAGGGGGGCTGTCGGTGTCAAAACCGGCGGATCTCGGGTAGGGGGGCTCGATCTGTGCGTCTAAGGCTAATGGTAACAGGAAGTAAGGGACACGATGTTTTACCCAGGTTCGGGCCCTCTCGATGGAGGTACAACCCTACTTCCTGCTTGATTGATCTTGATGATATGAGTATTACAAGAGTTGATCTACCACGAGATTGTAGAGGCTAAACCCTAGAAGCTAGCCTATGATGATTATGATTGTCCCTCTACGGACCAAACCCTCCGGTTTATATAGACACCGGAGGGGGCTAGGATTACACAGAGTCGGTTACAAAGAAGGAGATCTAATATCCAGATCTCCAAGCTTGTCTTCCACGCCAAGGAGAGTCCCATCCAAACACGGGACGAAGTCTTGAGTCTTGTATCTTCACGGTCCAACAGTCCGGCCAAAGTATATAGTTCGGCTGTCCGGATACCCCCTAATCCAGGACTCCCTCAGGGGCGAATCGTTTTTTTTTGCCCGGACGCACTTCCTTGCGTGCGCAGATGTAGCTGGTGGGTCCCAGCAGTTAGGGGAAACGTTTTTTTTTCACGAAATGTGGTGGCCCATCCGATGGGTCCCTGCTGTCAGGTGGAGGAATAATTATTTTGCACATAATAAGGAGGCACTTCCTTGCGGCTGCCATGGACCCAGCTGTCAGCCTCTCCACGTACAGTACTCTTCCGATGGAAGTCGGTTGTTGACCACATTGACCACGCCGCGCCTAGAGCACCAGGGCGGTGGACGACAGCGAGGCCTAGGAAGGGGACGACCCGGAGCCGGGGAAGACACGGCAGTGGAAGCCTGCGCGAAGAGGAGTACGAGGGTTCACTGGTTCGGCTGCGGTGTGAGGCTGCCGTCGCTGCAGAGCCTGACCAGCAGTGGGAATAATAGGGGGCGGTGAGGCCTCCACGGCAGCACAGCAGACCACGAGAGGCAGGATCATGCGGCCCGACCGTCGCTGCTTTGGGCGGCTGGAGCAAGAAGACCAGAGGTTGAAGAAGCATTACGGTCGTTGGATAGACATCGTACGGTCATTGGAGCTAGAATCGTTCATATTGACTAAGTTGACAAAACCCTCCGTCCCCGTCAACTTAGTAGGCCCACAAGTCAGCCTCCCACCAAGGAGGGTCCCAGCTAGCAGGGGGAGTATTCATTTTTTTGTGCGTAATAAGGAGGCTCTTTTGGTGGGTCCGAGCTGATAGCAGGGGGAACATTTTTTCACGAAATATGGTGGCCCATCTGATGGGTCCCAGCAGTCAGGGGGGAAATGTTTTTTTCACGAAATATGGTGGCCCGTCCGGTGAGTCCTTGCTGTTAGGTGGAGGAATAATTATTTTGCGCATAATAAGGAGGCACTTCCTTGCGGCTGCCATGGACCCAGCTGTCAGCCTCTCCATGTACATTACTCTTCCGATGGAAGTCAGTCATTGACCACATTGACCACGCCGCGCCGAGAGCACCACGGTGAGGCCTAGGAAGGGGACGACGTGGAGCCGGGGAAGATGCGGCAGTGGATGCCCACGCGGAGAGGAGTACGAGGCTTCATTGGTTCGGCTGCGGTGTGAGGCTGCCGTCGCCATAGAATAAGAGGGGGTGTGGGTGACTGGAGGGATGGCCTGGCCAGCGGTGGGAGTAGTAGGGGGCGGTGAGGCCTCCGCGGCAGCACAGCCGGCCACGGGAGGCAGGAGCAGGCGGCACGACCGGTGCTGCTTTGGGCGGCTGGAGCAAGAAGACCAGAGGTTGAAGAAGCACTATGGCCATTGGATGGACATCTTACAGTCACTGCAACTAGAATCGTTTATATTGACTAAGTTGACAAAGCCCTTGGTACGCGTCAACTTAGTAGGCCCACAGGTCAGCCTCCCACTATGCTGGGTCCCAGCTAGCACGGGGAGTATTCATTTTTTTGTGCATAATAAGGAGGCAGTTCCTTGCATGCGAAGATATAGCTGGTGGGTCCGACCTGTCAGCGGGGGGAACGTTTTTTCGCGAAATACACAGGCCCTTCCGGTGGGTCCTAGATGTCAGCTAGATGAATCATTATTTTGTGCGTAATAAGGAGGCATTTCCTTGTGTGCGGCCGTGGACCCAGCTATCAGCCTCTCCACGTACAGTCCACGTCCAATGGAAGTCATTCCTTGACCACGTTCACCAGACCGCGCCGAGAGCACCAGGGCGGTGGACGACATCGAGGCCTACGAAGGGGGCGCGGAGCCGGGGAAGAAGCAACTATGGATGCCCACGCGGAGAGGAGTACGAGGGTTCACTAGTTCAGCTTTGGTGTGAGGCTGTCGTCACCGCAAAATAACAGGGGGTGTGGGTGAGTGGAGGGATGGCCTGGCCCCCGATGGGAGTAGTAGGGGGCGGTGAGGCCTCTGCGGCAGCACAACAGACCACGGGAGGCAGGAGCAGCCAGCACGACCGGCGCTGCTTTGGGCTGCTGGAGAAAGAAGACCAGAGGTTGAAGAAGCACGACGGCCGTTGGATGGACGTCGTACGGTCACTGTAGCTAGAATCGTTTATATTGACTAAGTTGACAAAGCCCATGGTATGCATCAACTTAGTAGGCCCACAGGTCAGCCTCCGAAACGGTGTGCCCCAGATGTCAGGGGGAGGAATCATTTTTTGGGCGGCCGAAGCTAGAATATCCGAGATTGAAGAAGAAGCACGACATCCGTTGGATAGACATCCAACGGCCACTCCTACTAGAACCGTGTATTGACTATAAGTTGATAAAGCCTTGCATACGCGTCAAAATAAAGTCATCTCCTGAATACTCATGTTTGTTGACCATGTTAACAATGCTCAGCGCCACGACGAGCGCAACAACTCGAAGGACGATGGAGAGAGCCTTGCGGGCCCTACGGATGGTCTAATATAGCGCCCGCTGCTCATTCAGGCAGCCAGGATCATCAGACACCTATGAGCACCTTCAAGAGACTAAGAGGGCATGAAACAGTAAGGCCGCACTTGGGAGCTCTGGTTTATTTCACACTTGTATTAAGATACAAGTGTAATTTACTCGTCATCGGAAACAACGCGTAAAATACAGGCGTAATGAACTTGAGGGCCCGAGGTATGTAAGTAAAACCGGCGGGTTACGCGTGTAATTTGAGAGACCAGTGTATATTTTACTAGTCGAAATCGACCAACCAAGTGCTTCGCCCGAGACCATTTGCTTTTATTTACAAGTGTTAGTTTTACAAGCAGTTTTGGTTGGAAAACGACGATCCAATCACGGCCTAAGATGCTGAGTTGGTCAGAAGATCATATGGTTTCACGTCTAACCTACCCGACTTGTCGTATAGGCTATGAATGAAACATAAGACGCTGAAATTCTTAAGCACGGAAAAATAGAAGAGGATGATCTTCTTAACAAGAAAATCACTGGCATTAGATCAACATGCAAAACAATACGAAGCATTATTCTCAGGAGGCACGGTGAACAACTCGTGATGCCACATGCCACAACATTCCAAGCTCAACTTTGCAATCAAACACAAGGCATGGTATGACATAGACAATATTCAGAACAAACTCTTAAAATACCTTACATAAGTCAACATTCATGTGACTATGCATCTCAGCAGAGTAACTATTTACTTCTAAATAGAACACAGGAATAGGAAAAAACAATCAACGCTGCTCACAGCAAAGGGCATCCCACTCAAAAATATCAAATGCATGTCTTCTGGCTAACATCAATGAGCAAATTTTGACAAGGTTTTCCAATTCCAATATATTAAACTAATGTCTCCTTGCTAACATCAATGATTAAACTTTGACAAGCTTTTCCCATTCAAAATATGTAATGCCTGTGATCGTGGAACGGGCAGGGTTTTTCATCAGTTTGTCAGCTGATAGTCCGATGGCTCAAGGTGATGACGAATGATTAGAGGACCATTCGATGTATTGTGCATGATGAAGTATCATGGAGGACACAAACCATCTCAATATTTTGTGCAGTTCCATGAAAATCAAGCTGAGCATCCCTGTGGATTTCGTATTTATATGCTGCAAAAAACAAAGACACATCAGCACACACATGGATATTGGCTCCAGTGTCAACCCACCAATAGGTGGACTAACAAACCAAAAGTAAGGTAAACATATTACCATACCCATATGCCCCATCATTGTTGCTTAGAATGACATTGACAGACTTGTCCTGTCATGGCTTCTTGTACTTGTTTGGGCACTTTTTGCCCAGTGCACTCCACGTGTTGTAGAGTTGCCTATGCTCTCTGCAGACTAGTCATGTCACCAGTGTCTACTAATACTCTGTAAAGCTTCTCGATCATTCCTTCTGTAATGTAGCGCAAACAGTGACTGCTTCTTTCTGCAAAGTGGAACAACCAACTGGACCCAGTAATGCAGCAGTTTGCCTTGGACACATTGGCTCCTTTTGTGCAGTTCAACTAAAATCAAAGTCAGAATAAAACCGAACTTTAATTTTGATATCCCTGTAAGCAACAATAGGGATAAGGGAAACAACTACTGAGAAATAACGATTGATGACTTGTACTCCTAGAAGAAAAGCATCTACTGATCTACCTTATCTTAGTGGGAAACAAAGCAGGAGAGTAGCAATTCTCCATTAGTGTGATTCATTCATATTGGCTGAGACATAAACTTAACAAAGCCTTGTTTCAGCATGTATAAAGAACGACAAAGCAGAAAAGTACCATTCCTAAAACAATGCGACTGATTCATTTTAACAGAGACATTATCTTAACAATACCTTGGTCAAACATGTAGAAAGAACTACAAAGCAGGATAGTAGCATTCCTAAAACAATGTGACTGATTCGTTTTAACGGAGGCAAAAAAGGAATCAATTACTGGCCAATAAAGGAGGATGAAACATGCGGCCACAAAAATGGTAATCCCGCCAATCCCTAACAAGTGCTGCAGTTTTGAACTAAGATTTAGCAGTTAATTAATTCTAAGAGTGGCATTGCTTAATTTTACCAGCGGCATTAGATTAACAAAAAGCATAAATGGTTCCAGGCGAGAGTGGGCGCAACAACAACATGTGCTTCCATCTACTTATAAAGGGTGTGATGTAGAGTTTTGTTGTAACAAAGAAACAAGCATCATGTCTGGGATGGAACAAGTTTTGCTCACTTAATGGTAAAAGACAACAGTGCAATATCTTCAATTCAAAATTTATCCAAAACAGTACCAATACAAGTAGCACAACATCTCAAAGCACACGGCACTATCATGTGGATGAAAGTCGGTACTGACCTTTCTTGACAAAGATTTGAAACAGCTCGAGAGGACGATTTGAAATAAATCCCAATAAATATATGAGAATACGATCTCGTTTTGTGCAATTCCACCAAAATTAAGCAAAGTCGCCGGTGTGACATTCAAGTTGAACTGCACAAAACACTCTTAAAACATAAGTGTTTCGCGTAGCGAAGCAAAATGTCACAATAGCAACAACTTGAATAGATATCCCTGTTTTAGCAGAGGCAAAAAAGGAATCAATTACTGGCAAATAAAGGAGGATGAAATATGCGGCCACAAAAATGGTAATTCCGCCAATCCCTAACAAGTGTTGCAGTTTTGAACTAAGATTCAATAGTTAATTCTACGATTGGCATTGCTCACTTAATGGTAAAAGAAAACAGTTCAATAGCTTCAATTCAACATTTATCCAAAACAGTACCAAAACAAGTAGCACAACATATCAAAGCACACTGCACCATCATGTGGCTGAGACCAAGATTTGAAACAAGTCGCAAGGAAGACTAGAAGCAAATCTCGATCTCCTTTTGTGCAGTTCCACCAAATTTAAGCAAAGTCGCCGGTGTGACATTCAAGTTGAACTGCACAAAACACTCTTAAAACATAAGTGTTTCGCGTAGCAAAGCAAAATGTCGCAATAGCAACAAGTTGAATAGATACCCCTGTTTTAACAGAGGCAAAAAAGGAAACAATTACTTGTCGATAAAGGAGGATGAAACAAACGGTGATAGAAAGAAGCATCTAACTTATCTTGATGGAAAGCAAAGTAGGATAGTAGCATTACTAAAACGGTTGCATTGATTCATATTAACAGAGACATTCTCTTAAAACAACATTCGTTAAAAAATGCAATTTACTTTTAACGGTGGCATTGCTTCAATTTTCCAGCGGCATTCTTAGATTAACAACAACAAAATAGTTGTATGGGACATGGGACATGGGACATGCCAGCACCATGTGCGTCCACATGTATAAATGGGTGATGCAGTATATGTAGCCAAGCAGCATATCTGCGTTGGTCCCATATTTGTTCTCTTTGAACCTTTTTTCTATGTGAGGGCAGCAAATCTAGTCCTACACAAACTACCCTACCCCCTAGTTTCGGGTTACCCTCTTTTTCCCTTTTCGACCAACAAAGCGGCTGGATAGCGAGTCTATACTACTTTTCCTCCCTCCTTTCCTCATTGAACCACGTCCTAGATTCATGCTCCACCCCACCGCACCTTCTTTCCTCTTTGAACCAAGACCTAGATTCGACTGCAGAATCGAAAAAGATCCGCATGCAGCTAGAGCAATGACGGTTTCAAAGAAACTTATACCTTAGGGTCGTCGGGATGTGGCAAGGCATGCGGCGGGAGGCCGGATCTGCCCACACTATGTACAGCAGTGAGGCCGGCCCTCCCGCACAGGCGCTGGGTGAAAGAGAACAACGCAGCCGGCAGTGGATTTCCTCCCTTGCCGAAGGTGATAGAGTGAACGTTGCACCTCCTCCCCTTCCCGGTGCGACGGGATCGGGATGCCTCCTTCACCAGCTGTGAGGCGGGAGAGAGAGACAAGAGGCCAACACAGTCTTGTTTAGATCTGGTAAAGAGGGTGAGAGACTGTGAATATAGAAAACCCTAGCAAAGGAATGCTGAGCCTCCAGCGTGTATATATATATGTAGTGCGGCGAGAGTGTGGAGAGTGCAAACCCTAGCGAACAAGCGCTGAGGCTCCAACTTATATATATATAATGTAGTATGGACTAATCTCCAGTGCCTTAACTGCACCTGCTTTTGGCTGTATGACAGGTGGGCAGCCACATTTTGGGCCCACCTATCATAAACCCAAAGGCAGGTGCACTAAGTCAATGAAGTTGCGTCCATATAGTACTCGTGTATACGACTAATATATAGTGGAGTGGTTTTCTTATTCTCTCCATTGCTTTAAATTGTGTAATTACGAAACGAAACACTTTATTTAATGTACCAGTGAAGAAAACTACTACTCCCTCTGTTCCTAAATATTTGTCTTTCTAGAGATTTCAACAAATGACTACATACGGAGCAAAATGAGTGAATCTATACTATAAAATATGTCTATATACATCCGTATGTGGTAGTACATTTCAAAACTCTTGAAAGACAAATATTTAGGAACGGAGGGAGTACTTCCAATGAACAAACGATCCACGAGTCCTGGTCGCACTTCCTATCCTTCACGTGCGGTACACTACCCTCCCTTAAGTGAACAACCACACATGGGCCAAATTATCGGAAACGTGTGAGAGTGTGTACAAATAAAGAATTTTAATTTAAATTATCGGAAAGGTTTGAGAGTATGTATAGTTTTCCCTCTCTAATAATTATGGTTTGTTGTGTTCGGCCTAAACTTGGTCAAACATTACAAAGTTTGACTTCAGTCAAATCTAATATGCGGAGTAAATAAAAATGGAGGGCTACTACGTCCATCCGGGTTTTTAGTCCACGCCATTTTTTAATCAAAGTTAATAGCTGGACAAATAAAATTACAGGGGAGCTGGAGACAAAGTTGTGAGAAGGCTTAGTAATCAATAAAAAACTTATGATCTTAGTACCAACTTGATCCTTCTTTGAGGAAACATTTGGTTCATAGCGAATTGTGTGATAAAATTGTACAAACGTGAAAGACGACTGCGTCTCCAACACAACCAAGGTGATTTGATGAAGGGTATCATCTTTGTGGGTAACAAGCAAAGAGCACTGATGGAAGACAACGTGTTTTTCGTTGAAAATCGATCAGTTTCACCAGCCAACGCAACCATGAGGCGCAACCATGAGCATTGATAGGTCATCGTGGTGATGCATCATCCATTTGGCATCAAGTTTGGGTGAGGCACCTATGAAGTTCAACAAATTCTCACTGTGGTATGTTTCTTCTCATTAGTCAAGCTCGAGGAAGGAAGAACCATGTGGCAGAGGACAGTGAGGCGGAACAACAATAGCCATCCAATTTTATGCAGTTCCACTAAAATTGAGGAAGACATGCCCGGGTATGGAGATATGCATCATTGTTTCCAAAAAATATAAAAAAGGATATATTGTTGTTACTTTGTTTTACATGATTAACAATGACATCTCAATTGTCAATAAGAATTAATGAAAAGTACACCAACAAACAGAAGCATCATGATTATCTTGATGGGAACTAAACCAGGATACCCGAGAAAAAAGGCATTTCTTCATTTAACCAGTGATAGTATTAGATTCGCTAGAGCAATAGGAGCATATGGATAATGACCGCACAACCACCATGTACTTTTTGTCGAAACAACATGTATACCTCCACCAAGGCATAAATCAGGACAACTTTTCGAGAGGCATTTCCTCTATAATAGTAGGTGATGTTGGACCAGCCGACGAACCCTAGCTACTATACATGGGGAGCTGGGGAGTAGTCGCATAGAAGAAAACCTGCATGCAGCAACCTGGGGAGCTGGACCAGTACAAGAAGTTATACCTCATGTGCGTGAGATGTCGCTTAGGTGGGCGAGCGGGATCTGCCCACACGACGTCCGCGAACAAGGGCGCAGAGGACCTTCATCGGTGCCAGCGTCGGCTCCGAGAGGACGGTGCGCATCGGCTTCCTCCAACGCCGATGGCGACAACGTCAATGCTGCACCTCCTCACCTCCCGCAGTGGACAGGATTCGGCCGGATCTGTGACCACCGGTGAGGAGAGAGATAGAGTGTACACTGTCATCTTGTTTTGATATGGAGAGGGTGAGAGAGCGAGATGCGAGAAACCCTATCAAACAAGAGGCTATAATGGAGTAAAAAAATCTCAATAGCAGTGGTTTTAAATAGAATACACGCATTCCCAAAAAAAAGAAACAAAAACTAGCAAACAATTTTTTAACATACCAAGAAAGAAAACTCGATCAAAAACATGCCCCCACTTCCAGGTCGCGAGAGTCGTCGCACACACACATAGAATTCCATTTCCGTACATGCATATCCCTGTTTACATAAAATTCCATTTCCATCTCCATCACCAATCATATTTGTCCAACTGGCACATTATTTACGTTGTTAATTATATACGCAGCAATATTAACGTACAACATCTCTTGTTTGCGGGCGTCCGGACCGCTACCACGGCCGCTCCTGACCAACCTGAACCCTCTTCATCACCCGCGTGTGCTGCCCGCCCGAAACAGTCAGTGCCGCATTCATGCCCGACCAGAGCGGACGTGACCTCCCACTGCCGCCGGCATTGAAGCGGCGCGCCAACGGAGAGAGCGTCACCCGTGCCGCTTCCTGGTGCACATGACTACTCTGTGTTCAAAGGTCGCAATAGCCAGCCACAACATGCATGTAAAAATTTCTTGGGAGTCCGTGCTACAGCCAGTTATCCTCCCCCAACTCGTCAATCTCTTCCAGTAGTGCTAGTACTCCATGGCGCAATCCATCGACAATCAGGCGGGAAAGTTATCGTATACTTGGTTTGCGGTGAGTGGCATGCCGAGCGACCGTGTGAGGTCGAGCCGTCGAGGAGGGTGAGACACGAACGCGACAGATGTGATTTAAATGTTGGTTTTGCTCGATGGCACGATCCAACGAAACAAAACGTTGGTTTCTCTCCGTTTCCATTTTTTCTCCAGGAAAACAAAAACTTTCCACTCCATTTTCATTCCTACTCCAAGGTTGCCATGTTACAACATTCCATCAAATACAAAGGAAAACTAACACGCATGCTGATGCATCTCAATTATTCATAGATCATAGCCAATATTTACTTCACAACTAAAGACAAAAGTTGTGAGAGCGTGTACGAAAGAAAAACTACTAATGGGGTCACTACGACTTAAACCCTAAACCCTAAACATGATTTAATTTCCTCGCTAGGTAGAACCTGTCGAAGGAAAGACGGCTAGCACCCTCGGATCATATGATGCTTTTGTGCAGTTCCACTAAAATCAAGCTGAGCATCCCTGATGGCAAAGATATTGAAGAAGTGTGATTAGAATAATAGTACTAGCACTAGTTCATGAGACATAAACTCATCACAAGTAGAATTCGGTAGAAGTAGAGAAAAATCGACATGTAGATGGAGCTACGTGGGGAGCTGCGGAAGTGGAGCAAGCCGGCTCCAAAAGGAAGATGTACTACTTGGGATGTCGGGCTGTGGCTAGAAGGGCGGTTGGGACGCGGCATCGGCCCATACCACGGTGACCCCCGATGGGGAAGCACCGACTGTGGGCTTTCTCTCTCACCGATGTTGACCGCATCTACGCAGAACATTGTTCCCTTCCCCCAGCTGCGGGATCAGGCGGGATATGTGACCAATGATGTGGCCACCGTCGTTCTATGCTTGTGAAGAGAGCAACCCAAGCAAGTAGGCTTGTAGCTTAGGCTCCTGCTAGTGTATATATAGTGGTTTTCTTTTTCTCTCCATATCAACCATTTTATATTGCATACGTGTCATTAAAGAGTGAAATGATGGTTTCTTATTCCGACTAACTTACTGTGTGATTTGACTGCTCCTTAGTGGCCCCTACACGTACTCCCCCTACGTGTATGCAATAGTCACATGTACACATGGACACAAAAACGCGCGTGATGCCCTAATGCATGCATGTCCGAGCACATGACAGAACACACACGGTCACACTCAAGTGCTCAACCTACACGTGCATGCACACACATACTCAGCCAGGGTGCGCTAGTAACCGTATAAACACCAGAGAATGTATATATTGAGCGCAATGAGCGTATTGTTGAAGTCCACTGACCGTATTTTACGAATATACAGTGACAAACAGTGTATTTATCTCGTTTGAAATTAAGCCATATTAACCGGAGAGGAGGCAGTATGGACTAGCATTATTTATTGTGTCCCGTCAACTTGTCGAACAAGTAGAAGCTTGCAGGATGGGAGAAGCTTGCACGCGATGGCTCGCGGGACAAGGAGAAACTTTTGACTAATGCAAGCTCTCCCTCGCTCAGGCGGTGGACGTGCAACAGTTAATTTGGTGTCAGATTGCCAGAAGCATACACTATACTAGTACTATTATTGTTCGACTTCCCGAAGAGGCAAACAGTCAAGCGCAAAGTTTACTAGTACTAGTACTACTACTATAGTCTATAGAGGTATGTACTATACTACTAGGAACCGGATGGAGGAGTGTCTACACTCTTGTTATATTTTTAAAATGTGACAAAGAAATCTTCAACACATTTGGTTCTATTTGAGGGTTCTCGCATGTGATAATGGAAGTTGATTGCATGGAACACTAGCCACAATTCTCGCTTAATTCTGGCTCATATCCTGTTACAAATAGGAGTGATACATCTCCAACGTATCTATAGTTTTTGATTGTTCCATGCTATTATATTACCCATTTTGGATGTTTATGGGATTTACTTTACACATTTATATCATTTTTGGGACTAACCTACTAACCGGAGGCCCAACCCGTATTGCTGTTTTTGCCTATTTTAGTGTTTCAAAGAAAAGGAATATCAAACGGAGTCCAAATGGAATGAAACCTTCGGGAGCGTGATTTTTGGAACAAACGTGATCCCGAGGACTTGGAGTGCAAGTCAAGAAGCAGTCGATGCGGCCACGAGGGTGGAGGCCCCCCCTACTGGGTGCGCCCCCCTATCTTGTGGGCCCCTCGGGCGTCCACCGACCTACTTCTTCCTCCTATATATACCCACGTACCCCGAGAACATCAAAGGAGAGCACGAAAAACTATTTCCACCACCGTAACCTTCTGTATCCGCGAGATCCCATCTTGGAGCCTTCGTCGGCGCTCCGCCGGAGGGGGAATCGACTATGGAGGGCTTCTACATCAACACCATAGCCCCTCCGATGAGTTGTGGGTAGTTTATCACAGACCTTCGGGTCCATAGTTATTAGCTAGATGGCTTCTTCTCTCTTTTTGTATCTCAATACCATGTTCTCCTCGATCTTCTTGCAGATCTATTCGATGTAACTCTTTTTGCGGTGTGTTTGTCGGGATCTGATGAATTGTGGGTTTATGATCAAGTTTATCTATGAGAAATATTTGAATCTCCTCTGAATTATTTTATGTGTGATTAAGTTATCTTTGCAAGTCTCTTTGAATTATCAGTTTGGTTTGGCCTACTAGATTGATCTTTCTTGCAATGGGAGAAGTGCTTAGCTTTGGGTTCAATCTTGCGGTGTCCTTTCCCAATGACAGCAGGGGCAGCAAGGCACGTATTGTATTGTTGCCATCGAGGATAAAAAGATGGGGTTTATATCATATTGCATGAGTTTATCCCTCTACATCATGTCATCTTTCTTAATGTGTTACTCTGTTCTTTGTGAACTTAATACTCTAGATGCATGCTAGATAGCGGTCGATGTGTGGAGTAATAGTAGTAGATGCAGGCAGGAGTCGGTTTACTTGTCACGGACGTGATGCCTATATACATGATCATGCCTAGCTAATCTCATAATTATTCACTTTTCTATCAATTGCTCAACAGTAATTTGTTCACCCACCGTAATACTTATGCTATCTTGAGAGAAGCCACTAGTGAAACATATGGCCCCCGGTTCTATCTTTTATCATATAAGCTTTCAATCTACTTTTATTTGCATCTTTAATTTTCCAATATGTATTATAAAATACCAAAAATATATTTATCTTATCATACTATCTCTATCAAATCTCACTTTTGCAAGTGGCCGTGAAGGGATTGACAACCCCTTTATTGCGTTGGTTGCGAGTTATTTGTTTGTTTGTGTAGGTGCATGGGACTTTTGAGGAGCCTCCTACTGGATTGTTACCTTGGTTCTCAAAAACTGAGGGAAATACTTACACTACTATTGCTGCATCACCCTTTCCTCTTCAAGGAAAACCAACGCAAGCTCAAGACGTAGCAAGAAGGATTTCTGGCGCCGTTGCCGGGGAGGTCTTCGCTCAAGTCAAGACATACCAAGTAACCATCAGAAACTCATCTCCCTCGCATTTACATTATTTGCCATTTGCCTCTCGTTTTCCTCTCCCCCACCTAACCCTTGCCGTTTTATTTGCCCTCTCTTTCCCAATCTCCTCTCTCTTTTTTCGCTTGCCTTTTTCTGTTTGCTTGTGTGTTGGATTACTTGTCGCGATGGTGCAAGATAATACCAAATTGTGTGATTTATCCAATACCAATAATAATGATTTCCTTAGTACTCCGATTGCTCCTCTTAATGATGTTGAGTCTTGTGAAATCAATACTGCTATGCTGAATCTTGTTATGAAAGATCAATTCACCGGCCTTCCTAGTGAAGATGCCGCTACCCATCTAAGCAACTTTGTTGATTTGTGTTAGATGCAAAACAATAAAGATACGGATAATGATATTGTTAAATTAAAGTTATTTCCGTTTTCACTTAGAGATCATGCTAAAATTTGGTTTTCGTCTTTGCCTAAGAATAGTATTGATTCATGGAACAAGTGCAAAGATGCTTTTATCTCTAAGTATTTTTCTCCCGCTAAGATCATCAATCTTAGGAACGATATTATGAATTTTAAACAACTTTATCATGAGCATGTTGCCCAATCTTGGCAAAGAATGAAATTGATGATTCGCAATTGCCCTACTCATGGTTTGAATTTATGGATGATCATACAAAAAAAATTATGCCGGATTGAACTTTGCTTCTAGAAATCTTTTAGATTTGGCCGCGGGAGGCACGTTTATGGAAATCACCTTAGTAGAAGCTACTAAACTCCTAGATAACATTATGGCTAATTATTCTCAATGGCACACTGAAAGATCTACTAGTAAAAAAGTGCATGCTATAGAAGAAATTAATGTTTTGAGTGGAAAGATGGATGAACTTGTCAAATTGTTTGCTACTAAGAGTGCTCCTATTGATCCCAATGATATGACTTTGTCTACTTTGATTGAGAATAGTAATGAATCTATGGATGTGAATTTTGTTGGTAGGAATAGTTTCAAAAAGAATGCTTATAGAGGAAATTTTAATCCTAGACCGTTCCCTAGTAATTCCCCTAATAATTTTGGAAATTAATACAATAATTCTTATGGTAATTTTAATAAGATTCCCTCTAATTTTGAGAATAGTGAAATAATTTATGATCTCTCAAAAGAATTTTAATGCCTTGCTTGAAGAAAAATTGCTCAAAGTTGATGATTTGGCTAGGAACGTTGATAGACACTCGCTTGATATTGATTCTTTGAAACTTAGATCTACTCCTCCTAAGCATGATATCAATGAGTCTCTCAAAGCTATGAGAATTTCCATTGATGAGTGCAAAGAAAGAACCGCTAGATTGGGTGCTAAGAAAGATTGCTTTGTAAAGGCGTGTTCTTCTAGTTTCGTGAAAATAATGATGACGATCTTAAAGTTATTGATGTGTCCCCTATTAGATCTTTGTTTTGCAATATGAATCTTAATAATAATGGGACTGGAGATGAGTCAACTTTAGTTAAAAGGCGTCCCAATGATTCGGAGTTTTTAGATCTTGATGCTAAATTTGGTAAAAGTGGGATTGGAGAGGTCAAGACTTTAAATAGCATTGAACCCACTATCTTGGATTTCAAGGAATTTAATTATGATAATTGTTCTTTAGAAGGTTGTATTTCCTTGTTGCAATCCGTTGTGAATTCTCCTCATGCTTATAGTCAAAATAAAGCTTTTACCAAACATATTGTTGATGCCTTGATGCAATCTTTTGATGAAAAACTTAATTTGGAAGTTTCTATACCTAGAAAACTTAATGATGAGTGGGAACCTACCATAAAGATTAAAATTAAAGATCATGAGTGTTATGCTTTATGTGATTTGTGTGCTTGTGTTTCCATAATTCCAAACTTTATGTGGTATTCTAGGTTTCCATGATCTTGATGATTGCTCTTTAAATTTGCACCTTGCGGATTCCACCATTAAAAAGCCAATGGAAAGGATCAATGATGTTCTCATTGTTGCAAATAGAAATTTGGTGCATGTAGATTTTATCGTTCTTGATATAGATTGCAATCTTTCTTGCCCTATTATTCTTGGTAGACCTTTCATTAGAATGATTGGTGCGATTATTGATATGAAGGAAGGGAATATTAGATCCAAATTTCCATTAAGGAAAGGCATGGAGCACTTTCCAAGAAAGAAAATTAAATTACCTTATGAATCTATCATGCGAGCTACATATGAATTGAGTGCCAAAGATGCCACTACTTAGATCTATCCTCGCTTTTATGCCTAGCTAGGGGCGTTAAACGATAGCGCTAGTTGGGAGGCAACCCAATTTTATTTGTGTTTTTTGTTTTTTCTTCTGTTTAGTAATAAATCTTGCATCTACCTTCTGTTTAGATGTGTTTTCATGTTCTAATTAGTGTTTGTGCCAAGTAGAACCTACTCCCTCCGTTCGGAATTACTTGTCACAAAAATGGATGTATCTACAACTAAAATACATCTAGATACATTCATTTTTTGGACGAGTAATTCCGAACGGAGGGAGTATAGGATAGCCTATGGTGATAGTTAATTTGATTCTGCTGAAAAACATAAACTTTGCGCGCACGAAAATAATTTTGTTAAATCATACAAATGTGATTTTACGTTGATTCTTTTGGCTGTATACCAATAAACAAATTTCCCAAGACTTCCTATTTTGGTAGGATATTTAGAGTTCCAGAAGTATTCGAGGGTTACAGATTGCTACAGACTATTCTGTTTTTGACAGATTCTGTTTTTCGTGTGTTGTTTGCTTATTTTGATGCATCTATGGCTAGTATTAAGTGATATGAACCACAGATAACTTGGAATACAGAAGGTTTAACACCAATATAAATAAATAATGATTTCATTACAGTACCTTATGTGGTGGTTTTGCTTTCTTTCACTAATGGAGCTTATGAGATTTCCTGTTTGGGTTTTGTGTTCTGAAGTTTTCAAGTTTTGGGTAAAGATTTGATGGACTATGGAATAAGGAGTGGCAAGAGCCTAAGCTTGGGGATGCCCATGTCACCCCAAAGATATTCAAGAATATCCAAAAGCCTAAGCTTGGGGATGCCCCCGGAAGGCATCCCCTCTTTCGTCTTCGTTCATTGGTAACTTGGAGCTATATTTTTATTCGCCACATGATATGTGTTTTTGCTTGGAGCGTCCTGTATGATATTAGTATTTGCTTTTTAGTTTACCACAATCATCCCTGATTTACACACCTTTTGGGAGAATCCCACTTGATAGGAATTTATTCGAATACTCTATGTGCTTCACTTATATCTTTTGAGCTAGATAGTTTTTGCTCTAGTGCTTCACTTATATCTTTTAGAGCATGACGGTGGCTTAATTTTTGTAGAAATTGTTAGTCTCTCATGCTTCACTTATATTATTTTGAGAGTCTCTTAGAACAACATGGTATTTGCTATGGTTATAAAATTGGTCCTAGAATGGTAGGCATCCAAGTTGGGTATAATAAAAACTATCATAGGAAGTGAATTGGATGCTATGATCAATTTGATACTTGATAATTGTTTTCAGATATGGAGGTAGTGATATTAAAATCATGCTAGTTGGGTGATTATGAATTTAAAGAATGCTTTTGTTGAAGTTAGCAAGTCCCGTAGCATGCATGTATGGTTAAAGTTGTGTAACAAATTTGAAACATGAGGTGTTCTTAGATTGTGCATCCTTTTGAGTGGCGGTCGGGGACGAGGGATGGTCTTTTCCTACCAATCTATCCCCCTAGGAGCATGCGCGTAGTGCTTGGTTTTTGATGACTTGTAGATTTTTGCAATAAGTATATGAGTTCTTTTGACTAATGTTGAGTCCATAGATTATACGCACTCTTACCCTTCCATTATTGCTAGCCTCTTCGGTACCGTGCATTGCCCTTTCTCACCTTGAGAGTTGGTGCAAACTTCGCCGGTGCATCCAAAGCCCGTGATATGATACACTCTATCACACATAAACCTCCTTATATCTTCCACAAAACAGCCACCATACCTACCTATTATGGCATTTCCATAGCCATTCCGAGATATATTGCCATGCAACTTTCCACCGTTCCGTTTATCATCATGACACGCATCATTATTGTCATATTGCCTTGCATGATCATGTAGTTGACATCGTATTTGTGGCAAAGCCACCATGCATAATTTTCATACATGTCACTCTTGATTCATTGCCCATACCGGTACACTGCCGAAGGCATTCATATAGAGTCATATCTTGTTCTAGTTTTGAGTTGTAATTCATGAGTTGTAAATCAATAAAAGTGTGATGATCATCATTATTAGAGAATTGTCCCCAAATAAAAAAAGAAAGGCCAAATAAAAGAAAGGCCAAAGAAAAAAAATAAAGGCCAAAGAAAAAAAAGAAGAAAAAAAAGAGAATAAAAAAGGGGGCAATGTTACTATCTCTTTTTCCACACTTGTGCATCAAAGTAGCACCATGTTTTTCATATAGCGAGTCTCATATACTAGTGGGAATTTTTCATTATAGAACTTGGCTTGTATATTCCTACGATGGGCTTCCTCAAAATGCCCTAGGTCTTCGTGAGCAAGCAAGTTGGATGCACACCCACTTAGTTTCTTTTGTTGAGCTTTCATACATTTATAGCTCTAGTGCATCCGTTACATGGCAATCCCTACTCCTCATGTTGACATCAATTGATGGACATCTCCATAGCCCATTGATTATCCTCGTCAATATGAGACTTTCTCCTTTTTTGTCTTCTCCACACAATCCCCATCATCAAATTCTATTCAACCCATAGTGCTATATCCATGGCTCACGCTCATGTATTGCGTGAAAGTTGAAAAGGTTTGAGATTATTTAAGTACGAAACAATTGCTTGGCTTGTCATCGGGGGTGTATAATTTGGGAGCATTTTTGTGTGACGAAGGGGTAGCACCAATTGAGGAGAAGCTTGTCCAACATCGTTTGAGATGGTTTGGGCATATTCAGCGCAGGCCTCCAGAAGCTCCAGTGCATAGCGGACGGCTAAAGCGTGCGGAGAATGTCAAGAGAGGGCGGGGTCGATCGATTTTGACATGGGAGGAGTCCGTTAAGAGAGACCTGAAGGATTGGAGTATCGACAAAGAGCTAGCTATGGACAGGGGTGCGTGGAAGCTTGCTATCCATGTGCCAGAGCCATGAGTTGGTTGCGAGATCTTATGGGTTTCACCTCTAGCCTACCCCAACTTGTTTGGGACTAAAGGCTTTGTTGTTGTTGTTGTTGTTGTTGAAAATGAAGCATAGCCTAACTATATGATTTTGTAGGGATGAACTTTCTTTAGCCATGTTATTTTTAGAAGGCATGATTGCTTTGGTTAGTATGCTTCAAGTATTACTATTTCTTATGTCAATATGAACATTTATTTTGAATCATTTGGATCTGAGCATTCATGCCACAATAAAGAAAATTACATTGAGAATTATGCTAGGTAGCATTCCACATCAAAAATTCTGTTTTTATCATTTACCTACTCGCGGACGAGCAGGAATTAAGCTTGGGGATGCTTGATACGTCTCCAATGTATCTATAATTTTTGATTGTTCCATGCTATTATATTACCCGTTTTGGATGTTTATGGGCTTTACTTTACACATTTATATTATTTTTGGGACTAACCTACTAACCGGAGGCCCAGCCCGTATTGCTGTTTTTTGCCTATTTCAGTGTTTCGAAGAAAAGGAATATCAAATGGAGTCCAAACGGAATGAAACCTTCGGGAGCGTGATTTTTGGAACAAACATGATCCAGAGGACTTGGAGTGCAAGTCAAGAAGCAGTCAAGGCGGCCACGAGGGTGGAGGGCGCCCCCCTACTGTGCGCGCCCCCTATCTCGTGGGCCCCTCGGGCATCCACCGACCTACTTCTTCCTCTTATATATACCCACGTACCCCGAGAACATCAAACGAGACCACGAGAAACTATTTCCACCACCGTAACCTTCTGTATCCGTGAGATCCCATCTTGGAGCCTTCGCCGGTGCTCCGACGGAGGGGGAATCGATCACGGAGGGGTTCTACATCAACACCATAGACCCTCCGATGAGTTGTGAGTAGTTTACCACAGACCTTCAGGTCCATAGTTATTAGCTAGATGTCTTCTTCTCTCTTTTTGGATCTCAATACCATGTTCTCCTCGATCTTCTTGGAGATCTATTCGATGTAACTCTTTTTGTGGTGTGTTTGTCGAGATCCGATGAATTGTGGCTATATGATCAAGTTTATCTATGAGAAATATTTGAATCTCCTCTGCATTCTTTTATGTGTGATTAAGTTATCTTTGCAGGTCTCTTCGAATTATCAGTTTGGTTTGGCCTACTAGATTGATCTTTCTTACAATGGGAGATGTGCTTAGCTTTGGGTTCAATCTTGCAGTGTCCTTTCCCAGTGACAGTAGGGGCAGCAAGGCACGTATTGTATTGTTGCCATCAAGGATAAAAAGATGGGGTTTATATCATATTGCATGAGTTTATCCCTCTACATCATGTAATCTTTCTTAATGCGTTACTCTGTTCTTTATGAACTTAATACTCTAGATGCATGCTGGATAGCGGTCGATGTGTGGAGTAATAGTAGTAGATGCAGGCAGGAGTCGGTCTACTTGTCACAGACGTGATGCCTATATACATGATCATGCCTAGATAATCTCATAATTATTCGCTTTTCTATCAATTGCTCGACAGTAATTTGTTCACCCACCGTAATACTTATGCTATCTTGAGAGAAGCCACTAGTAAACGTATGGCTCCTGGGTCTATCTTTTATCATATAAGCTTTCAATCTACTTTTATTTGCATCTATAATTTTCCAATATGTATTATAAAATACCAAAAATATATTTATCTTATCATACTATCTCTATCAGATCTCATTTTCGCAAGTCGCTGTGATGCGATTGACAACCCCTTTATTGCGTTGGTTGCAAGTTCTTTGTTTGTTTGTGTAGGTGCATGGGACTTTTGAGGAGCCTCCTACTGAATTGATATCTTGGTTCTCAAAACTGAGCGAAATACTTACGCTACTATTGCCGCATCACCCTTTCCTCTTCAAGGAAAACCAACGCAAGTTCAAGACGTAGCAAGGAGTGCTCGATAATATTTCCTCTTTTTTGTTATTCATCATGTAAACAGGTCAACAAACTTTGTGGCGCATCTTTGTGCGAACCATGCTTGCTGCACTTTGAATGTGGCCGAGAGCTGGCTTGATGAAACACCTCACTTCCTACTTCTTTTTTGCGGGGTACCTCGCCTCCTAGTGACCAGTGTCTTGGCTGATCGTCCTAAGAATGCTTATACATGAATAAAGCTCTCTCATTTACCCGCAAAAAAGATTAAGCCATATTAACCGGGAAGGAGGGAGTATGGACTAGCACTACTTTTTGGTGTGTCCCGTCAACTCGCAGAACGAGGAGAAGCTTGCAGGACAAGGTGAAGCTCGCTTACGCCTTTTGACTAATGCAACCTACCCTCGCCCAGGGGGTGGACATGCATCAGTTCATTCGGTGTCAGATTGCCAGAGGCATACACTGTAGTACCCAACATGCGGAGTACCATCATTGTTTGACTTCATGAAGAGGCGAAGAGCCAAGCGCAAGGTTTAGTAGTAGGAGTAGTACTACTACTAGAACCGCATGGTGGAGCGTATGTACTCTTTTTTTTAATCTATGATAAAGTACACATTTATTCAGGAGAAGGGCAGAAAATGGCAACCCAACTTGTAATGATGACATTGATCAACCATGCTCGAATATATCTTGGCCTCCGTGCGAGCCTGTCTGTGTGTTCTCGCTCCTCGTCTTTCTCAAGGAATGGCGAGTTGTCCATTTTGCCGTCAATTGAGATCGGTTTGCTCACACTCCGGTCTGACATGTCAGTGATATGCCAAGAGGAGGTGCATTGACCGATTAGCATTACGCGTACTTGGTTTTGCACCTTCATACTACTCCTCCCTCCGTCACAGTTTACAGGGCGTGCTTCATTATGATGCATTTCTCTCAATGCATTTCCACCAGAGAGACTTTAGACACGTTTGGTTTAATGCTCAATTAATTAGGGCGTGGTAACCGGAATCAACTCCACAATTTTCTCTCGGTGTACTACGGAGTGGAGTAAGTGCATGCATGTGTGTACCCGGGGTGGAAGCACTGCATGCATGTGTGTACGCATTGTTTCCTCCAGTAATAGACGTCGTGCTATAACTACCAATGCTATTTTTTAGGTCGATCGCTAGTCGCCTTGGTCCCAGAGATTTTTTCTTTTTTTGAAGCGCGCTCTATAAACAGTGACGGATGGAGTAGTATGAGCGGATTCAAAGAAGAGTGTATTGATGGTTGCTTCTTCCGAGAAACTTACAGTGGGAAAGGTGGGGCTTATGATTTGGCTGCTCATTACTCACTATTAATGCGGCGCAACGATCGGGCTGAGTCTCCCATGCGGTTGTGCACTACTCCCTCGGTTCTTAAATATATTACGGAGTATTTGTCTTTCTAGAGATTTCAACGAGTGACTACTTAAATATTTGTCTTTTTAGAGATTCAAATGGACTACTACATACGGATGTCTATAGACATATTTTAGAGTGCAGATTCACTCATTTTGCTCCGTATGTAGTCACTTGTTGAAATCTCTAGAAAGACAAATATTTAGGAACAGAGGGAGTACACATACGAAGCAAAATGAGTGAATCTACACTCTAAAATAAGCCCATTTGAAATTTGAAAAAGATAAATATTTAGGAACAAAGGAGTATAATTTTGTGCATGACAGATGGACCCAGATGCTGAAGAGGCTTCTGGCAATGCTATCAAGCTTCAAGCATTTGTTTACATAATTGACGTACTATACAAATAATTTTCCAATGACATGAAATTGTACAATGGTGTAAGCTTTCAGCTTTTGTTTCGTGTGTCTTGCCATCGATGCTCTTTCGGAAACAATAAAAAACTAACTTCCTTGCTAATGGATCTCAATTATTAGCAGACCAGAGCTAATATTTACATCACAACTGAAGGCAAAGTTGTGAGAAGGTGTTAAATTAAAATTGATCCATGATTTCATTGGCAGCAATGTCCCCCCAGCTCTGTCTAAATCAACAAGGCATGTTGGGAAAAAAGTAGCTGTCTGGAGCATGCAACATTCCGATCATTTTGTGCAGTTCCACTAAAATAGAGCTGAGCGTCCCTGTTCCAAAGATATTAAGTGTGATTACGATAATAGAGGACTGCTGATGAAACAATAAACATACAAATAGAAGCCGGTCACCTTTGCAGTCTCTCTTAATACTAACTAGTTGGAAAAGATTAGGCTCGGAGTTGGATGAGGAGGATAGAGCAAAACCAATCTCCCTTTGTGCAGTCGCACTGAAATGTAGAGACGTTGCCCGTGTGACATTTTAGTACAACTACACAAAACACTCTTAAGAGAAAAGTGATTTGTGTAGTTCACCAAAAGGTCGCGATAGCAACGAGGTGAAATGGATAGCCTTGTTTGCAAAAAAGAGGTAGAAAGGAAACAATTACTGGCCAATAACAGTTGATGACACATGCGACGACAAAAAAAGAAGCATATTCCTTGTCCTAAGGGAAGATAACAACACGGTTCTGTTTGTCTAAAACGGTGTGAGGACGAGATTGCAATATGGAAAGTACGCCGGACGAGCTTCGTTTTGGGCAAAGAACTATGGAAGATCCACATGTAGAGATGTGGGAAGACGGGCAGTGGAGTAAGGCCGGAGGGGATACCTGAAGGTCGTCATGATGTAACTAGGTGAGCGGCGGCAGGCAGAATCTGCCCATACTACGGCAGCGAGCAGGTGGCGTAGGCCCTACCGCGTCGGAGCTTGGTCAAAGAGAACGATGTGTACTGCAGATCGGGATGTGTTGCCTCGGCGCCATCATACAGAGAAACGATGCACATCCTCCCTTTCCGCCGGCGGATGGGATGCGGCCGGATCAGTGACCAACGGTGAGAGAGAGAGAGAGAGAGAGAGAGAGAGAGAAAGAGAGAGGCCACCGCAGCCTTGTGTGAGATACTCTGAAGAGAGACAAACCCAAGCAGGCAGGCTCCATTGTATATTGTGGAGCGGACTACCTTTTTCTCCATCATATACACAATATTGAACACCATGTTCTTAGTTCAGACATCATATCGAATGCCCTCTGTTTAGCATATAAATCACATATGTGAATTAAATGATGCGATCCTGATTACTTAGATAACATGTAGGTGAATTATGCCATGCGATCCTATTTAGTTATTCATCATATCTTTGAATTATGTTATGCTATGTTATCCAGTTTAGATAGACATCATATATGTGAAATTATGTCATGATATGCGTTTTAGTTAAACAATATACATGTCAACTATTTCATGCCCTCTTTTTTCCACACTATCTATTGCATCTATCTCTCATACAATGTCTGTACATTCAACTATGTTTCCTCTTTATCAGCCATTTGAATTGGAGTGGGTGATGCTAGTATCTAGCGGACTAAAAATATGGTCTTCAAATAAAACAATGCTACCTCTTGGTGGAGATAGCACCCCGGTTGTACATGAACGAGAACCAGCCCTACTACACATAACCCAAACTCTCACAGATTGTACCCCTACTGCGATGGACAGAGAACCAACTACACCCAATCTAACCCCAACCCCAGCAGATAATAACCCAGTTCCTGTTGACACAGCACCATCTCCACCAGAGAGATCCCAAACAAGAGTAGTTAGTAAGGCAGCTCCAGTGCCCAAAGGGCCAGTACTACCATGGCGAACCCCAACTCCACCAGTTAGTACTTCTATTCCTGTGGAGGAAGCACAACCGGCTAGTAGTAGTTTAGCATCTATTGCATTTGATGTTGTTAAATCGTATGTGCGTATCTTTCCATCTTGGAAACATTATACTGAAGATGAAGGAAAATGCCAGTTGCAGGTGTTTGTCCAGGAGTTATGTGTAAGTAATGTTATTCATGGCAATTACTTTGCGTTGTCCCATACATCCTACCTCCATGTACTACTAGATTTTTCATTATAACCGAGGGTCAAATTATCGTCGGATATTTCAGTTCACCGTCGGATTTTCATATAACTGACGGTACACCGTCGACAATCTCCCGTCGGCTATGCTTGGTCGGCCATTACACTCATAGCCGACGGTACTGCTGGGTAATACCTTCTCCGAGGGTAATTAGCTGACGGTGAGCCGTCGGGCATGTTTTGGTTGCCAGCCGGCTCACATAAACTTGACGACGCTTATAGCTAACGGTTCCCCGTCGGATATTTATTTTTCTAACTGTTATTAGTTCCCATCGGCTTTCGTAATAGATGACGGTATATTTGACCCTTCGGGGTTTGTTATAACCGAGAGGAGAACAAAATCCTTCATGGATTGTTATAACCGAGAGGAGAATGAAACCGAAAGCCATTATGATAGCCGACTGTGTATACACCCCTTCGGGGATTCCTATGGTTGAGAGCCCAACAAAGACCATCAATATAGAGATTCACTGATAGTGAAGTCTCCGTACTTGAGGTGTTTGTTGGATGGCAGGCCATTAGTCACCACTCAAGGATTGCTTTCCACTTCAAATATACTCCTTCCGTCCCAAAATGTAAGACGTTCTTTACACTATGATAGTGTCAAAAAACATCTTATATTTTGAGACGAAGAGGGAGTATATCTCATAATTGCACAACGACACATGACCAAGCAGCATATATTATATTTAGCGCAACTTTCAAAATACCATAGCCCAAATGACGTGCATCCAAATTACATTGTTCATCATGATCTATCTAGGAAGTTTGAAATGCAAAACAAAATAGTAACTATATATAACGGTCCAAGCATTATTCCTAAGCTAAAATTGACCAAAACTTCAGAGTTCACTTTGTTGCATGTCCTGAAGAAAGATCATTAGACTCATCACCCTTCATCACCATATGGATCATACCGCTCATCGCCATATAGATCATGACAATCATCGCCATAGACATCATCACCCTTGCCATAGATCACGATTCCTCCGGTATTGTTTCACATCCCTAAGAAATGATTAGACTAGTTGTAAGGAGATGAAAATGATGTAATGTAGTTGAAATTTAATTGAGCATACAGTGACAAAACTTAGATCTTCTAACTGACTAGTTAGCTGCTATCTAGCAGTATGACAACATATTTACCTTTTGATCCTTCACATGCAATTTTCAGGGTAACATGAATCAGCAGGAACACATACTCAAAATAATAAAGATTGAGGACTACACGTTGCTCTGTATACTAAAGAAATAATCTACCAATAAACCGCATTGATTTCAATTTTATAATAAGTTTGCAACAGTTCAGAACACATCCTGCTTTTCGAAATACTTGTAACATTCATATAATTCCAA
>NC_041383.1:191261169-191310944 GCF_002162155.2 Triticum dicoccoides
AGATTAGATCAATATACGTACTCGGACCCCCCTATACTTGAATCCTGGCTCCGCCACTGAGCACATGACAGTTTTCTAATTAACTGTATTCACCATATCTCCAGAACCCACATGTGCTATAGTTAGACCAAGATGGCCATGTGATACAGGGAAAAAATCCTATATGAGTTCAACAAAATTTTACCCCTCGCACCTTAATTAAGATAGATTTAGTGTAAGAAAATAGCTAGTCCATAGATAGATATCTCAGTTATGAGCCACATCTAGGAAAATAGGGCACAAGCAGGTGCATACATTATATATATATAGTACAGTAGTACCACCTAGGCAATGTGGTAAGCTAAGAAATCAGCTAAAATAAAAAAAAGGTCCCAAAGCAAGTTACCTGTAGCATGGTCTTCAAAGGCATTGTACGCTGGCCAAGTGGTCAGTGTGCCTCAGACACAAGATCTCAAATAAAAAAAGGAAGGTCGCAAAACAAGGAAGTCGATTGACAGGGCAGTGTTCTTATCAGAAGTTCAGAACTCAATGGTAGTGATGAAGATACATGTATTTTCGCATATATGTTTCTCCATGCACATGTTGTCTAGAACTAAATTGGCGCATAACTAGATGGGATGTATGGCTAAGAGATGATGGACCAACCTTTTCAGTTTCGTGTTGACAAACATCATCTCGTCCGCTTTTAAATACAACTTCATTTGCCTAAGCTCAAAAGCATTACATTATTGCTCTTCAGATAGGCCCAACTGCCACCTGCATGATAACATAGCGTGTATAAGAACAATAAGTAAGAACCCCTGCTCTACCCTACTCTACATCATTGAGAAAGAACACACAGGAGATGATGTTAACATGCCAGTGGATGCATCAGCTTTAGGAACAGGAGCTAAATATTACAGAAATACTCCCTCCGTCCTAAAATAAGTGTCTCAAGGTTAGTATAACTTTGTACTAACGTTAGTACAAAGTTGAGACATTTATTTTGAGATGGAGAGAGTACAACATACTGAAAAGAAAAGCAAAAGCGAGATGAAAAAACTTGCAAGTACATCTACAGACCAAAACTGAAGGAAAAAGAACAAGGAGTGTACGTACTAATACATGAATGGAGGACCTCTTCAATGTAAATTAGTTGTCTGACAGGGACTACTAGTTAAGTTATACAATAGTATGAAGTATACATCCCAATCCTGATTGCACATGCTGACACAATGTCTCTTCTCTTATGTACTAGTACTAGTTCCAACTGCTGCAACTAGCTAGCCTTGATCAAACATACATGCATCAACGTAAGGTAGCTATCTCACCTCACTGGCGCCAAATGGCTACTTATCGAACTATCTTTCAACACATAGGCTTGACTTTATTTTCCAAACTAATAGGCTTGCCTTTGTTTTTCAGCAATCATACAAACAAAAAATATACTCTACCTAAACATACATGCAAACAACGATGTCCATGGCCTCACTGTAGAACGTGAACCTCACCACCATAGCAGCCCGCCATGGCACCATCTATTCTCCTCCATCTCCCGGGTATTCAACTTGAAAGACACGAGAAAATCCTGCACCCCAACCACCAGAAAACAAGCCATCCATTACAACAGCACACATATGCCACACAGATGACCTGCTCGACGAATTGCGCAAAGGAAGTGGCGACCAAACCTGGTACTGGTGGGCGAAGGCGCGAGTGAGCGTGGTCCACTCGGCAACATCAAGTGGCCACTTGGATGAGGAGGAGCTTCAAGAAAGGGTAGATGGCTGATACATGGCGTAGGAGGTGGGGGGATATAGAGCTGACGAAGAAGACTGCTGCGTTCCTGAATCCTGAGGAGCGGCGTCGAGCACCTATCGGTTGGGGCGACGAGGCCAAGCCGGCCAGATCCGGCAGCGTCATGGCCGAGGGCTGCTAGATCTGAGGGCCATGAAGATCGAGATGGGAGTTGAAGGGAGCAGGTGACGTTGTTGGACCAGGGAGGGCAACGAGGGTGGAAGTGCGCAGCGCCGCAGCCGGATCGACGGGTGACGGCGGGGTTGGCGCATGGCAGCAGGGAAGCGAGAAGAGAAGATGCGGCGTGGGAGGTTTCAGAGGGAAAAGGGGCGAGGGATGGGAGGACGTGGGCACGTGGCCGATAGAAGATGGGCCGTAAAATTTGGTAAGTGGCAAGAGGGAAATAATGGCGGGGGGTGAAATGGTTCCTCTTTTTTTTTGCTTAGAGGTGAAATGGTTCTTGATACTACCTGATAAAAGAATTTATATAAAAAATACTGTACATGCAACACATATTCAGTGGGAAAAAATTGAAAGTAATTATTTTCAGGTTTCTTATAAAATGTAATTGTGGCAACTAGACAATGCAACTCCAAACTTGACGAAGACCTACGAAGGACAAACCAGGCACAGCGCATGGATCCGCCGACGTAACTTCGACTTCACGGCGACAAACAAATCGAGGTAATCCCACGGACACGTCGAAGAAGTGCCGACTACCGCAAACATTGTTGCATCGTTGACATCGCTCCTGCCATCATCGTTGCCACAGAAGCCTGTAAGCCACAACCTCGTCATCCATGGTCCTGCTTGCCAATGCCGAACTTCTAAGACGAAGCGCCCGGGAGGAATACGACACCAAAGTGTCACCACAATCACACAAGATCAAGGGTTTCGCCTAGAGTGGTCGTGATGGCCCGATCCGCGTGGGAGGGGTGTGACAGCAAAATAGTTATGCCTAGAAGAAGGTCAATGATGGTCACAGCCATCGCCATCACTCGGCACAACACAAAGCTGAGACGGGGTCTTCACCCAAGCTCCCACACCACCTCAGCCGCACATCATCCCGCATAGGCTCCGGCAAGCCAACCAACCACCACCACCATCGAAGCTGCCACCGACGAAGAAGTCTCGAGATCCGTAGCAGCCATCAGCACCTCGCGGAAACCACCGGCGGCCAACCACCATCACGAGGCCCGAGATCCACCAACGGTCGTATAGAGGCAGAGCCACCAGATGAAACCCGAGCCGCTATGCCCTATCGAGCACCATGACGTCAAGGAACAAAGGAGCACCGCCCGAGGCCAAGAACCAACATGGTTCCAAGCCACAACCATGCGTCAGACGCGCCGACCGTGCTCTATGGAGACCAGAACTGTTGCACCCGTAGCCATGGGTCTCCACATGTTAGCCTACCACATGGTCCACCGCGCCACCACATCTGCACTTTGTGGCCACTGCTCTAGCTTTTGGGAAGCACGCAGGAGCACATCCGAGTGACAACTACTTAAGCACATGGCACCGGCCGACACCGTGTACAGCAACATCCGTCATCGCAACCGTCAGATCCTGGTGCTAGGACCCAAATCCCCATTGAACTAGACCGCCCCATGGCCCGCTTCGACCTAGCAGCAGTCCCTCACTGTGCCATCGCATGACCCCATAGCGGCACATCCATGCTGATGTGCCCCTTGTGCACCTGCACCGCCACACCGCACTCCGTCGTAGCACCACAAGCCACAAAGAAACACAACGCCAGCCAGGACCAAAACCACGTGCATTGCATCAGATCTGCACCGCATGCATGGAACTAGTACCAGCCACAACTACCGACCACCCAGTAGGGACCATCGTCTCGGCCTCCTCGTACCCACGACGAGCCTCCTAGCTCTCCCCACTACGCCTCCGTACCTCCTACATAGCCCCGCCCAAGTTGCAGGACCACCCCGCACCATGATGTGACCCACGTGCGGCGGGTTTGCGCCAGCCGGGCCACCCCAGATGCCCGCGACTTAGCTCCTAGCGTCGGCCCCGGGCGGCACCTCACCACGTAAGCGCGAGCAGTGGCCGCCCCGCACCGCCCAACCCCGAGCAGGATGAGGAAACGGTCATGCCGCCACCACCGCGCGACCTTTGCTCGGTGACGCCGCCCGGTAGAGGCGACTGCGGCATGGGCGGTGGGTGTGACCGAACCGATTCCAGACATGTTTTGATGCGGGGCCCTAATTTTTGAAAATTTTCTTATATAGGAATTATCTGAAATATAACATCGGTCATTCCACATGTTTAACATCGTTGTCCATTGAAACATATCACCGAGACTAAAGGTTAACCGCCGGTTATTGCTATCCCCCGTCGGGTATTTTCTCAAATAACCGAGAGTCACATGAGTACCGTCGGCCATTTGCACTCATAGGTGAGAGTTTTGTTTTCACCTTCGGCTATTAAATTTCACCGTCGGGCATTACATGTATTCCCCGAGGGTGTAGCAAGAACCGTCGGGCATTACACTGAACCGTCGGACATTAAATTGGAAACCCGAGCGTGGGATTTTCACCGTCGGTCAATCTAGTATACCGTCGGCTATTAGTAGTAATACTTGTGAGTTGGAAATAACCGTCGGCGATTGAAACTACCGTCGGCTATTACTGAAATAACCGACGGCCCGTTGGCTATTAGATTTCACCGTCGGAAATATGGGGATTTCTAGTAGTGATGATGGTTATAATACAACAAATTTTCCCATTTTTCTCTATACAGAAGGACCGATTTGGAAACTCAGGATGAGGTAACCTGTGCTAATACCTCTACTATCTTCAAGAATGCTTGGTGGCAATATCGGAATTACCTGAAGAAAACGTACTTCACCGACAAAGAAACTCATCAATTCCCTTACGTTCTCCTGAGACACATTTACTGGACGATGACTGGGAACACCTTGTTCTGTACTGTTCCCGAACCAAGAATGTGGTAAGGTCTATGAGCTCATTTTCTATTTTGAAGTACTATATTCTTGCATCTTACTGTACTTTGTTCATGTAGAAAGAGTGCCTAAACCTTAAGAACAACTGTTCTAATTTAAGATTCCATTGCTATCATAGTTCAAAAAACGCTAGGCGTTAATTGTGCATTTTGCCACCGCCTTGCGCTTTACTGACCAAAACGCATGCTTATGCGCAGTTATGCACAGATTAAGCATAGTTATGCGCAATGCGTTTTGCCAACGCCTAGAGCCTAGGTGCGCTTAGGCGTGCCTCTTTTAACTATGATTGCTATCGTGCATACTGCTTTGCTCTTGTCTCACTGTATTTACTCATACAAACTTATTTTTAAATTGAAGGATCCAATCGAAACTCCAATGGCACAGCAGGTATGTTCATGCATGTTTCTTTAACATGTTTGCTCTTATCAATAGCTCTGTTGATTTCAATTTCAATTGTGTATACAGTTGACTTCTCATATCATGCACATTGCTAGCATCACAACAGAGCCAATAGTGTTGTTGTACATGTAGACTCGTGGTACCCATCTGAAATCTTGTTGTGCCGTGTAGTTTCCCACGCTTTGTATTCTTTCACTGCAGCTTTGTCTTGAACTGATATGATTTGAACCGTGTCTCTATTTTGATTTGGCAAGACAATGCAGTGACTATAGGACATAGATATATGTTTGTTTGAGGCTTTTATTATGTACTAGTACTTGCAAATAGAAGACTTGGTAGTTTAATCCTGTCCACCTTACTAATGAACTGGTTCATCAAAATGAGTTTCATATACTAGTACATGCTAAACCTGTAATGTGTCTGCTTGTTTCTTCTTTTAGAATGCTGATAGAATATTGGGGAAGAGTGCCTTATTAAGCAATGGTAAAGGAAGTAATGCAGATAAGGTTCAGGATAGTGAGACATCCTTGTTGGTCTCCAACAGAGCTGATAAAATAGCTAAGGAAGACTATCTCGAAGACAGTGCGACAACCCCAAAGTCCTGTCTTGGTTAGTGTTCGAGTTACTGGCCACTACCGCTTGCACAAGCTATTCAAACTCACTATCTAAATCAGTTCGGTTTCTTGAGTCTCAACTACAAGCTGAAAGACATTGATCAGCTGTGCTACGACAAGAAGCGGAAGGACTGCGGAAGTCCATGGAGCATTCAGATGCATACTTTCTGGTGCAACAACAAGCGTTGGAGGATTTTTGTGCCAAACAGGACAAAGCTAATAAGCTTGCTAAGCTTATTGCCAACATGGAGGATACCCAGGATAATGTTTCTTGAGCTATTCTGAAGTTGTTTCAGTTATACTCTTGTTTTGCTATCGCATTTATTTGCACTAGTGGCCAATTTTGACGGCCAGTGTATGTAATATGCTGCTTTGTTCCCTATATTTGCACTAGTGGCAAACTTTGATGCCCAGTGGATGTAATATGTGTAATAGCGGTAATAGGCTAGCGTTAATTGCTTGCTTATTTATTTCCTTATTTTCTTGTTTAGTTGTTTGCTTGTAGTCACCGCAGTTCTTTTTTTGTGTTTTTCTAGTGGCCACAATAACCTATTTTTGGTAACTAGGCCACAATAATCATGGCAACACACGGACTGTTGTAACCATGGGCCTCCTACGGGCCGCATGATCCATGGGCCTTCTACGGGCTGTTGGATCCATTGGCCTTCTATACGGGCCGTAGGATCCATGGGCCTTCTACGGGCCGTAGGATCCATGGGCCTTCTATGGGCCGTAGGATCCATGGGCCTTCTACGAGCTGTATGATCCATGGGCCTTCTATGGGTCGTACGATCCATGGGCCTTTTATGGGCCGTAGGATCCATGGGCCTTCTACAGGGCATATAATCATTTCGCCAATCATGGGTCGTACTATTCATGGACCATAATGGGCCGTTAGTAGGCCGTATTTGATAACTCTATGAAAACAGCCCAACAGGTTTTTTACATGAAAACGACCCAACGTATTGACGGGCCACAAATGGGACGACTGTAACCATGGGCTGAATTTCGCCCACAAGCAGATAATGACAGTAACGGGCCGTAAGTAACCGAATGCTAGAATGAGCCCAAGAATAAATGGGCCCCAAGATGGCTGAAAGATAACATGGGCTGGAAACGGACCAATGGAATAATGGGCCGTTAATGGGTATAAAGTGATACACTATTCATTACAGGCCAGTTTCACCACGGGCCGTTAATGGTCCAAGAGTTACAAAGGGCCTCATATGGGCAAACAGACGTCATGGGTCATACATGGGCCAGAAGTTAAAATGGGATGGAATCATATTGGACGGCCCAGATGACGCCACTGGGCCTAATTCAGAGAGGTCGTAACGGGCCATGGGTTAGCGGGCTGTAAATAGGCTATATGCGAACAGGCCGTTAACAGGCTTTCCGTGGGCCGGCCCGCCACCTTTTGACCAAGTCAAAGGGGCCGACCTTTTCACAGGAATGGGCCTCTGTTGGGCCGTGCCACGTGTCGACGTATCATAGGCGCCTTGGGTCCAATGAGTGGATGGCATCTGTCCCAATGGTGAGCCGACACGTGTTTCCTCCAGCCAATGATGATTTTACATGTGGAAAATCCCCATTGGTCGGGGCTGTTAACAGTTTATCGGATCCAAAACTGGACCCAATAGCTTAACGATGTTCCGTTATGGTGGATGCCACATGTCGGTCACCCTTGACGAAAGCACTTCTGTGACGCGCGATTTATAGTCATGGAAGTGGACACTTCCGTGATGATAATTTTGGTAATGTCATGGAACACTTCTACGATAGCATAGGTATGACTATCTTGATTCTTTCATAAAATCGTCATGGATGTACATGCATGACAAAAAACGCGACCTGCTGTGACAAACACGTATGATCACGAAGTGTATTTTTTTTGTAGTGAGCATACCAACAGGCAACCATGTCTTTCAAAATATCAACACTAAAGGAAGTTATCCCTAGCCCATCATGCTCAATCATTGATCCATTCATAAAACACACTTGAATATTAGCTACACCCAATGCTAAAACACGATCATAGTGCCCCTTAGTTGGTGCTTTATAAGAGAAGATGGAGACTCAAATTCAAAATAAAAATTGCATAAGTAAATGGAAGGCCCTTCGCGGAGGGAAGTAGTGATTTGTAGAGGTGCCAGAGCTCAAAGCTTAAATTGAGAGATAAAATTATTTTTGAGAGGCATACTTTTCCTATCAACAAAAATGACTTGGAGCATCCCAACACTTTTCGTCCTAGATACATCATAGGTGGTTCCCAAACAGGAAATAAAGTTTATTCCTTTTTCCACCATAACTTTCACTTTCCATGGCTAGCCGTATCCACGGGTGCTCTCCATACCAACACTTTCCAAGGAATTTATTATTTGACAACATAAAGTAAATTCATTTATTCATTTCGGGACTAGGCATCCCTAGTATCTTTGCCGTACTCTCGTGCAATGACAAGTGAATAAACACTCATCGTGAGAATAACACATCTAGCATGGAAAATATTGGCTACCCTTTACCGCCTCACGAGTAGTAGAGCACACAAAAGAGAAATTTATTTTGAATATTAGAGATGGCACATCAAAATTTGCTTAGAACGGCATGGAAATACCACATATAGGTAGGTATAGTGGACTCATAAGGCAAAACTGGTTTAAAGGGTTTTGGATGCACAAGTAGTGATCATACTTAGTGCAAAATGAAGGCTAGCAAAAAGATTGAGAAGCGACCAACCAGAAAGCGAAAAATCTCGTACCCAAGCATTAAGCATAAGTAACACCGAATAATTCACCATAAGTAGGATATAAATTTCATTGCATGACTATTGACTTTCGTGCTTGCATAGAGAATTACAAACCTTAACATCAATATTCTTACTAAAGCACAATTACTCATCAACATGACTCACATATCATATCGTCATATCTCAAAACCATTACTAATAATCAAGTTTATTTTGTCCAATGATCTTCATGAAAGTTTTTGTTATATCCTCCTTGGATATCTATCACTTCCGGACTATTTTCATATGTTGCTTTTGATAAGCTCAAACAAATATAAGTGAAGATCATGAGCATAAGTTTTCTTCTTCTCTCAAAGTAATATAAGTGAAGCAAGAGAGAATTTCTTAAAAATTTACTAACTCCCAAATAAATATAAGTGAAGCATGATAGCATTTCTTCAAAATTAATAAAGCACACCGTGCTCAAAAAGATATAAGTAAAGTACTATAGCAAGTCCATGGCTCTAAAAATTTAAGTGAAGCATAGGAGCAAGCATAGCATAATTTTTGGCTCTCTTAAAAGGGTGTGTCCAGCAAGGATTCAACACTTAAAACACAAAGAAAAACAAGCAAATACTCATATCATACAAGACGCTCCAAGCAAAACTCATATCATGTGACGAATAAAAATATAGTTTCAAGTAAAATACCGATGGTTGTTAGAAGAAAGCGGCGATGCCACTCGGGGGCGTCCCCAAGCTTAGTTGCTTTCTAGTTATTTGAATATTATCTTGGGGTGACTCGAGCATCCCCAAGATTAGCCTTTTCCTTATCCTTATTACCTCATCCATCGTAAGATAACCCAAAACTTGAAAACTTCAATCACACAAAACTCAAACAAAACCTTCGTGAGATCTGTTAGTATAAGAAACCAAACCACTACTATAAGTACTGTATAAAACCTATTCTTATTTTATTTTTGCATTATATCTACTGTATTCTAACTTTTCTATGGCAAAAACTCATCAAAGAAAACCATAGAACCATCAAAACAAGCACACAACACAAAGAAAATAGAATCTGTAAAAAACAGAACAGTCTGTAGCAATCTGAAAATTTCGAATACTTATGTAAATTCAAAAATTATGAAATAAATTTTTGGACGTGAGGAATTTTTATATTAATCCTCTGCAAAAAGAATCAAATTAAAATCACTCTTCTATAAAACATTACAACGAATCTCGTGAGTGCAAAAGTTTCAGTTTTTCAGCAAGATCAAATAAACTTTCAACCAAATCTTCCCAAAGGCATTGCTTGGCACAAACACTAATTGAAACACAAAAAACACAATAATAAAAGTAGCATAATTGTGCTAACACTCAAGAACATAAATCAAAAAGCAAAAACAAATTATTCATTGGGTTGCCTCCCAACAAGCACTATCGTTTTACGCCCCTAGCTAGGCATAACACGTAGGATCTAAGTGTTGTCATCTTTGGTTCTAGATCCATAAGATTCCCTCATGATTGATTCATATGTTGGCCTAATTATTGTTATAGGTAAGTGTTCCATTTCCTTCCTTAGTGGAAATTGAAATTTAATATTGCCTTCTTTCATATCAATCACGACACCAATAGTACGCAAAAACGGTCTACCAAGAATGATTGGACAAGACGGATTGCAATCAATATCAAGAACAATAAAATCTATGGGCACATAATTCCTATTTTCAAGAATAAGAACATCATTAATTCTTACCTTAGGATTTTTAATAGTAGAATCCGCTAAGTGCAAATTTAAAGAACATTCTTCAATATTGGTAAGACCAAGCACATCACATAAAGATTTCGGAATTGTAGAAACACTAGTACCCAAGTCACACAAAGAAAAACACTCATAATTTTTAATCTTGACTTTGATAGTAGGTTCCCATTCATCATGCAATTTTCTAGGAATTGAAACTTCTAACTCCAACTTTTCTTCAAAAGCTTTCATCATAGCATCAACAATATGTTTAGTAAAAACTTTATTTTGTTCATAAGCATGGGGTGAATTTATCATGGATTGCAACAAAGAAACACAATCAACCAAAGAGCAACTATCATAATTAAAGTCTTTGTAATCCAAAATAGTGGGCACATCACTAGTTAAAGTCTTGACCTATTCAAAACCCACTTTTATCAATTTTTTCAACAAGATTTTCACCCTCCGAATCATAGGGACGCCTTCTAACTAAAATTGACTCTTCTCCAGTCCCTTTTTCATCAATCTTAAATTTACTAAACAAAGAATCAATATAAGAAACACCAATCACTTTAAGATCTTCATCACTTTTATGATAGTAATCAGTAGAAAATGCCTTTTCTAAAATCTCTCTTTTATCTCTAAGCATAGCGGTTCTTTTCTTACTTTCATCAATAGAAACATAAAGAGCTTTAATTGATTCTTCAACTTTAGGCACAAAAATTTTCATCTTGAGAGTTTCTACATCATGAGAAATTCTCTCAACACTTCTAGACAACTCATCAATTTTATTTAACTTTTCTTCTATCGACGTGTTGAAAGTTTTTTGCGTATTGATAAATTCTTTAATATTGTTATCAAGATTAGAGGTGTTTCCATTATTATTGTAGGTGGGATTATCATAGGAATTACCATAATTATTAGAGGAATTACTAGGAAAAGGCCTAGGATTAAAATTACCTCTATAATCATTGTTGTTGAAATTATTTCGCGAGACAAAATTTACATCTATGGCATGACAATTTTACTCAATCAAAGTAGACAAAGGCACATAATTAAAATCAATAGGAGCACTTTTGTTAGCAACCAACTTCATAAGAGCATCAACTTTTTCACTCAAAGAATTTATTTCTTCTACCGAATTAACTTTTTTACTAGTAGGAGCTCTTTCGGTATGCCATTGCGAATAATTTGCCATAATATTGTCTAGATATTTAGTAGCTTCACCCAAAGTAATTTCCATAAAAGTACCAACCGCGGCAGAATCTAAAAGATTACGAGAAACAAAATTCAATCTTGCATAAAAAAATTGTATGATCATCCAAAGATTTAACCCATGAGTTGGGCAATTCCTTAGCATCAATTTCATCATTTCCCAAGATTATTCAACATGCTCATGTTCAAGTTGCTTGAAATTCATGATTTGGATTCTATGGGAAATAATTTTTGCAGGCGGAAAATACTTAGTGATAAAAGCATCTTTGCACTTGTTCCAAGAATCGATACTATTGTGAGGCAAAGAAGAAAACCAATTTTTTGCGTGATCTCGCAAAGAAAACGGAAATAATATCAACTTCAAAACATCATTGTCCACATATTTTTTTTTTGCATATCGCATAATTCCACAAATGTGTTAAGATGGGAGGAGACATCCTCATTAGGAGTACCGGCAAATTGATCTTTCATGACAAGATTCAACAAAGCAGTATTAATATCACAAGACTCCACACTAGTGGTGGGAGGAGCAATCGGAGTGATAATAAAATCACTGTTGTTGGTATTTGAGAAAGCACACAACTTGGTGTTCTCTTGAGTCATGATGACTACGCAACAAGATTGCACGCAAAAACCGATCTAATGAGAAAACGATGAACGGAAAATAGGGCGAATAAAAACAGCAAATTTTTGTGAAGTGAGGGAGAGGAAAATGAGAGGCAAATGGAAAATAATGTAAATTGCGAGGAGATGATATTTTTTCATTAGGAACCTGGTTGATGTTGAAGATCCTCCCGGCAACGTCCCAGAAATTGCACGTTGACGGGAGACTATCTTGAGGTGATCCTCCTTGGCGATGGCGCCGGAAATTCCTTTTGATGTGTACTAGAACTACGTCGGTATTTCCCCAAAGAGGAAGGGATGATGCAGTATAGTGACGGTAGGTATTTCCCTCAGTGATGAGGCCAAGGATATCGAACCAGTAGGAGAACCTCCTCACACCACGTAAACAGCACCTGCACACAAATAAAAAATACTCGGAACCCGACGTGTTAAAGGGTTGTCAATCCCTTTCGGGTACGGCGCCTAAAGATAGGCAAAATCGTGAGGTAAAAAGTGGTAGATAGGATAAATTGAACGCGGAACAAATAAATTGCAGCAAGGTATTTTTGTATTTTTGGTTTAAAAGATCTGAAAATAAATGCAAGAGAAAATAGATCGCAAAGGAAAATATGATGAAAAGAGACCCTGGGGCCGTAGGTTTCACCAGGGGCTTCTCTCGAGAAAAATAGCAAACGGTGGAAAAAAAATTACTGTTGGGCAATTGATTGAACTTCAAATAATTATGATGATATCTAGGCAATGATCATTATATGGGCATCACGTCCAATATTAGTAGACCGAATCCTGCTTGCATCTACTACTATTACTCCACACATCGACCTCTATCCATCAAGCATCTAGTGTATTAAGTTCATGAGAAAACAGAGTAATGCAATAAGAATAATGACATGATTTAGACGAGATCCATTTATCTATTGCGGCAGATATAGATCTCATCTTGTTATCCTTAGTAGAAACGATACATACGTGTCGGTTCCCCTTCTGTCGCTGGGATCAAGCACCGTAAGATCGAACCCACTACAAAGCACCTCTTCCCATTGCAAGATAAATATATCAAGTTGGCCAACAAACCTAAATATCGGAGAATAAATACGAGGCTATAAGCAATCATGCATATAAGAGATCAAAGAAGACTTAAATAACTTTCATGGATAAAAACATAGATCTGATCATAAACTCAAAGTTCATCGGATCCCAACAAACACACAGCCAAAAGACTTACATCATATGGATCTTCAAGAGACCATTGTATTGATAATCAAGAGAGAGAGAAAGGAAGCCATCTTGCTACTAGCTACGAACCTAGGTCTACAAAGAACTACTCACGCATCATAGGAGAGGCACCAATGAAAGTGGTGAACCCGTCCATGACGATGTCTAGATTGGATCTAGTGATTCTGGACTCTGCGGCGGCTGGATCAATATTTTGTCGCCTCCCCTAGGATTTCTGGAATATTGTGGTATTTATAGAGCAAAGAGGTGGTTCGGGGGCACCCGAGGTGGGCACAACCCCCCCAGGGCGCATCTGGGCCTCCTGGAGCGCCCTGGTGGGTGCTGCTCCCCTCGAGCAGCCCCTCAGGTGCTTCCTTGGCCCATTGGCATTCTTCTGGCCCCAAAAAAATTCCTCCAGGAGTTGCATTGCGTTTGGACTCCGTTTGATATTGATTTCATGTGATGTAAAAAACATGTAGAAAACAGCAACTGGCATTGGGCACTATGTCAATTGGTTAGTACCAAAAAATGATATAAAATGACTATAAAATGATTGTAAAACATCTAAGAATTATAATATAACAGCATGGAACAGTCAAAAATTATAGATATGTTGGAGACATATCAAGAGTACTTAGGCATTCCTGTCCATCCATTTGGCAAAAGAAAGGACCAAACAATCAAAACAACAAATGCATGTCCTTGAATGGAGAAAAATATGCAACCAACATGGTCACACAATAAGATAGCAAATGAAATATGTGGCAAAGCATGCACAAGCACTCTAGCATCTATCAAGCAATTGGCGATGACTAGGTCATCTATATATGAGTATATTGACTTAGGAGTCAAATGAGAACATTTGATCATAGGTCATACTCATTGTTTAAGCACAAGTGGGGTTGCCACTTTTACATAAAGCATTGTTGTGTTCACACCATTAGAGTTGCTTTAGCTCAATTCTTAGAGTAAAGCTCCCCCTAGATGTGATATCCCCTTTTAGAGGGATGAACTAACCTTGGGCTTTGTCAATGATGACTTCATGTAGATGTTGAAGATGTGGATTCTCAATGTTGATGTAGATCATTTGGAGAAATCCATTGGAGTGAGTTGCACTTTCAATACCTACACGGGTTAGTCCCACAAGGAACAATCAAGGATATCCATAGACATAGAGCGAAGTACACACAAGATGATGTCCATGAAAGCATTAGGTTACCTTTTCCCTTGACTTAATAACAAGAGGGTTTGTGACTCCTTGAACTAGTGCAAGATGTGGAAGTTGATTGCACTTGTTCTTTCCTATATGAATATAGGTGAAGTATGTTGGCGGAGTCACCCTCACGAACTCTCTAGTTCTTCTTCTCCTTCGGGATCCACATCATCTTGATGGGAATCCTTGGGGTTGTATATGTACTTGATGAAGTAGAACTTGAGGTATACTTGGGAACCCACTTGACCAAGGCCTTTGGAGCTTCTTCAAATGCATCAATCTCCTTTTGAAGCTTGTCCTTGCCTTTTAGCTTGTGGTCTTGTGATGGAAGATCATCTTGAGCTTGTGTCCCCTTGAAGGAAGTAGGATCATACTTCTCTTGTTGAGGAACAAACTTCGTCCTGGGGTATTGATCTTCTTCCCATTCAACGCCATTGGCATTGAACTTTCTTTCAAAACCAACACCTTGATTCTTCTAGTGCCTTCCTTGCTTGCATACAATTTCCTCAAATTGCTTACTTCCGGCAAGGCTCTTGTAAACACCTTTCTCTATAATTCCCTTCAATAAGCTATTTTCTTTCTCAAGTGTAACTCGGCTAAGAGAATCATTAGTGGAATCAAGAGAACTACTAGAAGCAACAATATTGGATTTAGCATGATTATTGTTACTACTAGAAGAAGAATCTTTCTTACTCTTGTTGCTAGATTTTACTTGTGGCATGTAAGTAGACAAGAGTAAACACTTGGCAATGTAAGAAGAACTTTTCTTCCAAAGATCATCACTGATGGCTTTTAAGAACCCATGTTCTTGCTCTAGGTTGAGCTTCTCAAAGCATAGCTTCTCATGAGTTTTTAAAAGTTCTTGATGATCTTATAAAGTAGTTTCATGAGCTAACTTAAGAGTGTTTAGTTCATTAGTTAGATGCTCAATCTCCTTCTTATCATTGTCATTCGTTTCATCTTGATTAGCATGATTAATAACAGTTTCACCATAGTTTTCATCACTAGCATTGTCAACAAGTAATCATCATCACCTAGAAAATCATCTTCATCACTACTGAAATCAATATACTCGAGGTGTGATACCTTGGGGCCTTTAGCCATGAAGCATCTTCCAATTCCTTCATTTGGTGAGTCAAATATGTCGTAGGAGTTGGTTGACACAAGTTCAAGACCGGCAACACCTTCATCTTGAGTATATTCAGAGTCGGAGTGATAACTTCTCTCGGATTGGTGGTCAGAGTCAGAACCGGATACCCATTCACCAACATGAGCTTGATGTCTTCGTTTTGTGTAGCTCTTTGATGACTTGTCCTTCCTTTCCGAATCCCTGCTTCTGCGAGAGGTTCTTCGTTCATAACGATCATCACTACTCCTCTCTCTTGGATGTGATTCTTCTCTTCTACTTCTTCTTTTAGATGAGTCTTCTCTTCTCTTGTAGGGATCCGTACACTCATTGGAGTAGTGTCCGGGTCTTCCACAATTGTAGCAATTTCGCTCAGGACTAGAAGATCTTTTGTCATGGTAGGATGTTGACTTGGAGCTTCTCTCTTTGCTTCTACTCTTGTAGAATTTGTTGAAGTTCTTCACCATTAAGCTCAATTCCTCGTTGAAGACTTGTTTTTCACTTGATGTGGCAGGAGCATCACATGATGCTTTATATGCACCACTAGACTTGTTGTGAAGCTCTTCTTTATCCTTGAGTGACATCTCATGAGAAACAATTCTTCCAATGAGTTTTGTTGGCTTGAGATGTTTGTAATTGGGCATCATTCGGATCAATGTACACACAATGCCATATTTTCCATCCAAGGCTCTTAGGATATTCTTGATGATGAATCTGTCAGTCATCTCTTCACTTCCTAAGCCAGCGATCTCATTTGTGATGAGAGCAAGCCTAGAGTACAATTCAGTGACACCTTCACCATCCTTCATTTTGAACTTGTCAAGTTGACTTTGAAGCACATCCAACTTGGATTCCTTGACGGACTCGGTACCTTCGTGCATATCAATCAAAGTATCTCAAAATTCCTTTGCATTATCAAGACAACTGATTTTGTTGAATTCTTCGGGGCACAATCCATTGAAGAGGATATCGCAAGCTTGAGTGTTGTATTGCGGCATCTTCAATTCTTCCGCAGTTGCTTCATGATTTGGTTCTCTCCCATCGAAGATTTCACCTTGCAAACAATAGCCCAAATGGCGGAGTTATGTCCAAGAATATGCATTTTCATCTTATGCTTCCAACTAGCAAAGTTACTACCATCAAAGTAAGGACCTCTACGGTGGTAATTTCCCTCGCTAGACACCATACTCTCCTAGGTTGTGAAACCAAGGCTATGATCACCAAAGCTATGGAAATCAAGGCAAATGGAGACACTCTGATACCACTTGTAGGATCGAAAGTATGTCTAGAGGGCGGGTGATTAGACTACTTGACCAAATAAAAATCTACCCTTTTCCCAATTTTAAGTCTTGGCAGATTTTAGCAACTTAGCACAAGTCGAGCAATCAACCTACACATGCAATTCTAAGAGTATAGTAGTGGAATGTAAATCATTGCATATGAAGGTAAACGGGAGGAGTTTGGAGGGAGCAAACGCAATGTAGACATGGAGATTTCTGGCGTGGTTCCAATAGGTGGTGCTATCGTACATCCACGCTGATGGAGACTTCAACCCACGAAGGGTAACGGTTGCGCGAGTCCATGAAGGGCTCCACCCACGAAGGGTCCATGAAGAAGCAACCTTTTCTATCCCACCATGGTCATCGCCCACGAAGGACTTGCCTCACTTGGGTATATCTTCACGAAGTATACGATCTCCTTGCCCTTACAAACTCCTTGGTTTAACTCCACAATCTTGACAGAGGCTCCCAAGTGACACCTAACCAATCTAGGAGACACCACTCTCCAAAATGTAATAGATGGTGTGTTGACGATGAACTCCTTGCTCTTGTGCTTCAAATGATAGTCTCCACAACACACAACTCTCTCATAGATTTAGCTATGGTGGAAAAATGATTTGAGTGGAAAGCAACTTGGGGAAGGCTAGAGATCAAGATTCTTATGGTTGGATTGGAATGTCTTGGTCTCAACACATGAGTAGGTGGTTCTCTCTCAGAAAATGAGTAGTGGAAGTGTAGGCACGTTCTGATGGCTCTCTCATAAATGGAGAAGGGGGTGGAGAGGTATATATAGCCTCCACACAAAATCTAACTATTACACACAATTTACCAAACTCGGTGGGACCAAATAATGAAACTCGGTGAGACCGACTTGGTTCAAAATGTGAATGTTTGACTTTTCGGTGGGACCGACAACATCAACTCGGTGAGACCAGTGCGCTAGGGTTAGGGCAAAACCTTATCTCAGTGAGACCGATCACATGAACTCGGTGAGACCGATTTCAGTAATAAGCAAACATAGACTTGCTCAGGCAAACTCAGTGGGACCGATCGCTCATCTCGGTTAGACCAAAACGTTACGAAAAGGAAACAAAGAGTTTATACTACGAACTCGGAGGGACCGATCGCTCATCTCGGTTAGATCGAAACATTACGAAGGGAAACAAAGAGTTTGCAATCCCATCTCGGTGAGACTGAGATCCCTGTAAGACCGAACTGATTAGGGTTTGTGGATATGGCTATGTCAAGTGAACTCGATCGGTGGCGCCGGATAGATCAAATCAGGTGGGGCCAAGTTTGACTTTAGGTTTAGGACATATGTGGAAATGAGAAAGGGGTTGAGGGATTTTGGAGCATATCACTAAGCATTTTGAGCAAGCAAGGCATTAAGGAACACCTTGTCCCCTTTTAATAGTATTGGCTTTTCCTATGGACTCAATGTGATCTTGGATCACTAAAATGAAAATGTAGAGTCTTGAGCTTTTGCTAATAAGTGTCCTTAGCATTTTGAGGGGTCCACATCTCTAGTCCATGCCATACCAACCATTGAACTTTCTGAAACACTGATCTTGAAGGAATATTAGTTCGATGAGCTATATGTTGTTATGAATTACCAAAACCACCCCGCAATTAGTTGCACTTTCAACTTTTTATTTATTTGCATCTTTTATTTTCAGATCTATATTACTAAAAACCCAAAAATACCTCACTGAATTTTAGTTGCCATTATTTTATTTGCATCTACCAATCTATCACTTTACCAATGTTTTACCCGAGAGGGATTGAAACCCCTCTTGAGCGTTGGGTTGCAAGTATTTGTTCTTTGTGTGTAGGTACCATTTACATAGTGTTGCTTGGTTCTCCTACTGGTTTGATAACCTTGGTTTCATAATTGAGCGATCTACGTACCTAGCTGTACTGCATCATCCCTTACTCTTTGGGGAAAATAATGACGCGGATACAAGACATCAAAAAATGGAGGATCAATGCTGCAGAACAACAAATCATAGAGCTATGTGGATATCTTAATCGGAGATTTGACTAGCTGGTTGATATGATAAGAAAGGGTGTTCCCCAGCTACCAATGAAGGAGCTTCATCTAAATAAGAAGAAGATGTTCATCAAAGAAGGAGAGGTAATCTTGGCGCAAGACCGCCACAACAACATGTTGTTTAAAGTGCTTCAAGGAAGCCAATTTATGTTGAAGCTTCTGGAGGTGAAGAATATGATGATGCCCTTGAAGAACCAGATCTCTATGCATATCGGATAGTACCGAACCCTACATATGCAAGAGATACATGCAAGGTGAAAGCTGAGATCCAACTTTTAATGGAAATGTTGATATTGAAGGGTGCCTAGATTGATTATATGAAGTTGAGACTTTCTTTGAGGTCATGGAGGTTCCAGAAGATCGTAGAGTTCCTTTGGTCGCATACAAGCTGAAAGGAGGAGCCAGTGCATGGTGGCATTGCGTTCAAGAGCGCAGGCTGAGAGGCGAACCTCATGTGAGAACTTGACGGCAAATGAAAAGTCTCTTGAAAGGGAGATTTTTGCCCACTGAGTATGAATAGATCCTATTTATCCAAATCCAAAATTGTGCCCAAGGAAATATGACCATTTTAGATTATACGGAGGAGTTGCTAAGGCTACAAGTGAGGTGCAACCTTGCTAAAACTAAAGATCAACAAGTTGCAAGGTACATCAATGGCCTCTATGATGCTATTCAAGATCATTGATGATGCAACAAATCTGATCCATTGATCAAGCACAAGCTCTAGCATTGAAGGCCCAGAGGTTTGTGAGGACAAGAAAGACAACTAAGGCTCCATATCCTCACACCAAAGGTTTTTCTAGGGATCACACTAATAGAGCAGAAGAAAAGACCGCTCTACCAAAGGAAAAACAACCCATCCTGAAGCAAACAAGAGGCAAGGGTAAGGCAAATTAAGGACCAAAGTGTTATAAATGTGGTAAAGAGGGACACATATCCAGCGGTTGCCCACTAAGAAAATTTGTTAACACAACTATCCATGATGGTGAAGACGATGAGGAAGAATATGAATCTGAAGATTAGAGGGACAAGAGGTTTGTCAAGAAGAAGGTGAAGAGGAGGTATGTGTGATTCAGCGTCTCCTATGTTCCACACCACAACCTGTCGACACATAATGGAAGAAAATATTTGAGAGCAAATGCTCGGCGAATGGTAAGATATGCAAGTTAGTGATTGATAGTTGCAGTTGCGAGAATCTTAACTCCCAAAATTTGGTGACCACTTAAAGTTTGAAACGCATGATCATCCAAATCCCTATACTATTGGATGGATTAAGAAAAGAGTGAATATGAGGATTACTAAACAATGCAACCTTCCACTTTCTTTGGGCAAGCATTATCGCTCAAACGTGTTGTGTGACATGGTTGATATGGACGCCAACCATGTTCTTCTTAGGAGGCCTTGGCAATTTGATGTGGATACTACACACAGGGGCAAGGAAAATTCTTACTCTTTCATTTGGAACAAGAGAAAGATCATTATTCTACCAAACAAAACCGAAGATAATACCTCTAAGGAGGAGGGGAATACTATGTTAACTATCTCCCATACCTCTCATGAGTTTATGGAAGACTTGAAGGAGGTGGATTTATGTGTTGTACTTCTTGTAAAACGAGAAGAGCACATGACTGTTGAAATTTCAACAGAGGTACGTGGTTTATTGGCAAAATTTCAGAACATACTTGGAGATCCACAAGGCCTGCCACCAATGATAGGAATTCAACATAGAATTGACATAATTTCGGGAGCAAGTCTTCCTAATCTTCCACACTATCGAATGAGCCCAAAGAGCATGATATATTGAAGGGGAAAGTGGAGGAATTGCTGCAAAAATGGCACATTCAAGAAAGTATTAGCCCATGTGTTGTACCAACCCTCCTCACGCCAAAGAAAGATGGGTCTTGGCGCATGTGTATGGACAGTAGAGCCATGAACAAGATCACTTTAAGTATAGATTCCCTATTCCTTGTCTGGATGATTTGTTGGATCAACTTAGTGAAGCAAGAGTGTTCACAAAGCTTTAAGAAGTGGATATCATCAAATCCGTATTAGACCCGGGGATGAATGGAAAATGGCCTTCAAGGCAAAACAAGGGTTGTTTGAATGGCTAGTCACGCCGTTTGGACTCTCAAATGCACCAAGTGCCTTCATACACTTGATGAATCAAGTCCTTCGACCATTCTTATCCCACTTTGTTGTGGTCTATTTTGATGACATCTTGATCTAGCAAGGATGAGGATGAACAATTTGATCACATTTGAAAGGTGCTAGAAGTACTAAGGGAAAATGAGCTCTACGTCAACTTAAAGAAATGTATTTTCCTGCAAACACAACTTCTTTTCCTAGGATTCATCATAACATGTGACGGTATTCGTGTTGATGATTCTAAGCAATACGAGAATGGCCAACTCTGAAGACTGATAACCCACAAGTATGGGGGTTCGCAACAGTTTTTGAGGGTAGAGTATTCAATCCAAATTTATTGACTCGACGCAAGGGGAGCCAAAGAATATTTGTAAGTATTTGCACTTGAGTTGTCAATTAAACCACACCTAGAGATTAAATATCTGCAACAAAGTGATCAGTAGCACAGTAATATGATAGTTTGATAGCGATAGCAATAGTAAGGTCACGGTAACAGTAGTAGCAGTAGTTTTGTAGCAGTTGTAATAGTAGCAATGGTAGTAGTAACTTAGCAATGATCAATATGTGAAAAGCTCGTAGGCATTGGATCGGTGATTTCGTTGGATGATATTCATCATATAACAGTCATAACCTAGGGCAACACAGAACTAGCTCCAGTTCATCAATATAATGTAGGCATGTATTCCGTAAATAGTCATACGTTGTCGCGGAAACCACGGCCACCTATGGGACCAGGACTGCCCCTTGCTGGTTAGACAGGGGGAGTCGCGTTGCACAAACAGCAGACAATTGTGGGGTAGCGCGGCAGAGATCACACGGGCAGTTTTACCCAGGTTCAGGCCACTATGAGGCGTAAAACCCTACTCCTACTTTGGTGGATTGATGGTGGAAAAGTGGTGGTGGTGCGTAGTACACTTGCCCGGCAGGGGTTGCCTCGGGGCGGTAGCGACTACGTGCGTATGAGGGTGCGAGTGATCTAACTTTCCAACCTCCTGAACTGTTTCCATGGGCCTCCTTTTATAGGTTAAGGGGTCACCACAGTGGCAAATTAGTCATTAGACACTGATATGATAACAAATAGTGCTATCATACCTAACTCTGCAGGTTGTCAGTGTGCATTTAATGTACCGCTTAGTGTCATGTCATTGGTTGCCCAGCAAGGTTTGCCGGCCTATCTTGCCAATTCCACGCCTGCTCGTCTGACACGTCATAAGACGGGTGTCATCTGTGGGTTTTCTTGGTAGGAGGTGGCCGCCATATGGCGAATGGTTGCCACTTAATCACTCTGCGGCTTGACACCGCACCGATTGATGATGTGGGTCGTGGTGGAGTAGTTGGTGAGGTGATCTAGCATCCGCGAGTCCCGACAGGCCCTGCCGGGACGCCTTGGTCATCTTCTTCAGGAGGTGGCCTGACCCCTTGCCGGGCTCGCCTGCCCGGCAAGGGAGGATTCTTTCCTGATGATATCTAGCTTCTCTAACTTGGCCTTGGTCCTTTTTGATCTGCTTGTTGATGCTTCGAATCTCTTTTTTCTCTTGTTCATCTTGGTCTGAGGCTTCAATCTTGATATTGTGCCTGTGCACAGTCAGGCGACAGGCCCAGGCTCTATTGCACCGATAGAAGCCACGGGGCCTGCCTCGAACGCGTTGCCGAGCATCGTCGGGGTAGGGCCTAACAAGTGCATAGGCGGTGCCGCTGAAGAGGCTGGTCTCTTGAGATTTTCTTTGCTTCTTCATAAGTCTTGATTTCGAGCAAATTTTCGGTTTCCCCACGCGTCGTGCAAAGCCAATAGTGGTGGGGCCGCTCCAGTAATGGCCCGTGAATGAATTTAACGCACGGGGTAGAAACTACCAATTCACTCTTCCCACCACGTCCTTATCCTTAGCCACGTATGCCGCATGCATCACGCGGGGTAGGTAATGGAGGCGCGTGGCGCAGGAGAGCATAATGGTGAGGGCCCAGCTTCCTTGAACTGGTGGAGGAGGGCGACGGTTACCCGTCGTGGATCTAGCCTCCAGTCCCCTGTTCGCCTATAAAAGGAAGAGCAGGGGAGGAGTGGAGGTATCCAACCGCATTCTTCTTCTCTTCTATCTTGCTCTATCTTGAATATGTCAGAAGGGAGAGCCTGGGGTTAGCCTCCAGGCTTTAGCTTCGGGTTGATGATGTCGAGCGATGGTGTTGGCACTCGGGGAGTGAGCTTGGTCCAAGTCTAAGGTGAAGGGCTCGGGATCATTGGAAATCCCAGTACGACCCCTCTTCTTGGAACTGGGATTGAGCCGACGAGGGGCGCGCCTTCCTGCCTGCCAAGGAGGGGAGCGGTGCGCCCCAAGCCCCTTGGTCGTCTCGGCCATTCGCCGTCTCTCCGGAGGGGGCGTCGGATAGCGGGGCGGGCACTTCTCTGGCGAGGTGTTGATGAAGATGGAGCCAGTGAATATGGAGAAGGCGGGAGGCAGGCCATCAAGATGGAGTACGACTGCAATAACGCATTCGTATCGTCCTGGCGACCTGCCGCCTCGTCTTTCGGTTCCTCCCCTCCCTCCCGGCACCGTCATCACCGGCCTCCTGGTTGCCAGGGAGGGGGCTGTTCTCTTGGTGCCTTCGCCTCCCCCAGCAGTCTTCCAGCTGAGTTTGGTGGATGATTCCACTATTGCATGAGATGGGGCTTCTGGCAGGCCCTGGTGGTGGTGACCAAGGGCGCCGCCGGACTGCTCTGGTCGCCCTCCTCCTTCGCAGCCTCGCCACTCCCGATCTTGTCAGGCCTTGCGTCTGGCGGGCCTTGACGAGATTGGGGTGGACTACTGCTTGGGCGCCGCTCCTACCTCTTTTCTTCTCTCCGTGCTTCCTGGAGGGAGAAGGAACAGGGAGAGGAGTTTACATGGCACTTATCTTTTTTCAATCTTAAACCTGTAGGCATTTGTCAAATTTTAATTCAAATAATGTAATCTCTCCTGTCCATGCTTGTGTTCTGTAATGCTTGTCGTTGTATTAGCATGTTAATGAAAAATATGAACCTTGCCGGGAACCCATGCATGTATACTTCCATGCGGAGGTGAGATGCCTCTTTAGTGTAAATAAACAAGTTTGTCCTGGCAGGCTATCTTGCCGGCCCCCTTTTTGTCTACCGGAGAGCAATATCTGTCGGGTTATAGACAGAGGGGCCAGCCCCTCGCCAACTTCCTTTCACCAAAGGCAACTGCGACCATCTTGACCGAAGTAACGTTTGAGTCAGGAATGGGAGCACCTAAGTCTAAAAGAGCGGCGAGGTTTTCTAATGCATAAGTTATAGCTTACAGAACACGAATGGACAAGAGGTAGGACTTATCTGTTTGACTTGTCGGGGATCACAGTGCCGAGCAATCTTCTCAACTCCATGTCAAAGCCAAGTTCACAGCAAGAACCTGCAGCTTCATGCAAATGTGAATGAATACAAGATGGGATCCTATATATATGCATATGCAGATGCTCATGAAAATGCTTATGCAGTGATCTGGAATGCTCATGCATGCATGCAATCTAGGTTGGGGGCCCCCCTAGAGCGCTTCTTTACTTTCTCTTGCACAGGGTCATCGCCCCAGCTTTGTACAGGGGGTTACATGCAGCTGAGGCAAGGCCTGTACAAATGGGTGGCTGCCGGGCCCTCGCGCCTTACGGGTAGAACATGCGGAGATGCTCAATATTCCATGAGTTTTGCAACAGAGTGCCATGTCCACTCTCCAGACGGACTGCGTTGGGTATGGTGACTCGTACTACCTGATAAGGGCCTTCCCACTTTGTTGACAACTTGTGTGTACCCTTGGCGGACTGAACGCACCTAAGGACAAGGTCACCTTCCTCAAAACATAGGGCATGAACCCTGCAGCTATGACAGCGACGCAGGGCTTGCTGATAGCGTGCAGCACGCGTAGTAGCCCGGAGACAGTTCTCCTCGAGTAGCACAGCGTCATCACACCAGTGCTGATCTTGCATGATTTCATCGTAAGAAAGTACTCGAGGTGACCCGTAAATGATTTCTATGGGGATAACTGCTTCTGCCTCGTAGACCAGGGAGAAGGGAGTCTGTCTGGTAGCTTGATTTGGTCTCGTTCTGAGGGACCAGAGAACTACCGACAGCTCGTTGATTCACCGCCTGCCGTGCTTCTGCAGCGTATCAAAGGTTCTTGTCTTGAGTCCGCGTAGCACTTCTGCGTTCGCCCTCTCAGCTAGTCCATTGCTCTGGGGGTGTGCCACAGAGGCAAATGAGATCTTGCATCCAAGGGCATGAACATATTGCATGAAGGCGCAGCTCGTGAACTGGGTGCCGTTATCGGTGATGATCCTTGCCGAAACTCCAAAACGACACACCAGATCTTTCAACAACTTGATAGCTGACTGAGAAGTCACCTTTCTCACAGCAGTCACTTCCGGCCACTTTATAAACTTGTCGATGGCAACAAACAGGAATTCAAAGCCCCCAATTGCTCGGGGGAAGGGGCCGAGGATATCGAGCCCCCATACCGAAAATGGCCATGATAGAGGGATTGTCGGAAGTGCTTAGGCAGGTAGGTGGGTTTTCTTGGAATGAAACTGGTAGGCTTCACACTTAGTGACTAGCTCGACCGCATCTTGGAGGGTTGTGGGCCAATAGAATCCTTGCCGGAATGCTTTCCCAACTAATGCCATTGATCCAATGTGGGAGCTGGGCATTCCTTTGTGTATCTCAGCCAGCACTCCCTTTCCTTCTTCCCAATAGACACACTTCAATTTCATGCCGTTGGGTCCCCTTCTGTATAGAGTGTTATCGACAAACTGATACATACTGGCCCTACTTTTTCAGCTTCATCTTGGTCGCCGGGAAGCTCTGCGGTTTGGAGGAACCAGACAATGTGCCTTGCCCAAGTTGGAGCCTGTGACTCAGCAACGAGGACTAGCGGCACCTCCTCTGTTGCGGGAGCACCAGCCTCGTACACGGGGTCCATGGGCCCGGCTGGAGGGAGTGGTCCGGCAGGGTGCGAGGAGTAGTTTCCAGCAGGGTCTCTGCTGGGAGCAGACGGCTCTACTAGGAGAGGCTTTTCGATGTCCAACTTTCTCCTCTTTTGGGCCATTGTTGCTGGGGATACAGAGGGCTGAGTAAGACAGAGAACAAAAGTCCCTAGTTCCACACGAAGCTTCTGTGTAGCACACTTTGACAGATGATCAACTATGCTGTTTTCTGCATGGGGTACGTGCTCTATTTGCAATCCGCCAAAGTGCTCCTCCAATCTTCTCACTTCCTCGACGTATGCCTCCATCAATGGACTTTGATAATCCTTGTTAACTTGCCTCACCTCCAGCTGTGAATCTCCTCGAATGACCAGTTTCTTAATTCCCAATTCTGCTGCAATTCTGAGCCCGGCAACGAGCCCTTCATACTCTGATGTATTGTTGGTTGCTTCTTCCCAGGAAAAATGCATCTGGACGACGTACTTCAAGTGCTCCCCGGAGGGGGCGACAAGAAGTACGCCATCCCTCGCACCTTGCAGGGAAAAAGCACCATCAAAATACGTAATCCATTCTTGGGGCGACTCCTTGCCGGGGATAACTGTCTCTGTCCCTTCCTCATCCGGGGTTGGCGTCCATTTTGCAATAAACTCTGCCAATGCCCTACTTTGAACAGTCGATTTGCTCTCAAACTACGAGCCAAAGCTGGATAGCTCCAAAGCCAACTCCACTATTCTGCCGGTAGCCTCAGGGTTTCGGAGTATTTGTTGCAACGGGGAACGAGTAACAACTATGATCTCATGGGCTTGGAAGTAGTGGTGCAGTTTCCTTGAGGCCATTATAAGACCAAAAATCAACTTTTGCACGCTAGAGTACCTCGATCTAGCCCCCTGTAACAAGTAGTTGACGAAGTACACTGGATGCTGCACCACTTTCTTCCTTGCCGCGTCCTTGGGGTTGTCATTGTTGTCGTGCTTGCTGCTGTTCTGATCCTTATTTGGCTCTATCGAACTCTTCTCACTCTCTTTCTCATTCACTTCTCGCTGTGCTACCAAGGCTGCGCTGACCACTTGGTTGGTTGCCGCTAAGTATAGCAACAACGGCTCCTAGGGTTTGGGTGCAACCAGGGTAGGCACAAGGGACAGGTAGGCCTTCAACTCTTGCAAAGCTGTGTTTGCTTCAGGGGTCCACCTCATAGGACCTTCCTTCTTCAAAATTTTGAAGAACGGCAGGGCACGCTCGGCATACTTGGAGATGAATCTGCTTAGCGCGGCAACACATCCCGTCAGGTGCCTCACATCTTTAACTGTCCTTGGCGCTTGGATCTACTCAATGGCCTTGATCTTATCGGGATTAGCTTCGACTCCCCTGTGGGACACAAAGTATCCAAGCAGCTTGCCGGAGGGGACGCCAAACACACACTTCTCTGGGTTTAGCTTCAAGTTGATCTTGCGCAGATTTGCAAACATCGCCTCCAAATCCTGGATGAGAGTTGCTCTATCCTTGGTTTTGACCACAATTTCATCCATATAAGCCTCAATGTTTCTGTGCAGCTGAGGTGCAAAACCAATCTGGACTTCCCTTGCAAACGTGGACCCGACACTCTTTAATCCGAATGGCATGCAGACAAAGCAGTACGTACCACATGGAGTGATGAATGATATCTTCTCCTTATCTTCTTTGGACATGAAGATCTGGTGGTACCCAGAATAGGCATCCAGAAATGAGAGCAAATCACAACCTGAAGTGGCATCCACAATCTGATCAATACGCGACAGGGGAATTGGGTCCTTCGGGCAAGCCTTGTTGAGATCTGATATGTCTCCGATGTATCTATAATTTTTGATTGTTCCATGTTGTTATATTATCATTCTTGGATGTTTTACAATCATTTTATAGTCATTTTATATCATTTTCTAGTACTAGCCTATTGACATAGTGCCGAGTGCTAGTTGTTGCTTTTTGCATGTTTTTTACATCGCAGGAAATCAATATCAAATGGAGTACAAACGCTGTGAAACTTCTTGAGGATTTTTTGGGCCACAAGACATCCAGCGGGTGCTCCGAGGAGAGCACAATCCACCAGGGCGCGTCTGGAGGCCCAGGCGCGCCCTGGTGGGTTGTGCCCACCTCGGGTGCCCCCTGAACCGCCTCTTTGCTCTATAAATACCCCAATATTCCACAAACCCTAGTGGATTCGACGAAAATCAATTCTAGCCGTCGCAGAGTCCAGAAACACCAGATCCAATCTAGACACCATCATGGAGGGGTTCACCACTTCCATTGATGCCTCTCCGATGGTGCGTGAGTAGTTCTTTGTAGATCTATGGGTCCGTAGTTAGTAGCTAGATGGCTTTGTCTCTCTCTCTCTTGAGTATCAATACAATGGTCTCTTGGAGATCCATATGATGTAAGTCTTTTTGCGGTCTGTTTGTTGGGATGCGATGAACTTTGAGTTTATGATCAGATCTATGTTTTTATCCATGAAAGTTATTTGAGTCTTCTTTGATCTCTTATATGCATGATTGATTATAGCCTCGTATTTCTTCTCTGATATTTGGGTTTTGTTTGGCCAACTTGATATATTTATCTTGCAATGGGAAGAGGTGCTTTGTGATGGGTTTGATCTTACGGTGCTTGATCCCAGTGACAGAAAGGGAAACGACACATATGTATCGTTGCTATTAAGGATAACAAGATGGGGTCTATTTCTACATAAATAGATCTTGTCTACATCATGTCATCGTTCTTATTGCATTACTCCATTTCTCCATGAACTTAATACAATAGATGCATGCTGGATAGCGGTCGATGTGTGGAGTAATAGTAGTAGATGTAGGTAGGAGTCGGTCTACTAATCTTGGATGTGATGCCGATATAATGATCATTGCCTGGATATCGTCATGATTATTCGAAGTTCTGTGAATTGCCCAACAGTAATTGTTTTCCCATTGTTTGCTATTTTTCTCGAGAGAAGCCACTAGTGAAACCTACGGCCCCTGGGTCTCTTTTCATCATATTTGTCTTTGCGGTCTATTTTCCTTTGCATTTATTTTCATATCTATTAAACCAAAAATACAAAAATACCTTGCTGCAATGTATTTGTTCCCCAATCTATTTATCCTATCTACCACTTTTACCTCACGTTATTTGCCTATCTTGAGGCGCCGTACCCGAAAGGGATTGACAACCCCTTTAACACGTCGGGTTGTGAGTATTTGTTATTTGTGTGCAGGTGTTGTTTACACGGTGTGAGGAGGTTCTCCTACTGGTTCGATAACCTTGGTCTTATCACTGAGGGAAATACCTATCATCACTATACTGCATCATCCCTTCCTCTTTGGGGAAATACCGACGTAGTTCTAGCAGACATCAAAAGGAATTTCTAGCGTTGTAGCCGGGGAGGATCACGTCAAGATAGTCTCCCGTCAATGTGCCTTCTGGCGCCGTTGCCGGGGAGGATCTTCAACATCAACCAGGTTCCTAATCACAAATCTCATCTCCTCGAAATTTACATTATTTGCCATTTGCCTCTGATTTTCCTCTCCCCACTTCACAAAAATTTGTTGTTTTATTCGCCCTCTTTTTCGTTCACCATTTTCTCGTCGGATCTGTTTTTTAGTACAATCTTGTTGTGTAATCATCATGACTCAAGAGAACACCAAGTTGTGTGATTTCTCAAATACCAATAACAATGATTTTATTAGCACTCCGATTGCTCCTCCCGCCACTAGTGCGGAGTCTTGTGATATTAATACTGCTTTGTTGAATCTTGTCATGAAAGACCAATTTGCCGGTACTCCTAATGAGGATGCCGTGTACCATCCTAACACATTCATGGAATTATGCGATATGCAAAATAAAAAGATGTTGACAATGATGTTGTGAAGTTGAAGTTATTTCTGTTTTCTTTGTGAGATCGTGCAAAAATTTGGTTTTCTGCTTTGCCTTGCAATAGTATCGATTCTTGGAACAAGTGCAAGGATGCTTTTATCACTAAGTATTTTTCGCCCACAAAACTTATTTCCCTTAGAACCCAGATCCTGAATTTCAAGCAACTTGAACATGATCATGTTGCACAATCTTGGGAAAGGACGAAATTGATGCTAAGGAATTTCCCAACTCATGGGTTAATTCTTTGGATGATCACACAAAAAATTTATGCGGGATTGATTTTTTCTCGTAATCTTTTATATTCCGCCGCGGGGGGTACTTTTATGGAAATCACTTTAGGTTAAGCTACTAAATTTCTAGACAATATTATGGCAAATTACTCACAATGGCATACCGAAAGAGCTCCTACTAGTAAAAAAGTCAATTCGGTAGAAGAAATAAATTCTTTGAGTGAAAAAGTTGATGCTCTTATGAAGTTGGTTACTAATAAAAGTGCTCCTATATCATCAAATAGCATGGGATGCATAATAGTTCGCGTCTGGTCCAGCACAATGGCAGGCACCAAAAGGACCTGTGTTTGTAAGGCACGAGTATAAATCCAAAAACACGACAAGTTGAAGGATCGAACTGATGACCTAAAAACTCGACTACTGGGTGTTGGCCACTCGAATAAACAGGTCCTGCTAACCAATGACCAGCGCGAACGATTAAGAACATACTGCATCACCATATTCAAAACCTTTTTCTTTTGAAATTTTCCAAAAATAAATTAATATTTATGAATTGCAAAAAAAAAGATGAACAACTTTTGAAATCCTGATTTTTTTCGAAAATTTCGTTCCTTTTGGAAAAAAGATGAACAACATCTGAAATAGGGATACTTTTTTAAAATTCACAAATATTTACTGAAAATATGAACCTTTGAAAAAGCACAAACTTTTTTTGAATTGGGGAACAAGTTTTTAAAATAGGAACATGTTTTGAACATTTATAATATTTTTTTAAAATGTATTTATTTAACCATGATCATTATTTTAAATTTGTGATCATTTCAATAAAAGGGAATATTTATAGAATTTGGAACGTATTTTAAAATCCAAATATTTTTTAGAGAATACAATTTTTGTTCATTTTGGAAAAAGATGAACAACATTTGAAATAGGGAGATTTTTATAAAATTCACAAACATTTATTGAAAACATGAACCGTTTAGAAGACACAAAGTTTTTTTTTAATTTGCGGACACTTTTTTTAAAATAGGAACATGTTTTGAACATTTATAATAAATTTTGAAAATGTGCTTATTTTTACCACGATCAATATTTTAAATTTGTGAACATTTTAGTAAACGAGAATATTTCTAGAATCTGGAACATATTTTATAATCCAATTTTATTTTGAAAATCCCAATTTTTTTTGGATAACACAATTTTTTAGACAAAATGGAACATTTTCTAAAATGTAATTTTATTTTGAATATCTCGATTTCTTTGGAAAACACAAACATATTTCTAAAATATTTGGATTGTTTTTGTATTTTTTAGAAAATTTTAATGAGTACAAAAATTACGAGTTTCGAACATTTTTTAAAACAGGAACAAAATTTTGGAATTCAGAACTATTTTATAAAAATTGAGAACACAAATCAAAATTCTGACTTTTTTTAGTTTTTTATTTAAAAAAATTAAAAAGTTTAAATTTTGTAGAGAAAATATAGAAAAATAGAGAAAGGAATAAAAATAAAATAAGCGAAAAAATAAAACAGCTTGGCACTGCCTTGCGCACTCTGCGAAGGTCAGACTATTTCTCGTGACGTGCGGTAAATGGACTTTTCCTAGCTGTGTGCGCAGGAAAATAAGTGGGCTGGCTTCGATGGGCTACAATGTGCACGGCCCATGTACGAAAATTCTTTTTTCTTTTCTAGCAAACGGACACACAAAAATTTAGTACCACCTCGGATAGGGAAAAAAGACTTTTCGGCGGTGAACGGATGAAAAAATCGGAGAAACGCACCTTGCTTTATTAGTAGGTATAGATAAATAGAACAAAAACCTCCATTTTATTAAAAATACATTGGGCTGCCGATCTTTAAGAAAAAGCCCATAGGCCGGTATGGACCTCAAAAAATAAGTTGAAACCACTATCTCCGTATGTCGTGGGCTACGCATGTTAAAATACAAAACCTAGGCCTAGCTGATACTTGTTCGCCCTCTGAAAAAAATGATACCAGATCCCCGAGCAAACTGGATTAAAGAGGGGGCCGGTGGCACGACTGAAGAAGCACATCAGGAGCGATTTTTTTTCTTAAGTGGATGGCTCTCGATAGCATTTTTTTACTTGCCTCTGCACCATACAACTTGTATTTTTAGCCTCCCAGTCCGTCGTGGTGGACCAGTGGCCCATTTGCTGGGCGGGCCAACCTACAGAAACCAGCACTCGATTTTCATCAAGCCCCCAAAACAACGCAGTACTATGTTTGTTTTGAGGCTGAAAACATTACGACAAGGGTTGAGCGGGGGAGAGGGGAAGACAGAGTAATAAAAAGATTAAAAAGAGTTGATGCACCGTTGCTACCCTAACAAAGAAGGTGCAATTCTTCTCGGGAAGAAGGTGTGCCGTTGACACCCACACGTCACATACCCCACAATAGGCATACTAACAAGTTCACACACAAATACAACATAAAAGGTAAACATTCGTATCAAACTCAGGTTCACAGGACACATTCATATTCATAGCCAACATTCACTGTCAACAACTCAAAAGATTCATATATACACAAGCTCAGCATATCTATGCATCCAAATGATTGATAGATCACACGACAATATTCATACATAATTCACAAAAAGATTTAGATATACACATGTTCAGTATATTTATGCATCCAAATGATTGAGATCACAGCCAATATGATCCATGGACGAACTTTAATTACCTAGGGTACAGACTGGTTAATGGTGTTCAATCGGAGGTACTTCTTGCTAAAATTAGTTCTTGTACGAGTAAACTTTCGAGTACATAAGAGGAAGCACAGACAATCTGAACCTTGCTTGTAGGTTTATCCTCAAATAGTGGCCTCGTGCCGAGGGAGTTTTGACCAACTTGGCCACTACTTTCATCCAACTAGTTTGCTAGCTCATCTTGGTCCTGTATCTCGCCAAAATTCTACTTTGTAGACGAGAAAGGAAGCGGTTGAGAAAATGAAGCACCCAAATTTTTTGTGCAGTTCAACTGAAATGGAGCATCCTTGGCGTGCAGACTGATTAAGTGCCAGATGAATGTACGCATCAACCAACTTGTCTGGAATCTTTAGACTCCATGCCATATAGTTCGCTACCATATGTGCCGATAACCAAAAGGCACAAGTTGGGACCAAAGAGTGGACTGCGTTTTTCTGGGCTATGCACCAAGCAATATTTTTGGCGTTCACTCTTCTAATACTTGGAGTTTGACAATTGGTTGACGCCGGTTGATACTCGAATGAATATAGGCACTTCTTCTTGTCAACATCGATGCTTGTCTGAGTGAACTTTGGAGTACATAGCAGCAGCATAAGTACATGTCCATCTGATCATTTTGTGCAGTTCTACTGAAATGACCCGATGTAATGATTTGCCTGCGAGTTCAGGCTCCAAACTACTCCTTTATGAAATCGGCAAACAGTAGCACAATACCAAATTACCAATACATATGACAAGCACAATAATCAGGATAAAGACTAGTACCAACCTGTGTGAGGTAGCATATCAATTACTATTTCCTTTGACTGGAAGCCGAGATAAGCGAAGCGACTGACAGCGAAGGAAGAAAGCAAGCCGAGATTAGCGACTGACAGGAAAGGACGGAAGCTGTCGAGGCAATGAAGCACCCAAAGTTTTTGTGCAGTTCCACCAAAATCGAGCATCCGTATTGGCACATATATTGAGAGAGTGAGATTACTGTAATAGTGGGACTAGTTGATGAAACATACACTAACAAATAGAAGCACCGTCATTATCTTAATGGGTAAAGTTAGCAACATAGTAGTCTTGCTTAAAGAGAGGTATTAGTTTATTTAATCAGTGCCAATTAGCTCAACACTCAAAGCATTGCCATTTATCATAGGTTGCAAAACTTTAACGTGCAAAGATAAAGGAGTTTCTCATGACAGTAGCACGATACAAATAGAGATGACAACAAACTAATATGGATGAAGGCCTTAGGCCCGTGCCAACCTGAGAAAAAAAGCTTATTCATGTAGTCCCATAAGAGATGATAAAGCACTCACTGGAATCACACAATAGTATATATTTTTGTGCACTTCAAATGTATGGTTGAAATCACTCTTGTTTACGAGTGCTGAAATTATATCGAAAGATTATCAAGAACTTCTAGCAAAATTAAAGTACTGGCTGGGATACAGTTCATTGTATTGTCTTGTGTAGTTCCACTAAAATGTATGATTGTCACAACATGATCCCTGTTTGCACAAGTAGGAACAAGGTGAAACCTTCATTAGCTTAGTGAGAAAGGATAGGAAGACATTAGCATATTACTCAAACAGTAGCATCAAATTCATGATGGACAATACGCAAAACATTGCCTCATTGAACCAATGGCAATAAATTGACATGCAAAACAATAGCACTATTATGTCATGACACTAATAATATTCCCTCCCTGCTCCACCACATGATTCACCTCCATAGACAAACATACACACGTACATGATTCAGCATAGGGTCCTACTAAAGATTTGTTTAACTCCAACAGGAAATTAGGCAGTAATAAATTAGTGGTACTTAAGTACTCCTAGTTAATTAAGTGAGACAGCAGAAGTGGAAGGGCTCCCTGGAGGATCGTCTCACATGTAAGGTAGTCGTTGCCGGAGCCCTTGAATGGCCTTGACTGAGGCCTCTGGCTTCAGCAAGATCGCCTTGGCACTGTTTATTCTTCTTCTTCTTCCTCTTCATGCTCTGTTTCTCTTTCTCCTCACCAGTTGGTGAAACCAAGTACATGATTGGCTTTCTAATTCAGAATTGGTTTTGTCAGTCATGGAGTACAAGTGTACTAGTAAAAAATAGCATTATTTTCTCATGGCAGTCGGAAAATAGAGATGAACACATGCATTAAATATCATTCTTACCTAAAGGAAGGTTATGGCGCCAATATGGATGATGAGGATTGGAACACATATCTCCCTTTCTGCAGTTCCACCGAAATGAACCAACTGTTCCATTTTGACATTCTAGTTAAACAGCACAAAAGTCACTTCTTTTAAGAAGAGTTTTGTGCAGTGCACCAAAAGGTCACAACAGCAACCAGGTGAATTGGATATCCCTGTTTGCACAAAAAGGTACAGAGGAAACAGTCGGAGTCTCAAACAATTACAGGCAAAAACATTTGGCTAAACTTGTCATGGCTTATAACAGTGGCATGGCTTTACTTTTACCAGGGACATTAGATTAAGAACAACTAACTATTTGGTATAAGGGCATGGGACAGTGGGTGCACCAGCAGTGCAGCACCATGTACGTAAACAGGGGCATAAAGTAGTGATTCATAGTTTGTTGCCCCGAGAAACAAACATCCAAGAAACATATCTGGGTTGGTCCCATTTTTGTTCACTCTAGCCACCTAATCCTATGTGTGGATAGCAAATCTAGTCCTGGTCATACCACTGTGTACAGCGTTACCCCTATATTTCCCTTTTCGACCAAGAGACCAGTTGGATGACCAGTCTGTACTACTTTCACCCCCTTTCCTTCCTATTTGTACCAAGTCCGATGTACATACTACATTCCCCCACCCCCACTTTATTTCTTGTTTGAACCAAGTACTCCCTCCGTCTGGAATTACTTGTCATCAAAATGGATGTGTCTAGAACTAAAATACATCTAGATACATCCATTTCAATGACAAGTATTTTCGGACGGAGGGAGTACAAGATTCGACTCCATGAAGTAGCTTTACCTCTACCAATAGAAGAAAAAAATAGGTGACGTTGGATCATCCGATCGAGAGGGGCTAAGAGGTAGAAAATGATGCACATGCAGCGACGTAGCAAGCTGGGGAAGTAGAGCTAAGGCGGTTTCGAACGAAGATATACCTGAAGGTCGTCGGGATGTGGATAGGTGGGCGGCCGGAGGTCGGATCCGCCCACAGGAAACGACGAAGGGATCGGAGGACCTCCCGCGCCGGCACTCGGCCAGAGACAACAGTGCGGCCGGCAATGGGTCTCCTCCCTCGCTGTCGACGACGGCCTAAACGCTGCCCCTCCTCCCCTTCACCGGCGGAGGGGGATACGTCCAGATCTGTAACCAACGGTGAGGATAGAAAGCTAGTGTTTTTTGAAGGGAGAAAGACAGTGTTACTACCCCTATCTTGTTTAGATCTGGAGAGGATGAGAGTGTGTGAATAGAGCAGCCCTAGCAAGCAAGCACGGAGGCTCCAGCCTATATATATGTAGCGGGGTAGTTTTCCTTTTTCACTCCATCAAAACAATCATTTAAAATTGTGTACTACTACATGCCAGGTCGCGGTTTTTTAGTTGTTGATTGTTTTTTGAGATAGCTACCCGCTTGTTCCAAGTGGTGTTACGGTGTGCCAGGTCGCACTTTGTATCGTTCAAGTCTGGTACTACAAGTCCCTCCATTAAATGAACAACCACACCCTCGTAAAAATTGTGAACAAGCCCACGGCTAAAATTAGCGAAAACGTGGGTTGCCCCAACATGCATTATTATTTATATTTTCTACTCCCTCCGTTCCTAAATATAAGTATTTTTTATTAGCCACACCTAAAACAAGAAATTTTTTATTAGCAGTGAACCCCACATGTTATAGACACAAAAATTGTGGCAAGATTCCCTTAGGCAAGCCAAAGTATGTCTAACAATTTGAGCAACTCAGGTTAGGCAAGTGTGGCAAGTGTGGGAAAAATAATGTGGCAACACAAGACAAACATAGTCACAATCCAAACAGCCCCGTAATTTTTTGTGACATGCATGAAAATTTGGTTAGTTAAATTTATAGTCAAAATTTGGCAAGGTGCATCAAATCAACACATGCAAGTATCAAAAGGAAAGTCACTACATGCATGCATGCGTTGTGCTCCCTCCGTTTCCAAATATAAGTCTTTTTAGAGATTGCAACAAGTGATTACATACGAAGCAGAATATGTCTACATACGAAGTAGTCCATTTGAAATGTGTAAAAAGACTTATATCGAGTGCAGTGCTTTGATGTGTCGCGTCAACTCGTACAAGACCGAGAAATTTGATTACTACAACGCCCTCTCCCTCGCGGACTGAGCCCTGGTGCCTTAACTGCACCTGCCTTTGGCTGCATGACAGGAGGGCCAACCACCTATTGGGCCCACCTTTCATAGACGCAAAGGCAGGAGCAGTAAGTGGAAGCTTTCGCCACACGCTATCCCTCCCGCACGAGGTGGACGGACATGCAGTAGTGGATTCGATATTGTACAAGTAGGAGTACCATCATTGTTCGTCTTCTCAAAGAGGCGAAGAGCCAAGCGCAACCCGAACGTGGCAGTTGTGAACGCTCGCTGGTGCGGTGCCTTGGAGCACGCATATACTAGCCAGGCTCTTGCATGAGACAAAATTGCTATTGTTTAACAATTAAACTCCATCATCCATTGGTTGATACTCATTCTGCATAGGTCCACGCGCTTAGCACCGTTTCCTCCTGGGGTCACCAATGTTTATTTGCTAATTAATAGCATTGCATGCAATGAACTAGGCATTGCAAGTCATTAAAATCATGCACACCTCTCATCTCTTATTGGTCGATATGTCAAGAAACAAGAAACAAGGTAGAAGTTAATGCACTGTGCCTAAGTGTTTTTGGACTATTTGGTTTTCGTAAGATGTCTTACACACCTAGATGAAGGGAGTAGTATAGCCCTGTAAACCGGAAAGGAGTATTTGCCTTTCTAGAGATTTCAACAAGTGACTAGACTACACCGCGTGCAGTACTCCCTCCCTTCCGGTTTATAGGGCTCAAATCTCAAATCTCATGAACCAAGGCATTTTGCAATTGGAGGAATGTATCTCGTACTTTACAAAACTACCCTAATTAAACTCATGCATTAATTACGTAGTTCTCTCGTTTTTCTCTCCCCCTTGGTCGCGGTGCACAATATTGAGCACTCCTATATGACTAGCCGCTCTATTTACATGCGGGACATTTCAAAGCATCCGGGCCCGCGTGCCATCCACCAAATCATAGCGAGGTGCTACAGTTGAGACTCACCTGTCACCCCGATGTGGCCGTCATGACCCGTCATATCACAAAACCCACACCTTTACTAGCAGTGGTAAGGTGGCCTCCAAGTTGGACCGGACGAAGCAACCATCATTTCACTGGAACACACGTTCAAGCCCTTTCTTCCCTTCCTTGAAGAAAACCTCACTCCAGGCTACTCACTTCTGCCATTTTTCTTATGTCCCGATGAAGGAAAGGTGGGCGAATCAATTATGCTGCTATATTTTAATTCCAAGAATCTTCTTTTTGCGAAGCACCGACCGATTCTCACATCCTATTCTTTTCCTGTTTTCATTGCGATTGTGGTTTCCTTTCGGTTGCTTTTTGTTTGTTAGTTCATTGATGGATCCTGGAGCACTAGGCAAAGAGTTGCTGGCGGACAACCCACTGGAGACAGCGATCTCCAGGAAGCGCGCACCGACCAATGAGTTGACCATGTTGTCAGGCCAACCCATGGAGACGAAGAACTCCAAGAAACAAGCACTGGCCAAAGAGTTGACAATGTTGACGGACGAACTCCTCAAAGATAGTTGGAAGAACAACAAGGGCCCCACCGTGCCTACCCCAGGAACTCTGATGGCCACCTATGCGAGGCTCAAGGCCGAGTTTGAGGAGATAGTCGCTGTTGAGAAGCAGTATTCCCCTGGCAAGGTGATGGCCCCCATCGAGGACGAGGAGATGGCCCCCGGAGGGATGAGATCCCCCGGTGAGCTGCACAAGCTAAAAAGTAATGTCTTATTACCATAGTTGTGGTTTTTGATTATTTGCAATGTGCTTGCTAATCTGTTAGGGTTGTGCAGGTGCCGGTGGACGTCCTTTATGATTCCGATGTCGTGGCCTGTCCTATTGGCATCGCCCCGGAGATCGATTCCGATGACGCTGTCCATCCTGTGGACATCGCCCCAGAGATCAATTCTGATGTCGCGGTCAGTCCTGTGGACATCGCCCCAGAAATCGATTCCCATGCCGTTGTCCGTGCTGTGGTCATTGCCCAAGAGATCGATGACAAGAAATAGTTGGTCGTGCTAATCCTTCAGGGTAGTTTGCATTGCCCTATGTTTAATTACCAGAACGATGCGTGTTATCAAACCATCTTAGGGCTAGTGCACTGTCTTGTGTGGGCGGTACTTGCTACTTTTGTTTGATAGTGAATCATGCGAACCCTCTCCGAGTTATGGAAACAGATGTATCCTCACCAGCTTTTGATGTAATATATGGCATGCTTAGATGTAAGTTTGAACTGTTTATCATACCAGCAGGGCTTGTTTGATGATTCTTGGTGTTAGTAGGCTAGCTACTGTGCGAGCTATAGTACATGCAAAACACTCACAAAAGAGAAAGGTTGGGACTAATGAGCTCGTGGTACGCTTATACTTACCCCTCGTCGATCGACCAATAGCCCTAGCTCCTAAAATTGTAGGCTTAGCGATCGATCAGACAATAGTCGACACGGATACATTCAAGCCTCATTTGGTTCATAGGTTAGGAAAACCGTAGCAAAAGTACAGAGAACGTGCAACACAAAATCATAGCAGTGCAGAGACGTACTCCCTCCATTCCAAAATAGATGACCTAGGCGGGCTAGTTTGGCCTAGTGGGTTTCAGTGATATGACGTGCTACAGTGACGTCCAGTCTTCGCGTGTGGTAGCAGTATTGCGGGTACAGTAAGTTTTCTTGAAGAAGCGGAATTCAACGAAGTCATGATAGTTCCTTCGCCCGAACAACTTACAGTGGGAAAGGTTGGGCCTGCGATATGATTGGGGTAGACCAGGATAATTTTGTGCATGGCAGGTGGACCAGGATGGTCGACGTCCCACATGTCGGCGAATGAAAGTATTCTTTTCGATACAGAGGACGAGCAATGAGTATTCATTGTTTATTTTTTATGAAAGCTATTGTCTCCACTGTTACGACGGAGGAGTGTGAAACACGGCAGCCCAGTGAACTTGGCATGTGCACCACTCCCTCCTTCCTCATGTAATGCCCAGGTTATAACTTTTTCTCACTTTCTCTCTATCTATTTCCTCTCAAATGTTTTTACCTTACTTTTTTAGACACAATTTTTATGCCTTTTTTAGAATTATTTTTTATACCTAGGAGCACGTGTAGAGACTGGCTCTTGCAGAGCCCACTCCTTGACTTTGTCAATGCCTCTCTCTCCTCCACATAAGGAGTACTCCTTCGTTTTTATTTAGTTCGCATATTAGCTTTGGTCAAAGTCAAGCTTTACAAACTTTAACCAAGTTTATAAACAAAAATATTAAGATATACAATAACAAATCAACAACATTAGATTTATTATTGAATGTACTTTCACATCATATAGATTTATTATAATAAATGTCTATATTGTTTTCTACAAACTTGGTCAAACTTTACGAAGTTTGACTTCAGTCAACTCTAATATGCAGAGTAAATAAAAACAGAGGGAGTACTACTTGCTATGCATGCATGCAGTGAGCAGTTGGCGTCTTGAGAGGCCAGGGTGGTGAGAGCGGGCTCCGGAAGTGGTTCGGACTCCAGCATCGCCCACCTCACATTATCACCATCTATTTCTTGGAGTCCGTGCGCGGCGGGCGGGCGATCTCTTCTCCCTCCCCCGTTTCTCTCTTCTTAGCCGACGCTCGCCGAGCGATTAGATTTCGACTCTCGACGGTTTATTCAATTACGGTCCCACATGTCAGTGAAATTGCAAGACAACGCGTGTCCCCTCTAGTGAGTGGCGTGCGAGCCGGACTGTCGGGGTGCGACGCGTATGAGTCGTAAGTGTGCCGCCTTTTCATTTAGAACTTGCAAAGTGTAACATTTTCGCGCGATCGACCGATAGAAATCCAGAACAAAATGACGAGGGCGGTGCTTTCCCGCTCGCTAGGCGGGCTAGTTCAAGTGATATGACGTGCTACAGTGCCATCCACTTGCTCTATTTTTATGTAAGCAAGAGTTTACACTCTTACGTGGGAGGAGTGCGAAACACCGCGGATCTGATTTTGATTGAGGGATAACTGTTCCCTGCCAAGCCAAATAATGGAGGACTGTTAGCGATTATAGCATGATAGTTACGGCATCTCCAGCGCTGGCCCACAAATTTACACCGGCATCTGTCCGAGGACACTGATGGATGCCATCCAATGCTGCCCGCATACCTTTCGTCAACTATATGAACTAACCGGATGAAATTCGTGCAAACAAAGCAAATTTCAAATTAACCGGATGAAGTTCATTACATTTCGAAAACTTTTCCTACAAACTGGACGAAATTCATTACATATTTTGCACAAACCATACAAAAACCTACTGTAAACCTAATCTAAATGATCGCCGCCGCCCGACCACCATGTCCGGCCATGAACCCGAGAAAGCCAGCCATTGCCTTTGCCTCCTCCTCATCCGCCTCGATAACCTCCTCCACCGGAGCACAAGGTTCTGAAGATTTCTGCCTCCACATCAACGTCAAGCGGCTAATCAGCCGCCGCTGTTTACCCCACCAAGCTTGGCGTCAACTGAGTGGAGTAGCGGTGGCCTTCCTGGGACCAGAGCAGCGGCGACCTACCACGTACTACTCTTCCCCGCTGCCGGCTGCGCCCGCGCAAGCGCACCGGCTTCGTGGTCGTGGCGGCGGAGGGCGGCCGGTGGGGTGCCGGCGATCTCCTTCGTTCACTCCTGCGACAGTATGTCGAAGAGAGATTTGGAGCGCGCCCGGAGCGGAGCCGCCGATGTCCCTCATCTGCTCCTGCGACAGTACGTCCAAGAGAGCTTCGGAGCACCAGGAGGCCATGGTTGGAGTGGTGCCGACAGAAGGAAGGGACCGGAGGAGAATAAGTGTGGGTCTTTGGCTATGGCTGGGAGCTGGGGCTCAAGTTAATATAGCGGGCGAATGGAATGAGCCACGGCAGACGGATGGACAACTGGCACCGGAGTAGGTTCGTCGGGCGTGAATGCGGACGCTGCTTCAGTGACTTAACTGTAGATGCATTGGGTTACCGACATGTGGGCCCAACGGGCATATGGCCCGCATGTTAGTGACACACCAATTGCACCTACAGTTAAGTCCGGTGAATGCGGCATTGACATTCTGGAGAGACGGTGACCGTTTTAGGCGGGAAGCGCGTGCTAGTGATGGAAGGTGTTTTGGTGTGCAGTGGCACTAAGATTGGTCGCTGATGATAGTACATACTCCGTACCATACTACCATGGTACCCTCTCTAGCTAGACTGTTTTATAGATTGTCGTTGTGATGGATGACATACATGAGCAAGGCGCTCCGAGTATGTCCGTTGGTGTTGAGCCAGGTGAATACATGCTCGGCATTCACGTAGGCCTCCATCAAATGTCTAAACAGTAATGTCAGGCACCGCTGGGGCGCGCAGGTGATGGTCTCACCGTTTGCGTTGCGCCATGAGCAGGACATTGATTTAGAGGCGACGTGCATGCATTAGCATGCTTTGACAGCGTGAGCGTGAGTGTCTAACGCGAAGTATTTCATTTTCATTTGGCTGACGAGGGTGCGTTGCAGCGACGGGTTCGTGGTTTGATTCCCCACATACGCATAATTTTGGTTTTTACAGTATTTCTTTCTCCATTGACAGGTAGGCCCACGTATATAGATAAAGAACATGAGCTGATGAGGCGCATGTGTACTGTTTGACTGGTCAACCAGACAAATACGAAGCTATACGCTGAGCCAGTGACCATATAATCACCATATCTCATATCTAATGATCAAAGTGAGCTATCAAGACAAGTTTGATGACCGCTAATGCATTTTACTCGGTAACAAATGACCAGGATTGAAGGGGAATCCAAATTTCCTTCATCTTCTGTCCTTGAGCTCTTGACAAACCAATGCACTATACGGTTGTCCGGCCACTCCACCCGAGAGCTCTCACCAAGCGTCGTTCATGCCACCGCGCCGCACACTAACTGGTAAGGCAGCAATGGCATCCCGCCACGCCGAGTTCCTTGCCGCCCATGACCGCACACAAAATGGTAGGGAAGCGATGGCATCCCGCCGTGCCGAGTTCATCGCCGCTCGCGACCTCACAACTATGTGGGAGGAATTTGAAGATGCCAAGGCCGAATGGGCGGTAGAGCAAGAGGCGGCCAAAGCCGCAAAGAGGGAGCGGAAAAGTCAGAAAGCACTCAAAAGAGAGGCCCGCCGCCGCAAGAAAGAAAAGGACGCACACGCTGCTGCAGAGAGGTCGGCGGAGATCCAAGCACGGTGGGGTGTCGCCGACAAAGCCGGGAAGGAGAACAACGATGTCTGGCCAGCATGTGAGAAGTAGTAGTACTAGTAGTTAGTGTGTGTGTCTGTGTCTGAGTATGAGCATGTACCAGTACTACTAGTTACTGCTATAGTTTTTAGAGCAAATTACCAGTACATTAGCCTAGACTAAATGAAAAAATTCCTATCCTATGCATCAAATGGCATCTCTTTCTCTATAGGAATTGAGATGCATGTCATCTCACTTCCTATGATTTTCATATTCCTATAAAATTCCTGTCCTATGAACGAAAGGAGGCCTCTATTGGAGTAACTACTGTAGCTAGCAGTACTGCTGGTATAGTAGTTTTCTTCAAGAAGCGGAATTCAATGAAGTCATGATGGTTCCTTCGTCCGAGCAACTTCAAAGTGGGAAGTGGGCTTGTGATTTGATGGCTCATTAGTCATTGTTACTGCGGCGCGACGACATGGGTGACTCTCCCTTGGAGTTTTGTGTGCATGGTAAGTGGACCAGGATGGTCAACATCCCACATCTTGGCATACGGAAGTATTCTTTGTCGGCGTTCTGGGAACGGGGGTACCCAGACTTGCCTGCCTGCGGCCTGCGGCGTGGCTCAAGGAGTGGCCCAGTGCGGCCCATCTTCATCAACACATGCACAAGACCCTCGCGAGGGGCTAAGCCTCGCGGGGCGGACGATAGGAGGCTTCCTCGGGCACGGCCTCGTCAGGCTGGCTCGCGAGGAGGCGGAGAGATCAAGGCGGGGTACCTCACGAGGTGCCCGTGATGCAAGCCATGAAGACCAAGGCTAGGCGGGCGCCAGGCGGGCGCCGGCCTGCGCAGAGTCCTTGTTTCCTCTTTGGTGCAAAGGGAGCAAGCATAGGCGAGAGTATCAAGCAAAGGCAGCCATTTTGGTGCAACAAGACCAAGACCAGCAGGACGGCAGGATGGAGGTCATCGTGGAGCCCAAGCCGACGTCATCATCAGGGCCTTTGGCAGGCGAGGACCAACTTTAGTCAGGATAAGTGTACTAGATGTTCCCCTTTAAAATGGCCAATTGTTGGCGCCTTTCCCGCTCAATATTTGGGAAGAGGCCCATGGCCTCCGCATATAAATAGGACTAGCCACCCCACAGGGTAGAGGCAACTGATCTAGAGGCATCTGATCTAGAGGCATCTGGAAGAGAGAGATATCAACACCAGAGAGAGAGAGAGAGGCGACTAAACTCCCCTAGCAGTTCATCGCGCCAGCCAAGAACAGATCCTCGCGAGGCTGTTCTTCCCTTGTACTATTCATCATCAGCCCCAGAGGCAATCCACCACACCACACACTGGAGTAGGGTATTACACCATAATGGTGGCCTAAACCAGTATAAATCTCGTGTCCCTTGTGTTGTTCTTCGTGTAGTTTAGATCCTTGAGAGGCGATGAGACATGGGTAGGCAGGGGGTGTGATCTCCGCGTGCACCCCAGAGTTCGAACCTTGAGGGTCTGCCGGAACCCGAAATCCGACATTTGGCGCGCCAGGTAGGGGTGCGCCGGAGCTTTCCCTTCTGCCGACCTGCTCTCCGCCAGCACCGCGGTTTGCCCTCATGATGGGCAATGCACCGCCCGCTCCGGTCGCCAGTGCCAGCACGGGGGCTATGGGGCTCCGAGCCTTGGCCCCGGCCCTGCGACAGGTGCAATGGCCGAACAAGTTCAAGCCGGAGATGCCACCGCGCTACGACGGCACGGCCGATCCGCTGGCTTTTCTGCTGGTGTACGAGGAGGCCGTCCTCGAGGCCGGGGGCGATGATATGGTCATGGCTAACTGGTTTCCCATGGCCCTCACTGGCGTCCCGCGCATGTGTCTGCTCCACCTGCCGACGGCTTTCGTGGCCTCCTAGGGGGAGCTGCGCGGCCTCTTCCTTGCCCAGTACGCTCCACCGGCGCACCCGATCGTCGCAGCTCTCCTAGGCGGCTCGCAGGCGCCATCTTCAGGCCGCCACATCAAGTCATTCGTCCGCCAGATCGGTGCCGCTTCCGCGCCGCGTGGGGTGCCTCTGGGCTGGGAGGTACCTAAGGCCGATCTGGCCTTCAGCTCAGAGGATCACCCCTCCAACTCGGCCTGCTCGGGCGTGCTCCCGATGCTCTATACCCCCACCATCTGTCAGGTGGCCATCACGAGGACCCTCATCAACGGCAGTGCTGGCCTCAGCGTACTCTTAGTGGAGGCCTTCAGCCTCCTCCACGTGCCGCCGGAGCGGCTGCAGCCCAGCAAGCCCCTCTTGGGCGTCGGAGGCGGCTCCACCAGCTCCCTGGGCAGACCCGCCTTCCGGTGACCTTCGGCACCTACGACAACTTCCGCACGGAGCTAATCGACTTCGACATCGCCCCCATCGGCCTCCCATACGACGCCATCCTTGGCTACCCGGCACTAGCCCAGTTCATGGCCGCAACTCACCCAGCGTACAACCTCATGAAGATGCCCGGGAGTAGCGGTGTCCTCACCATGTATGGAGACACAGGGGATGCGTTGCAAGCGCTCAAGCTTACCTTCAAGGCCGCGGCGGTGGCGCAGCCCGCCGGCTCGGATGCCCCCGAGCCCAAGGGGGCTGCACCGGCCAAGAAGAAGCAGCTATTCACTCAGGACAAGGCGGAAACCAAGCAGGTACTGGTCGATGAGGACGGATGTACCAGCGCCACCTTCAGCATAGGCGCCAACCTCGAGCCTGAACAGGAGGAAGCCTTGGTGAAGTTCCTACGCGCGAACAAGAAGGTATTCACGTGGGAACCTGATCAGCTAGCAGGGGTCCCGAGGGGCGTAATCGAGCATCACCTCAACGTGTGCCCCGTGAAGCAGAAGGCGAGGCGGCAGTCCACTGAAAAGCAAGCTTTCATCGTCCAAGAGACCCGCAAGTTGGAGGCGGCAGGGGTCATTTGCGAGGTCCACTACCCAGATTGGCTGGCTAACCCAGTTTTCATGCCAAAGAAGGGGCGAAAGGAATGCATGTGTGTCGACTTCACCAACCTCAACAAGGCCTGCCCGCAGGATCCATTCCCGCTCCCTCGCATCGACCAAATCATCGACTCCACCGCTGAGTGCGATTTGTTGTGCTTCCTGGATGCCTTCTCCGGCTACCACCAGATCAAGATGGCAGTATAAGATGTGGAAAAGATGGCCTTCCTGACCCCGTGCGGAGTGTACTGCTATACGTGCATGCCGTTCGGGTTGCACAATGCCGGTGCGACCTTTCAGCGGTTGATGCACATCGCCTTGGGTCGGCAGCTCGGGGGGAGTGCTGAGGCTTATGTTGATGACATTGTGGTGAAGTCTCGGGAGGCAAAATCCCTGATACAGGACTTGGAGGAAACCTTCGCGGGCCTTAACGAAGTGGACCTGCGGCTCAACCCGGAGAAGTGTGTGTTTGGAGTCCCCTCGGGCAAGCTCCTGGGTTTCCTCGTATCCCACCGGGCCATCGATGCCAACCTAGGAAAGGTGAAAGCAGTCGAGGACATGAGCCCGCCGAAGACCCTCAGAGAGATGCAGAAGCTCACCGAGTGCATGACTGCACTAGGGCGTTTCATCTCCAAGCTGGGGGAACGAGCGCTGCCCTTCTTCAAGCTGATGAAGAAGAAGGGCCCCTTTGAATGGACTGAAGAGGCCGACAAGGCGTTCCAGGATCTCAAAAGGTACTTAACCAGCCCTCCAGTGATGGTGGCCCCGCGTCCTCAAGAGCCCCTGGTGCTCTACCTTGCGGCCACCCCCTACTCTGCCAGCGCAGCCCTGGTGGCTGTTAGGGAGGAGCGTAGGACCAAGAACGCAGCAACCGTCCGGGTTAAAGCAAAGCAGGACCAAGAGGGCCTCACAGAGACCGCGGCTGCAGCCGAGAAGGACCAACCACAACAAGGAAGCACACCCAGGACAGAAGAGGCCCCTCATCTAAGCAACCAGCCGCCCGGGGCTCCATTGTCTCAGGAGGCGCCCCAGCCTCCGGAGGGCGCCAGCAGCGCCAGCACTCCCCACCTCGTCGAGCATCCTGTGTACTTTGTCAGCACGGTGTTGCGGGACGCGAGGGCGCGGTACCCCATGCCTCAGAAACTCCACCTCGCGCTGTTGGTAGCCTCGCGCAAGCTGCAGCACTATTTCCAAGGTCATCCCATCAAGGTCGTCTCACCATATCCCTTGGAAAGGGTGCTCAGAAGCCCTAACTCAGCCGGAAGAGTCGCTGAGTGGAACATCGTGCTGCAAGCGTTTCAGATAGAATTCAGCACAACCAGGGTCATCAAGGGGGCCGCGCTTGCGAACTCCGTGGCGGAATGGGCGGACGCGCCAGGCCTTGAGGCTGGCGAGGATCGATCACTCTCCCCAGGAAGCGAGGCACCGGACGGAGGGGTCATGTACTTCGACGGGGCGTTCTCCCGACACGGTGCGGGGGCCGGTGCGGTGCTCATGTCTCCCACTCAAGACAAACTCTACTACACCGTGCAACTCTATTTCCAGCATGGAGAAAAGGTCTCCAACAACATAGCAGAGTACGAAGGCCTGATAGCAGGCCTGAAAGCCGCAGTCGCCCTGGGGGTGAAGCGCCTCACCATCAAGGGCGATTCATAGCTCCTTGTCAACTTCTCCAACAAAGTATATGAGCCGAAGGACGAGCACATGGAAGCCTACCTAGCGGAAGTCCGCAGGATGGAGAAGCAGTTCTGGGGGCTGGAGTTGCAGCATGTGCCTTGTGGCACCAATCAAGAGGCTGATGACATCGCCAAAAGGGCATCCAGGCGGCAGCCTCAGGAGCCCGGCGTCTTCGAGGAGCGGCTCTTCAAGCCCTCAGCGACGCCATCACTGTCAAGCACGGTGCGGCCTCGGGGGAGCTCCCTCAGCCCCCTGCCTCAGGAGCCCCGGTCTGCGGGCCGACCTCAGGAGCACGCCTGCTCCTGGCGCTGGAGCCTTGGGAGGGGTGCTGGATCACAGAGCCAAGAGTTACCTGACACGAGGCACATTGCCGGATAAGGAGGAGGAAGCGGAATGTGTGGCCTGACAGGCCATGGCATACTGCCTTAAGGATGGAGAGCTCTACCGAAGACGACCGAATGATGTGTCCCTGCATTGCATTTCCAGGGAGCAAGGGAAGGAGCTACTGGCAGACATACACAGTGGGGACTGTGGGCATCACTCGTCGTCACGAACTCTCGTTGGCAAGGCGTTCTGCAGCGGGTTCTATTTGCCCACGGCACTCAATGACGCTGTGGAACTGGTGAAAGCTTGCGAGGCCTGTCAGTTCCATGCCAAGCAGATCCATCAGCCGGCGGGGGGTCTGCAGACTATACCCCTCTCATGGCCATTCGTAGTCTGGGGGCTGGATATCCTGGGTCCGTTCCCTTGGGCACCAGGAGGCTACCGCTACCTCTACGTCGCCGTGGACAAGTTCACCAAGTGGGCTGAGGTGGAAGCTGTCCGCACCATCCCCGCAGGCTCCGCGGTCAAATCCACCAAGGGCCTTGTGAGCCGATTTGGGGTGCCGAACCGCATCATCATCGACAACGGTTCGCAGTTCACCAGTAACCTCTTCAAAACATACTGTGCTAACGTTGGAACGCAGATATGCTACGCTTTGGTGGCGCACCCGCGAAGCAACGGTCAGGCCGAGAGAGCCAACGCGGAGGTCCTAAGGGGCCTCAAAACAAGGACCTTCAAGAAGAAGTTGGAATCCTGCGGCAGGGGCTGGCACGACGAGCTTCAGTCTGTGTTATGGTCAATCCGCACGACCGCAACCAAGCCGACTGGCGAGACCCCGTTCTTTCTGGTTTATGGAGCTGAAGTCGTTCTCCCTCACGAGGTCAGACGTCATTCCGTGCGGGTCCTGGCGTTCGACGAGGTGCAGCAGGATGCCATGCGGGGGACGGATCTCGTGCTGGGGGAGGAACATCACCGAGAAGCCGCACTAAGGGCAGCAAGGTACCAACAAGCACTGCGGTGATACCACTGCCGCAACATCCGCCCCAGGACTCTTGAGGTAGGGGATCTCGTGCTCAGACGGGTTGTCTCTAGGGAGGGACTGCACAAGCTCTCTCCCATGTGGGAGGGCCCGTTTAAGGTTGTTCATGTTTCCAGGCCGGGCTCCGCACGCTTGGAGACCCAGGAGGGGGTACCCATCTAGAACGCATGGAACATCCAACATCTCCGAAGATTTTACCCATGAAAAAGGCCCGGTGCCTGTGAAGAAGGCGAATGCCTGTGAAGTAGCTGCGTTTTGGAAAAGGCCCGGTGCCTGTGAAGTAGCTGCGGTTTGGAAAAGGCCCGGTGCCTGTGAAGAAGGCGAATGCCTGTGAAGTAGCTGCGTTTTGGAAAAGG
>NC_041383.1:191311450-191317744 GCF_002162155.2 Triticum dicoccoides
GGTGCCTGTGAAGAAGGCGAATGCCTGTGAAGTAGCTGCATTTTGGAAAAGGCCCAGTGGCTGTGAAGAAGGCGAATCCCTGTGAAGTAGCTGCGTTTTGGAAAAGGCCCGGTGCCTGTGAAGAAGGCGAATGCCTGCGAAGTAGCCGTGTTTTGGAAAAGGCCCGGTGCCTGTGAAGAAGGCGAATGCCTGTGAAGTAGGCGCGTTTTGGAAAAGGTCCGGTGCCTGTGAAGAAGGCAAACGCCTTTGAAGCTCGCCGCCCGTGACACTCTCACGTAATAATGAGTGGGACCGTACATGTCCCGGAGTCTCCGGAGAGCCTCCCTCGGGCCTCGGGGGCTCCCGCCCATGCCCAGTGGCAGCACTTAGCTCCACGCTGGTGAGAAGACGTCGAAGACTAGACTAGGTGCCGGACGCGGCTTCTTTCATTTGCTTTCCGCAGTTGGCTTGCTTGTTTCTGTTTGAAGTTTTTCTGAGGCTGTTGCCGCTCCAAGCTCGCGGCCCTTCGTCCATTTCACTTATTTGTTTCGTTTTCTCCCGCGCGAAGTCTCACGGAGGGAGGAGCGTGGGCACCCTCACGAGTGTTTTTCTGCCCAATGGTTTGGAACTTCCCTATCCGAGTCCGCTTCGGGAACACCCCTCCCATTCCATGCCCCACGGGCATCGGGACGCGGTCACGGGGCTTAAGTTGGTTGCCCTTGCTACCGAGGTTGGAGACTACCTCTGTTGACTAAACTCTACAGGACACAAGGCGCAGGACGAGGCCCTAACCTCGGGAGGCGAGGACCGCGACGAGCTCCCCCCAAGATAACTGATTTCCATGCATAGACACACAGAACGAAAACATAGCACATAAACAGTAGAAGAAACAGTGCAATAATTAAACAGCGACAGTTCGGCACGCCCCGTGGGGCACCGGATTACATTCTTTTCACGCAGGAGAGAAAGGAAAGCAAAAGGGGGCACGACTTGCCCGACGCCAACTCTCAGTGAAGGCTCGTACTGCCTCCGGAGCTCAGCTGGATTCCGCCTCCCGCTTCATCGCAGCGCAGCGTCGCACCGACTCTCTGCCCTCTTCCAGGTGAGCGCGGCGATGAGGGGGCTGGTCGCGACCGCCACTGGAGGAGTTGCCGTCCGAGGGGGAGTCACCAGAGCTTGGCAGGCCTCGGGCACCGCCGCCCGCGCGCCCTTCGCCACCTTCACCCCGACCAATGCCGGGACGGGGCGCATGGCCGCGGTCATCATCTTCGGGGCAGCATCCGGCACGGCGGTCGTCTTCCCCGAACACCCTCACGTAGAGGGTGGCGTCGCCGTCCAACTTGAAGTGTAGAGTGCATCAGCGGCTCAGGCCACGCGCGCGGGGAAATGTCTGCCAGCCGCGGGTCAAGGCCGCCTCCCCAAACGGTGGAGACCTCTAGAGTAGCCCAAGAGGCCCTGCTGCAACAACCATCTGCCTGAAGCCAAAGGCCGCCCGGGGAACTAGCAGGAAGTTCACCTATGAAGAAGCGGGGGAGCTGGAGCCAGGTGCCAGTCGGGTCCGCCGACCACACGACGAACTCCGGTAGCACCTCCGCCGAACGAAAGCGTGGCCTTGGGGGTCGCACAGCCTCGGCATACCTCTCATTGGCGGCCGAACGCCCACCGCCGTGTAGAGGGCTATTCCAGTGGCCACGGGAGGCTGCAGCGGGGGCCATGGGGTGCTTGCGAGGGCGTCCCCGGCCACGCTTGGCCGGAGGAGAGTCAGGCCCTTCCTGGCGGGCCTTTCCCTTCTCTGCGGCCGAGAACCTCTTCGGTGGGGCCATGGAGATGGCTAGCGGCCAGGAAGGAGAAGGGGAGTAGCAAGAAGGGGTGAAATAGAAGGGCTCGCGCCGTTCCGTACATATAGCCGAGGGAGGCCAACAGCCGGCCTCCATGATCGCAGGTAATCATGACCCATTTTGGATGCAGGGACTTGTCAATTCGTGCAGTTGCCGAGGTGTCGTGGGGTAGCCAGGACGCCCGTGTCCAATCAACCGCCACGCGGCACCCAAGGCCGCAGGCTATTGGGGCCCGCGGCGCTTCGCACTTGCCCCTTCGCTTCTCTGCTAAGCCAAGTCTAGGCGCGCCTTGAGCCCGGGGGCTACTGCCGGTGTTCTAGGAACGGGGGTACCCAGACTTGCCTACCTGCGGCCTGCGGTGTGGCTCAAGGAGTGGCCCAGTGCGGCCCATCTTCGTCAACACATGCACAAGACCCTCTCGAGGGGCCAAGCCTCGCGGGGCGTATGACAGGAGGCTTCCTCGGGCACGGCCTCGTTAGGCTGGCTCGCGAGGAGGCGGAGAGATCAAGGCGGGGTACCTCACGAGGTGCCCATGACGCAAGCCATGACGACCAAGGCTAGGCGGGCGCCGGCCTGCGCAGAGTCCTTGTTTTCTCTTTGGTGCAAAGGGAGCAAGCGCAGGCGAGAGTATCAAGCAAAGGTAGCCATTTCGGTGCAACAAGACCAAGACCAGCAGGACGACAGGATGGAGGTCATCATGGAGCCCAAGCCGGTGTCATCGTCAGGGCCTTTGGCAGGCAAGGACCAACTTTAGTCAGGATAAGTGTACTAGATGTTCCCCTTCAAAATGGCCAATTGTTAGCGCCTTTCCCGCTCAATATTTGGGAAGAGGCCCAGGGCCTCCACCTATAAATAGGACTAGCCACCCCCAGGGTAGAGGCAACTGATCTAGAGGCATCTGGAAGAGAGAGATATCAACACTAGAGAGAGAGAGAGAGGCGACTGAACTCCCCTAGCAGTTCATCGTGCCAGCCAAGAACAGACACTCGTGAGGCTGTTCTTCCCTTGTACTATTCATCATCAGCCCCAGAGGCAATCCACCACACCACACACTGGAGTAGGGTATTACACCACAATGGTGGCCTAAACCAGTATAAATCTCGTGTCCCTTGTGTTGTTCTTTGTGTAGTTTAGATCCTTGCGAGGCGACGAGACATGGGTAGGCAGGGGGTGTGATCTCCGCGTGCACCCCAAAGTTCGAACCTTGAGGTTCTGCTGGAACCCGAAATCTGACATTCTTTCCGGTATCGAGGAGCAAGGAAACCGCGTGGTATAGTATCACTGCTGATTGGTTCTGGAAAAAAAATAGTATCACTGCTGATTTATAATTATTTTTTATTTCTGATGAATGCTAGCGTTTCAACTCTTACGACGAAGGGTGCCAAACACGGCACATGCTGGATGTCCCACACGTCAGTGAAAGGAGTGGGACATGAACAGCGTGGTAGAGCCCAGCGTAAAAAAACAGCGTGGTAGAGCGTCTCCACTTCTTCCACTTCTGGGTCGGAGACCACACGTAGTAGTACTTAGTGGTATGAATGATACAAAGTGCAACCTGGAGAGAAAGACACTTCTAGTTGGAAGGTCTCGGGGCATACACGTAAACAAATATAAAAGTTAATATGTGCCTCCAACTAATATAGTAGTAGTAGAGTACTTAGGCACGTACTCCATAACATCACCAAAAGTTAATATGTGCCTCCAACTAATATAGTAGTAGTAGAGTACTTTGGCACGTACTCCATAACATCACCATGCATTGCACGTACAACATTTAGTGGTAGTACGTAGTAAGAGACAAATGCTGCCCAAGAGTTCCCTTCTCGACCTACTTTTGGGTGTTTGGTAGAGTGTATGGAGGGTGCATGGGTCCACACTAGTCTAGCACAAATACAATAGAAGCATGCGTGAAGAGGGGTGTTGAGTTGAGCATGCATGAAGAGGGAACAACTATGCTGAGACGAGAACGCAACCAAACACACCCTATATGCCATGCATGTTCATACCATATGTGACTTTCTACTTCACTTACTGCGCTACATTACTCAGGTTCGTACATCCACTCCTGGGTACATGTCCGTCTCGTAGTTCCAGTCCCACGTGTTCTTCATATAGATGGAATGATCCTTGCATAACACGTGCACCTTGATGCTAGATGTCTCGCGTGTTGGCAAAAGTATGAACAAAGCTCACGTAAAAAATAGAGTGGAAGAACATAGATTCCCGACGACCGAGAAGGAGCAAGGAACCTCGTGGTGGAGCATTTGCACTCATAATATTTAATATTATTCAGCGATATAAAATGAACCAATCATCTCCACAGTGGACTGGAAGAGTACGAAACATGGCAACCCAGTGTAGTTACATCATACTAGTACATGGCTAACCCATGCTATCACCATATTTCTTGGCTTCCGTGCGACACCTATCTCTAGTAATCCAGCAGCCTGTATCGCTTCTCCCTCCTCGTCTCTATCAAAGTGCGGAGGGCTAGCGTTTTTGTCGTCTATTGAGGCCGGTTAACTCATCACATGTTAGCGACATGCCAAGAGCATTCTAAAAAAAATCCTTTCACGTTTCGTTTTCAAAAAGAAAAAAATCCTTTCATGTACGAATTTGCTTGTATGCTTTGAGCAACTTGCATGTCCTATACTGCTCCTGTTTGATACTCTAACTTAGCTAGAGGTTAGACTAACTCATGACTAACCCTGAACTAACTATAGCCAAAGAGGTGTTTGGGTGACAGGGTTAGATTGATAATAAATGCACTTGATGGAGAGAGAAAAGTGATTTTTCAGTGGTCGGGTGGGATATTTTTTTGGTGGGTTCGGTGCAACTTGCTCCAATTTAAACCCTCATGCTTGGATACTTTAGGGCTATTTGAGCCCCAACTAGCTCAAACTAACTCTAACCCATGGATCCAACCAGGGCCTATGGCCAGTCTCGACGCGGAGCAGTCGCGTGCACTAGGAAGCGGCGCTCTCTCGGCCGTCGCGCCACTTCAAAGCCGGCACCAGTGAGAGGTCGCCTCCCCTCTGACCGAGCATTAATGTGGCACTGATGCTCCAGGGCGTCGCTGACCGTTTCACGCGGGAAGCGCGCGCTGGCAAGGGAGTATAGGTTTTGAACCGTTTCAGATGTAGTACTGGTAGTTTGCAAAACTACTCAATTATTGCACTCAGTTTCCTAAGAAATTGTGGTAAAAAACCTTACTCTACAGCCCGCTTCCCTTCTCCTTCCTCTTCCACCGCATGCGCACGTCCGCGGGAAGCGACCGGTCAACCCTTATATAGGAGTGCTAGAACAAAACGATGCATGCATGACCACTAAAATTTCCATATTAAAGCGCCGCTCTGGCGGGAGTATGGCGTATGTTGTTACCTTCGGCCGGGCCATGGCTACTGGGTGACGATGACCAGAGAAGAGACGGTAGGAGGGGAATGAATGCAGCTACTGATTGGGTTCGCCTTCCGGCTTAAATAAATGCGCAGCATCACGTGTACCCGCGGGTGCACAAATTGTAACATACGTGTCTGCTTAAGTGGGCGTCACGTAACTGGTGTGTGTGTGTAAGAGAGATTTTGAGAGACAGAGTGCGTGTGTGCGACTCTACTCTTCAGACATGTACTCAACCTTTTGCATCGGGATATAAGTATAATGGTATTTACTTTAGCTGGTGATTTACGTGGCCATGTTAACGTGGTTGTGTCAAAAAAATGTCACTTCCTGCTCGTGATTTGCATTATATAATTACAAGCAAGATTCTCGTGCATTGCATGGAACATCAATATGCATTATTTACAAAACACCTATTGTGATTGACCCATGCAGGAGTAATCCCATGTGTAAAAACTAATGATATCTCAAGAATTTTATCGGAAAACTGGTATCTCGAGAATGTCATTGAAAAAATGAAAGATGATAGTTAAGGCGAGGAGGAGTGGAGCATGGTGGTGACCGGTGGTCGGAATGGGCGAATGCATGGGGATGGACGGCACCGGCAGGCGGCAGCGGCCACCATGCATGCTAGATTGTTCCAGAGACTTATTCCTTTTTTATTTGCTGAGCAATGAGGTTGTGGGAGATAATGATGTGGAGAGAGAGGTGCGAGTATCTTTTGTAAAATTATCATAGTTTGCTTTCTATCCGTCAGATATAGATCATACGGTCTGTATTACAAGATGGCAGGCACACCATCATTGCCAACTCGTTTTTTTATAAGGGTACAGATGATAAGTTTGTTGACTACTAAAGTAAAGTGGAATTTGTCCATGTTATGCAAGTAAATAAAGGTGATTGTTTATCATACGGGTAAGGTTGGATGAAGGGTGGTAGGAACAAATGCTCCACCTAGAGCATGTGTCTGTGAGATGGAGTCTTAGTGTGTGTGTGGGGTGTGAGAGAGAGAGAGAGATAGAGAGAGAGAGATGGAGTCATAGTTTGTGTGTGTGTGTGTGAGAGAGAGATGGAGTCTTAG
>NC_041383.1:191318260-191334210 GCF_002162155.2 Triticum dicoccoides
TAGAAGGAGATTGTTAAGTGTGAGTGTGTGCTTTACCCATCCAGGCGGAAGTTATGTGCACAAAAGAGGAGAACGATTTGATGTGGCATTAGGATTGAGGGTAATTAACTACATATGGAGACATAGAGACCTTGAACGTGCATGTGTGAGAGGTATACATATATACGTGGGATGTGTGTGTGTGTGCGCGCGCGCATGATCGAGATAAAAGAAAGAAGACATAAGTCATAAGATTAACGACATGGGAGAGACGGATCGGTAAGATAATATGCATGCATGTGAGAATGCAGGGAAGAAGGCCCGAAAATTGAGCATGTGTTTTTGTCTTTAAGAGATAGTGGCGTGGGCTGGAGCATGCATCTATGGCGGGCAGAGGGAGTGAGGCACAACGATTGTCCAAAAGAGATCAACCTATAAATACATATGTATGGAGAGATGCTACGTCTTGAGCTTGCGTTGGTTTTCCTCGAAGAGAAGAGGGTGATGCAGAAACAGTAGCGTAAGTATTCCCCTCAATTTTTGAGAACCAAGGTATCAATCCAGTAGGAGGCACCTCAAAACTCCCGCGCACCTACACAAACAAACTGAGAACTCGCAACCAACGCGATAAAGAGGTTGGCAATCCCTTCACGGCCACTTGCGAAAGTGAGATCTAATAAAGATAGTATGATAAGATAAATATATTTTTGGTATTTTATAATATAGATGCAAAAAGTAAAGATGCAAATAAAAGTAGATTGAAAGCAAATATGATAAGAGATAGATCGAGGGGCCATAGGTTTCACTAGAGGCTTCTCTCAAGATAGCATAAGTATTACGGTGGGTGAACAAATTACTGTCGAGCAATTGATAGAAAAGCGCATAGTTATGAGATTATCTAGGCATGATCATGTATATAGGCATCACGTCCATAACAAGTAGACCGACTCCTGCCTGCATCTACTACTATTACTCCACACATCGACCGACTCCTGCCTGCATCTAGAGTATTAAGTTCATAAGAACAGAGTAATGCATTAAGCAAGATGACATGATGTAGAGGGATAAACTCAAGCAATATGATATAAACCCCATCTTGTTCTCCTCGATGGCAACAATACAATACGTGCCTTGCAACCCTTTCTGTCACTGGGTAAGGACACCGCAAGATTGAACCCAAAGCTAAGCACTTCTCCCATGGCAAGAAAGATCAATCTAGTAGGCCAAACCAAACTGATAATTCGAAGAGACTTGCAAAGATAACTCAATCATACATAAAATAATTCAGAGAAGATTCAAATATTATTCATAGATAAACTTGATCATAAACCCACAATTCATCGGATCTCGACAAACACACCGCAAAAAGAGTTTACATCGAATAGATCTCCACAAGAGAGGGGGATAACATTGTATTGAGATCCAAAAAGAGAGAAGAAGCCATCTAGCTAATAACTATGGACCCGTAGGTCTGTGGTAAACTACTCACAACTCATCGGAGGGGCAAGGATGTTGATGTAGAAGCCCTCCGTGGTCGATCCCCCCTCCGACAGAGTGCCGGCGAAGGCTCCAAGATGGGATCTCGCGGATACAGAAGGTTACGGTGGTGGAAATTGTGTTTCGTGGTGCCCCTGGATATTTTCGGGGTACATAGGTATATATAGGAGGAAGAAGTACGTCGGTGGCCTTCCGAGGTGCCCACGAGACAGGGGGCGCGCCCTACAGGGGGGGCGTGGCCTCCTATCTCGTGGGGGCCTCGGCTGCTTCTTGACTTGTATTCCAAGTCCTTTGGATCACGTTCATTCCAAAAATCACGCTCCCGAAGGTTTCATTCCGTTTGGACTCCGTTTGATATTCCTTTTCTTCGAAAAACTGAAATAGTCAAAAAAACAGCAATATGGGCTGGGCCTCCGGTTAGTAGGTTAGTCCCAAAAATGATATAAATGTGTAAAATAAAGCCCATAAACATCCAAAAGGGGTAATATAATAGCATGGAACAATCAAAAATTATAGATACGTTGGACACGTATCAAGCATCCCCAAGCTTAATTCCTGCTCATCCTCGAGTAGGTAAATGATAAAAAAGAATTTTTTTGATGTGGAATGCTACCTAGCATAATTCTCAATGTAATTTTCTTTATTGTGGCATGAATGTTCAGATCCAAATGATTAAAAATAAAAGCTTATAAAACATAAAAATAATAATGCTTTAAAGCATACTAACAAATAATCATGTCCTATCAAAATAACATAGCCAAAGAAAGCTTATCCCTACAAAATCATATAGTTAGGCCATGCTTCATTTTCATTACACAAAATACTCCCATCATGCACAACCCCGATGACGAGCCGAGCAATTGTTTCATACTTTTTAACGTGCTTCAGCTTTTTCAACTCTTACGCAATACATGAGCGTAAGCCATGGACATAGCACTATGGTGGTATATGGTGGTGGTTGTGAGGACAAAAAGGGAGAAGATAGTCTCAAATCAACTAGGCGTATTAACGGGCTATATAGAGATGTCCATTAATAGATATAAATGTGAGTGAGTAGGGATTGCCATGCAATGGATGCACTAGAGCTATAAATATATGAAAGCTCAACAAAAGATATTAAGTGGGTGTGCATCCAACTTGCTTGCTCACGAAGACCTAGGGAATTTTGAGGAAGCCCATCATTGGAATATACAAGCCAAGTTCTATAATGAAAAATTCCCACTTAGTATATGAAAGTGACAACATAGGAGACTCTATATCATGAAGATCATGGTGCTACTTTGAAGCACAAGTGTGGAAAAAGAGATAGTAGCATTGTCCCTTCTCTCTTTTTTTCTCATTTTTTTCTTTTTCTCTTTTTTTCTTTCCTTTTTTTCTTTTTTTTCTTTCGCCTTTTTTGCCTTTCTCCTTTTTTTCTTTTTTTAAAGTCTAAAGTCTCATCCCGACTTGTGGGGGAATCATAGCCTTCACCATCCTTTCCTCACTAGGACAATGCTCTAATAATGAATATCATCACACCTTTATGGATTTACAACTCAAGAATTACAACTCAAAGCTTAGTACGAGATATGACTCTATATGAACGCCTCCGGCGGTGTACCGGGATGTGCAATGAATCAAGAGCGACATGTATGAAAATTATGAAGGTGGTCTTGCCACAAATACGATGTCAACTACATGATCATGCAAAGAGCAATATGACAATGATGGGACGTATCATAATAAATGGAACGGTGGAAAGTTGCATGGCAATATATCTCGGAATGGCTATGGAAATGCCATAATAGGTAGGTATGGTGGCTGTTTTGAGGAAGGTAAATAAGGGGTTTATGATACCGGCGAAAGTAGCATGGTAATAATAAAGGCTAGCAAATTGGAAGGATGAGTGTGCATATATCCATGGACTCACATTAGTCAAAAAGAACTCATATACTTATTGCAAAAGTCTACTTAGCCCTCGAAGCAAAGTACTACAATGCATGCCCCAAGAGGGATAGATTGGTAGGAAAAGACCATCGCTCGTCCCCGACTGCCTCTCATAAGGAAGACAATCAAAAGAGCACCTCATGCAACAAATTTGTCACACAACTTTTACCATACGTGCATGCTACGGGACTTGCCAACTTCAACAAAAGTATTTCTCAATTTCATAATTACCCACTAGCAGACCCTAACATTACTACCTTTATATCTCAAAACAATTATCAAGCATAAAATTGATCATAGCATCCAATTCTTTTTCTATGAAAGTTTTTATTATACCCAACTTGGATGCTCATCATTCTAGGACCAACTTTGTGACCATAGCAAATACCATGATGTTCTAAAAGACTCTCAAAAAGATATAAGTGAAGCAAGAGAGACTAGAAGTTTCTTCAAAATTAAGACACCACCGTGCTTTAAAAGATATAAGTGAAGCACTAGAGCAAAAACTATAAACCTCAAAAGATATAAGTGAAGCACTAGAGCAAAAACTATAAAGCTCAAAAGATATAAGTGAAGCACATAGAGTATTCTAGCAAATTCTAATAAAATAGGCTTCTCCCAAAAGGTGTGTACAGCAAGGGTGAATGTGGTAAACTAAAAGTCAAATACTAATATAATACACGACGCTCCAAGCAAAACACATATCATGTGGCGAATAAAAATATAGCTCCAAGTAAAGTTACCAACAAACGAAGAGGAAAGAGGGGATGCCTTCCCGGGGCATCCCGAAGCTTAGGCTTTTGGCTATTATTGAATATCTTGGGGTTCCTTGGGCACCCCCAAGCTTAGGCTCTTGCCACTCCTTATTCCATAGTCCATAAAAGCTTTACCCAAAACTTGAAAACTTCACAACACAAAACTCAACAGGAAATCTTATAAGCTCCGTTAGTGAAAGAAAACAAAACCACCACATAAGGTACTGAAATGAACTCATTCTTTATTTATTTTGGTGTTAAACCTACTGTATTCCAACTTCCTTATGGTTTATAAACTAATTAACTAGCCATAGATGCATTGAAATAAGCAAACAATACACGAAAAACAGAATCTGTCAAAAACTGAACAGTCTGTAGCAACCTGTAACTAATGCAAACTTATGAAACTCTAAAAATCCTACCAAAATAGGAAGTCCTGTACAATTTGTTTATAGAACAGCATAAAAAAGAATCGACACAAAATCACATTCCTGTGATTTAATAAAATTATATTCGTGTGCGCAAAGTTTCTGTTTTTCAGCAGAATCAAATCAACTATCATCGTAGGTTATCCTATAGGTTCTACTTGGCACAAACACTAATTAAAAGATAAAAACACATCTAAACAGAAGGTAGATGCAAGATTTATTACTAAACAGGAGCAAAAACAAAAAACATAAAGAAAAATTGGGTTGCCTCCCAACTAGCGCTATCGTTTAACGCCCCTAGCTAGGCATAAAAGCGAAGATAGATCTAACGAGTGCCCTCTTTGGCACTAAATTCATAAGTAGCCCGCATGATAGATTCATAAGGTAATTTGACTTTCTTTCTTGGAAAGTGCTCCATGCCTTTATTTAATGGAAATTGGAATCTAATATTCCCTTCCTTCATATCAATAATCGCACCAATCGTTCTAAGGAAAGGTCTACCAAGAATAATAGGGCAAGAAAGATTGCAATCTATATCAAGAACGATAAAATCTACGGGCACCAAATTTCTATTTGCAACAATGAAAACATCATTGATCCTTCCCATTGGCTTTTTAATGATGGAATCCGCAAGGTGCAAATTTAAAGAGCAATCATCAAGATCATGGAAACCTAGAATATCACATAAAGTTTTCGGAATCGTGGAAACACTCGCACCCAAATCACACAAAGAAAAACACTCATAATCTTTAATTCTAATCTTTATAGTAGGTTCCCACTCATCATTAAGTTTTCTAGGTATAGAAACTTCCAAATTAAGTTTTTCATCATAAGATTGCATCAAGGCATCAACGATATGTTTGGTAAAAGCTTTATTTTGACTATAAGCATGAGGAGAATTAACAATGGATTGCAACAAGGAAATACAACCTTTTAAGGAGCAATTATCATAATCAAATTCCTTGAAATCCGAGATAGAAGTTTCAATATTATTAGAAGTTGAGGATTCTCCAATCTCACTTTTACCAAATTTAGCATCAATATCTAAAGACTCCGAATTCTTGGGACGCCTTCTAGGCAAAGTTGATTCATCATCAGTGCCATAATCATCAAAGTTCATATTGCAAAACATTGATCTAATAGGAGACACATCAATAACTTTAAGATCCTCATCATTATTTTCATGGAAACTAGAAGAACATGCTTTTATAAAGCTATCTTTCTTAGCACGCAATCTAGCGGCTCTTTCCTTACACTCATCAATGGAAATTATCATTACTTTGAGAGACTAATTGATATCATGCTTAGGAGGAGAAGATCTAAGTTTAAGAGAATCAACATCAAGCGAAAGTCTATCAACGTTCCTAGCCAAATCATCAACTTTGAGCAATTTTCCTTCAGGCAAAGCATTAAAATTCTTTTGAGAAATCATAAATTCTTTCACACTATTCTCAAAATCAGAGGGCATCTTATTAAAATTACCATAATAATTATTGTAGGAATTTCCATAATCATTAGGAGAATTACTAGGGAACGGTCTAGCATTAAAGTTTCCTCTATAATCATTGTTTCCAAAACTATTCCTACCAACAAAATTCACATCCATAGATTCATTATTATTCTCAATCAAAGAAGACAAAGGCATATCATTAGGATCAAGAGGAGTATTTTTAGTAGCAAACATCTTCATAAGTTCATCCATCTTTCCACTCAAAACATTGATTTCTTCTATAGCATGCACTTTTTTAGTAGACGATCTTTCGGTGTGCCATTGAGAATAATTAGACATAATATTATCAAGTACTTTTGTAGCATCTCCTAACGTGATTTCCATAAACGTGCCTCCCGCGGCCGAATCTAAGGGATTTCTAGAAGAAAAGTTCAAACCGGCATAAAATTTCTGTATGATCATCCATAAATTCAAACCACGAGTAGGGCAATTGCGAAGCATCAATTTCATTCTTTCCCAAGATTGGGCAACATGATCATGATCAAGTTGTTTAAAATTCATGATATCATTCCTAAGAGTGATGATCTTAGCAGGAGGAAAATACTTAGAGATAAAAGCATCTTTGCACTTGTTCCAAGAATCAACACTATTTTTAGGCAAAGACGAAAACCAAACTTTAGCACGATCTCTAAGTGAAAACTGAAATAACTTAAATTTGACAATATTGTTATCCGTATCTTTCTTCTTTTGCATATCACACAAATCAACAAAGTTGTTTAGATGAGTAGCGGCATCTTCACTAGGAAGGCCGGTGAATTGATCTTTCATAACAAGATTCAGCAAAGCAGTATTGATTTCACAAGACTCAACATCATTAAGAGGAGCAATCGGAGTAATAAGGAAATCATTATTATTGGTATTCGAGAAATCACACAATTTGGTATTATCTTGCACCATGGCAACAAGTAATCCAACACACAAGCAAACAGAAAAAGTCAAGCGAAAAGAGAGGTGGAGATTGGGAAAGAGAGGGTGAATAAAACGGCAAGGGTGAAGTGGGGGAGAGCAAAACGAGAGGCAAATGGCAAATAATGTAAATGCGAGGGAGATGGGTTTGTGATGGGCACTTGGTATGTCTTGACTTGAGCAAAGACCTCCCCGACAACGGCGCCAGAAATCCTTCTTGCTACGTCTTGAGCTTGCATTGGTTTTCCTCGAAGAGAAGAGGGTGATGCAGGAATAGTAGCATAAGCATTCCCCTCAGTTTTTGAGAACCAAGCTATCAATCTAGTAGGAGGCTCCTCAAAAGTCCCATGCACCTACACAAACAAACCGAGAACTCGCAACCAACGCGATAAAGGGGTTTTCAATCCCTTCACGGCCACTTGCGAAAGTGAGATCTAATAAAGATAGTATGATAAGATAAATATATTTTTGGTATTTTATAATATAGATGCAAAAAGTAAAGATGCAAATAAAACTAGATTGAAAGAAAATATGATAAGAGAGAGACCCGGGGGCCATAGGTTTCACTAGAGGCTTCTCTCAAGATAGGCATAAGTATTACGGTGGGTGAACAAATTACTGTCGAGCAATTGATAGAAAAGCGCATAGTTATGAGATTATCTAGGCATGATCATGTATATAGGCATCACGTCCATAACAAGTAGACCGACTCCTGCCTGCATCTACTACTATTACTCCACACATCGACCGACTCCTGCCTGCATCTAGATTATTAAGTTCATAAGAACAGAGTAACACATTAAGCAAAATGACATGATGTAGAGGGATAAACTCAAGCAATATGATATAAACCCCATCTTGTTATCCTCGATGGCAACAATACAATACGTGCCTTGCAACCCTTTCTGTCACTGGGTAAGGACACCGCAAGATTGAACCCAAAGCTAAGCACTTCTCCCATGGCAAGAAATATCAATCTAGTAGGCCAAACCAAACTGATAATTCGAAGAGACTTGCAAAGATAACTCAATCATACATAAAGGAATTCAGAGAAGATTCAAATATTATTCGTAGATAAACTTGATCATAAACCCACAATTCATCGGATCTCGACAAACACACCGCAAAAAGAGTTTACATCGAATAGATCTCCACAAGAGAGGGGGAGAACATTGTATTGAGATCCAAAAAGAGAGAAAAATCCATCTAGATGATAACTATGGACCCGTAGGTCTGTGGTAAACTACTCACAACTCATCGAAGGGGCAAGGATGTTGATGTAGAAGCCCTCCATGGTCGACCCCCCCTCCGGCAGAGTGTCGGCGAAGGCTCCAAGATTGAATCTCACGGATACAGAAGGTTACGGTGGTGGAAATTGTGTTTCGTGGTGCCCCTGGATGTTTTCGGGGTATGTAGGTATATATCGGAGGAAGAAGTACGTCGGTGGCCGCCCAAGGGGCCCATGAGACAGGGGGCGCGCCCTATAGGGGGGGCCTCCTATCTCGTGGGGGCCTCGGCTGCTTCTTGATTTGCACTCCAAGTCCTCTGGATCACGTTCGTTCCAAAAATCACGCTCCCGAAGGTTTCATTCCGTTTGGACTCAGTTTGATATTCCTTTTCTTCGAAAAACTGAATAGGCAAAAAAAACAGCAATATGGGTTGGGCCTCCGGTTAGTAGGTTAGTCCCAAAAGTGATATAAATGTGTAAAATAAATCCCATAAACATCCAAAAGGGGTAATATAATAGCATGGAACAATAAAAAATTATAGATACGTTGGAGACGTATCAAGAGACATATATAGTGTGGGTGATAGGAAGCAAGACTCCATGCAAGAAAGAAATGTTGACGGAGAAACTACAGATAGATACAGAGATGGAGATGCTAGCTAGAGGGACATCCGCTACTTTGGGTGTAGGATATGACCGCCAGGTGGTTCAGAGGGTGAAGTTATATATGTGTGTGAGAGGGCACTTGACTACATGTAGAGATAAACATATGTAGTGTGCGTGATAGGAATCAAGAGTGAGGGTGAGAAAGAAGGTTGATTGAGAAATAGATAAATAGAAAGATAAAGATGCTAGCTAGTGTGCGTTAGGGATAGGAGTCGAGTGGATCAGAAGGCTGAGTTATGTGTGTGGGTGTGAGAGAGATAGAGAGAGGGTGCATGTGAGTCACATACAAACAGATATCAAAGAGAAATGAGATCCTGAGAGTCGGAGTTTTGTGTCTGCGAGAGAGAAAGATATTTCACAACAAGAGTTATAGCTTGAGAGACATATGAGGGAATGCAAGATATCTCTAGGGAGAGAGAGTGTGTATGAGCGACATACAAGAGAACAACGGAGAAATATGAGACCCTGGGAGACAGAGTTTGTGTTTGTGTGTGAGAAAGAGATATTTAAGAGGAAGAGTCATAGGTTCTCATATCTAAGGAGCAAAAGACATCTCTGTATGAGGGGTGTGCGAGTGGCACACATGGGAACAGTAGAGAGAAATGAGACCCCGGGAGGCAAAGTTTTGTGTTTGTGTGAGAGAAAGAGATTCCACATGGAGAATCATAGTTAGAGACACATAGCAGGGAGCGGATATACTTAGAGAGAGATAGAGTGATGAAGGTCGGGGGAGAGAGTACCGTCAGTGTGTTATGAAGATAAAAGATCATTGTCGACATACAGGTAGCACGAGAGATACTGAGAGATGATGAACGCGTATAGGTACAGAGAGATAGTCCTATATAAGCATGAGTGATAGCTATATGAGACAAATATCTGGATTAAAGGGGATTCAAATATTTAAACTGGAGACCACGACATCGATAATATCATAACGCAAATTGGTGTATCAAACATGCATATTCATTTGAATTTGGGCACACGTGTAATGTTATATAGTTTATCAACATTGGTGATCCATAGATTCTTTAATTACAAACAATGTATGGTTTATATGCAATTAATGTCTAAATGGGGTTACACTATATGTTGCGTGTGTGAAACACATTATACATGTTTGAGAAGTAAAAAAACCCGCATGAAACACACATTAATTGGAGACAGTTAGCGAGGAATGCATACATTGGATTTCAACATAAAGTGGTTTCAAATATTTGAAAATCCAAATTAATGGATACAACCTTATGAATCTGAGATCATGCCATTTGTAAATCATACTTATGTATAAATGGTGTTGTGCTTTTGAAAGTATATATAAAAAATGATGTACATAGAATGTAATTCCAAATGAAAATGGATCCCGCCCGAAAAAATAGAATACAAACGGGATTCGAATTGAGTTGGCATGGTAAACATGCACTCTGCAAAATTTGAACAAAGCGAGGAAAGTCGCAGTAACCGCCCGAAACAAAAATCTGCGAGATGGAAATTACTACTGCCTATCCCTGCCATGCAAAGCCTATCTGCTGGATTTCTATAGGTTTCGATAGGGTAGGTTTGTAATTTCACCCAAACGTGACGTAACCTCCTCTCACCCGGATTCATACACGGTGGGCGCCAAAAAATAGTGTGTCCTCGGCCGAAATCGACTCCCTCCCTGATTCATATTCATACACGGTGGGTGGCAAAAACAAACTCTCGTCGGCAAATATTCGGTGTATGCGAGATTACCGTCCTATCCCCAACTGACTAATATTGTTGTGATGTAGTAGCAATTTGAAACGGGGGCTAAGTTTGTAAATTTCCTCGCATTTGAGACAAGCGCGCCCTGAATACATGGTTCCCCCCTTCCTCTCTACCTCCCTTTTCCCCATTCATACTTCGTGGGCGCCAAAACACCCTCTCCACCCCACCCTCCTCCTTCCGCCGCCGTCTGCCACCCCATCCACCGCCGTCCTCCTCCACCATGCCGGAGCTGATACCCCGACGCCGCCGTCCATTAAAAGAGATCAACCTCTCTCATCCACGGCTTCGGACCAGGATCCTTGCATCCCGTCCTCTCGCTTCATCCCCGCCGTCATCCACCTTGCCGGCGCCGCTCCTACGACCGTCTCGTCCACCACGCCCTGCCGCCACCGTCTACCCTCCTAGATCTACTTCCACGCTGCTGACAGCCATTGCTACCACAGCAAATCAAATTCTCAGCAGATGCGTACACGACGTCGCACCAGAGGCGGTACTCTTTCGTATCTGCTCAAGTTATTTATCACAGCAAGAAAATAGATCGCCACTGCTTTACTCTGATTTCTTGTCTTGGTTGCGAGGTTGCCTTTGTCCGGGTTGCACCTTCAGATCCGCCATGGCACGCTCAACACTATACTCCCAATTCTTATGGTTTTCCTCTTTTATATTCCACACTAGTTAAATCACAGTAGATTGAATTTCAAAATTGGATCAGTCAATTTTTCAGAGCTCGCTGGAGTTCGCCGGTGCGAACGAAGGGGCTCGGTGGTTGTGGGGCCTCGCCGAACAAAGAAAAATCGATGCGGGTGGGGGGTTGGGGCGGGGGTGGGGGTGGGGGTGGCGGAGGAACACGGGCGGTGGGGGCCGGTGGTCCGGTCGGCGGCCCGTGCGGTGTTCTGTATGGGAAGAATCAGAGACGAGGACGAAGAAGGGTTAGACGTAGGATCTTCATCCAACCGCCTAAAATGGTCGAGAGACAGCTGGGAGTTGCATTCTTAATGCGTTCTGGTTCATCATGTGTGGGCGCTGCGCAACCAACATTTTATTATCCAAAATCTGCTTGCTCTTCTTTACCATGTTCCTCTTTCGTTCTTCTTTAATATGTACTCTCTCCGTTCCTAAATACAAGTCTTTGTATAGATTCCACCATGGACTACATATGGAGCAAAATGGGTGAATCTACACTCTAAAATGTATCTGGATACATCTGTATGTGATCCATAGTGGAAATCTCTACCAAGACTTATATTTTGGAATGGAGGGAGTATGATAGTAGTACAATATGTTCCTTGTACTGAAGATGAGTAGGGACATTTGCAGTGTAGAGGTCTATACGGTCGGTTGTGATGGACACTTTGAGCCTCTTTGATTTGTAGGATTTTGTAAACATAGGAATAGGATTTGTAGTGACCTGCCCACTTGAATCCTATAAGAATAGCAAGGAAATGCGGGGAGCTGTGTCGCCTTTGAGAGTTACACTGATATTAACAGTACCGCACCTTCACATGAAGAGAGCTGGTATCCGAAGCCTTTCTAGCCGTACCAGCAATACTAGCACATATATTCCAACAAGTTCCACTTTGTTGATTTTACTCTGATGCTTAAGGTTTCCCCGTTATATCTACACTATGATCTATGTAGTTGCTTTGTGTCGCACTAGCAGCAGTCCACTCTTGAAGCTAAACACTGCAATGACATACAAAATTGGCACCAAGGCATTGAGTGCCATTCTGGATGGAATGAAACTCATACGCTCCCCACCTGTTGACTCTTGTCCAGAATATGATCCTAATGACTCTTGTTCAAAATTGCCACATATAGAGAGACAACATGGAATTGCATTTCTTTGGGCGCTGTGATTCATCATGAGTGGGCAACCAACATTGTATGCAATGAAGCAGAACCTCAAGAATATGCTTCCTCTTCTGTTCTTTAACATGTTCCTCGTTGTTTATTCTGTATTTAGTACGTACAGTATGTTCCTTGTCAGGAAGGGGCGCAGAGACATCTGCAGTAAACAGCTGATAGAGCTGGCCTGTACGTGATCGATAGGCTTTCAATTACTAGCGGCAATACAACACCATATTTTCAAGCAAGTTCCACTTTCCCGGTTTATATATCGTGGTTATGGTGTACCCCTGTTATGTACACTATGATCTGCCTAGTTGATGTGTGCTCTTGTTATCATGGTTTGGCAATAAACTCTCTATACACTATATTATGAACCTATCATCTGCCAACTATCCTTACTTCTGGAGCCTATTTTTTGTGTACTTGTGCCAGATTATATAAATGCACGCACCATATTACAGCACACATGAGCTCTCTCATCAGAATCCAGTGATAGCACACAACTGTTTACAGGGGCACCCCTATATTACAATATCATTTGCATTACAAAGATAATCTCACAACTATTTATGTTTTCATGGTTCTCAGATATTATACGCAATTACAGTGAATATCAGAATCCGCGCATCAGAAGAATATTGTGGAACACTGCAATGACTTACAAAATTGGCACCAGGGCATTGAGTGCCATTCTGGATGCAATGAAACTCATACGCTCCCCACCTGTTGATTCTTGTTCAGAATATCATCCTAATGACTATTCTAACCTCGAGGAGTCGAAGGCAGATGGCCTGCCCTGTTCACCCATCAAGGTGCCTATTCTAATTTGGCAAGGTTTTATTGATTGCGCGTATCTTGCATATGTTGTCTTGCATTTCTTCTACTTTGTTGCACCACCATCTGCTTAGTTTACTCATCATATAACTTGAGATGCCATGCCCATCCATTATGAATACATATTCCATCTATCATCATACCATGTTTTTCCACTCAAATGTTGTTCCTATGCATCAGACATCAAAAAGGAAGAGGGTGATTGTCGAACCTGAAGGAGCACCAGCAAAGTCCTTGAAAAATGTGGTGGTGCCAGAGAAATCAGACTGCGCCCCACTTATATTAGTTGTACAACCAGTGACACAAAACGTAGGACCGACTCCAGCAGACTGTACCCATACTTCACTGGCCACACCACTAGCCCCACCACATAGGACATGCACTCCTGCAAAAGGTATACCGATTTCATTTGCCATAGCACCAGCCGTACCATAGAAAAATCCCACTCCAGCAAAAAGTACAGCAAGTCCACCGACCGAAGACCTATCCCAACTGCAGAGACGGCCAATTCCTGCAAATTGGAACCCCATTCCATTTATTCCCAGTTTAAAAGATAATGCTTTCAATGTTGTTAGGGACTACGTGCATATATTCCCATCATGGGAAGATTATAGTGAAGGCAAACACCATTTTCACATCTTCATGTCCAACTTACGTGTAAGTGCTATTATTCATGGTTATTATTTTCCTGTTTTCTGTTGATTGAACACATCAATGATTTACATTACATTGTTGTAACTAGGTGAGGGTCAATCTGGATAGTCATGACGAGCAAAGCTTGCTTGTGCTTTTCAAGGAAGCATTGCAGCAGTGTCGATGTTACCTGAGGAAATCACACTTTGATGGCAAGTCTATAAACGAATTTCTGGTGAAGTCTCCTGTGCTAAATTTAGAAGACATTGAATGGAAAAACCTTGTTATGCACTGGTCTCCTTCCCAGGATGAGGTACTGTCTATGAAATCACATGACAATTTGAACTTCTACTTTTCCGCATGTGCCTTACGGATCTTTTTTGCAGGAAATCTGCTCGAAGAAGAATTCTGGTTTGAAAAGAACGACAGGATATTGCAAATATGCTGCTCGCTGCTTTGCTCTTGCTAGTACTTGTTGTCCTATATCACTGTACTTGCATACATGCCTGGTTCATTATGTGACAGCAGTATGCATGATAGCTTGCTTATAAATTGTTCGCTCCAAATTATCTGATCTGTATGAATGGTTACATTAGTGTAGAATATATCCAATGCCAATGAATTTTTTAGCTCTGCATTGTTCTTGTAAGTACATGCTGTCCTTTATCAGTGTACTTATATTGACAGGTAGTTGTTCATGTACCATCACTCTGCAGCTTATTTTCCTTTGCCCTCCATTTTCTACACATCAGATCTATATTTACTCTTACCATAAGGTTGGTACTGAAGAAGTTTAGCTGTGCATTGCTCTTGGCTGTGCCTTTTTCCTGTATCGCTGCACATACATTTATAGCTACTTGGTTATGTAGCATCACTCTTCATCTTATCTTAAATATTCTCCATTTTTCGTATATTATCACATCTATATTTACTCTTAACAAAATGTAGAATAAAGGCAATGCTTATGAAGAAGATTATGTGGTAAACTTCTTGAATTGCCCCCCCCCATCAGCATGGACAAGGGCTTTATAGAGCCTGTCTTCACCAGTAATGTAAGTTTGTCCTTCTCAAGCCTTCAAACTTTGTTGTGTATATTTGGTTAGGCATGACTGCAACAGCTGTTTATTTTTGGTGTTTGCATCAAATTGCATGTTTAAACTTTATTATGTAGTTCATAAACAAAAGTTTGTCCTTCTCAATTTAAGTTTTCAGTTGTACAACCAAGTTCCTTCTTCATACCATGTAAATTAAACAATACAGAGCAAGTGATCTTCTTTTGCACTGCATGTATGCTTCTGTTCTTCATCCGTAATCCAGTGGTGTGGTGAACCTACCCACTACAACACAATGTCATATTCTGCAATGTCTTAACTATGAACAATGTCATATCATTCTACTATTATTTAAACCGTCTCTTTATTTGCCAACCTAAAATGGGATAAATTGACAGCACACTAACCATTGATATTTATGAGTTCTTGATCTGTAATCCAGTGGTGTCGTGAAGCTGCCAACTCCTTCACAATGTCATTTCCTGCCATGTCTTGACCTGAACAATACCATATTCTGTTAATGCAATTTTAAACTGTGTCACTTTATTCGTCAGTAAGAAATGTGATGAATTGTCAGCACTGATACTTTTATGTGCAAAACCTGTCATATGTCTGCTTGTTTATCTTTTAGAGCGAGGAAGATATAAGTGTTGAACAAGCGTAGTCTCATCATCTTGCTCAGATGCTTGCGCTGCAGCTCGCCAGCAGGGCTAACCTTTCTTGAACTCTATTGAAGTGTTGTCGGTTTTGTATATTATTTTGTCGGCGTGTTTATTTGCACTGGTGGCGATCTTTGATGCCCAATGTATGTAATCTGCGGTCTGCTTGTGCTTTATTATCATAGTGGCAAACTTTGATGCCCAGTGGATGTAATATGCCGTAATTTCTTTATTGTATAGTCTAGGTTTTTTCTTATTCATGATGCTGCAGTTATTTTACTGT
>NC_041383.1:191334826-191378548 GCF_002162155.2 Triticum dicoccoides
TTCGTAGTAAACTGGCCAAACCGTAAAATTATGGTACATAATTGGGCCATCATGCAATCATGATGTATGATCCACATCATGGCCCCGTCATCTTGGTTCATTAAAAGGCCAAAAGTAAATTGGCCCACTAGTAGATTCTGGCCTTTAATAGGCCGAGTAACCCCCGGCCCTCTTTTCACAAGAAAACTCAATGGGCTTTTAGGAGGCTAAGAAGTGGGTTGGGCCTGAAACGTGCCGAACAGCTCACGGGCCGGCAGCAGCCCGAAATGGAACCCGACCCATGATTGTGCGAATCAAATCACGGGCTTTTAACAGGCCAAAATTGTCTTGGTCCTTGTTTGGCCCACTCAGATATCGGCTGCGAGCAGGCCGGATGCAAACCGGGCCGTAGTAAGGCCCAACTATATGACGGACTTTTAACAGGCCGAAACTAATATAGGGCCGAAATGTTAAACGAGCCCTTAGCAGGCCGAAACTAATATCAGGCCAAATTACTAAATGGGCCTTCAGCAAGTGGGCCCAAAAGCATAACGTCCAGTTGATGGGCTGAATCTGATATGGGCCATAATTGAGCCCAAAGCCTCTTAAAGGGCCGGACCTGGTCTGGGCCGTGATTTGGCCCAGAACGTGGTAGGATTTTAACGGGATGGATCTCATATGGGCCATTATTAGGCCCAGAATGTGGCAGGCCATTATGGACCGGATCAAATATGGGCCGGCATTTGGCCAAAAACATGGCAGCCAGTTAATGGGCCGACCTACTAGGGTCCTCAAAATCTTGTGGGCCTACAGTTGGACCGGCCCATTAATGTCGGCGAAATCTCATGGGCCTTTAGCTGGGCTGGCCCATTATGATCCGCAAGAATTTTGTGGGCCTTTACCTGGGCCGGCCCATTATGGCACACAAAAATCTTGTGGGCCTTTACCTAGGCCGGCCCATTATGGCCCGCAAAATCTTGTGGGCCTTTAGCTGGGCCAGCCCATTATGGTCCGCAAAATCTCGTGGGCCTTTAGCTGGGCCGACCCATTTTGGTCCTCAAAATTTTGTGGGCCTTTAGTTGGGCCGGCCTATTTAAACTTGATGGGCCGGTCCGCGTGTCAACATATCATAGGCGCGTCTCGCCCATTGGATGAGTGACACCTGTGCCAACGCGGACCTGACACATGTCTCCTCCAGCCAATGATGATTTTACATGTGGAAAATCCCCATTGGTCGGGGCTGTTAACGGGTTATCGGATCCAAAACCCGACCCAATAGCTTAACGGCGTTCCGTCACGGTGGATGCCACGTGTCGGTCACCCTTGACGAAAGCACTTCTGTGACGCACGATTAATCCTCATGGAAGTGGACACTTCCGTGATGATAATTTTGGTAGTGTCATGGAACACTTCTACGACAGCACAAGTATGACTATCTTGATTCTGTCATAAAATCATCATGGATGTACATGCATAACAAAAAACGCGACCTACTGTGACAAACACGTATCATCACAGAAGTGTATTTTTTTGTAGTGATGGTGGCAGTGGTCTGAATATATTGTATGCTGAGGCCCTCCAGGGGATGGGCATTCCGATGTCCAAACTCACTGAGAGCAACATGAGATTCCATGGTATCACCCCGAGAAAGAAAGCCGATTCACTCGATCAGATCACTCTTGATGTGGTTTTCGGTGATTGTTTGAATTACCGCAAGGAAAAGTTGACATTTGAGGAAGTGGATTTTAAGAGTGCATATCATGCCATTCTAGGCAGACCTGCTTATGCTAGTTTCATGGCTCGACCGTGCTATGTGTACCTCAAGTTGAAGATGCCTGTCCCCAAAGGCGTAATCACGGTCACTGGTAACCGGCAGAGAGTAGACGATTGTCTCCACAACAGTTTGAAGATCACTAATGAGAAGATGGTAGTAGTAGAGTTTCAAGAATGTCAGAAGACTGTAGATCCGAGTGATTTGTTGCGTGCCAAGAGGCCTACCTAGGAGTCCGCGTTTCAGTCGGCCGGCGAGACCAAGCCAGTCCACATTCACCCGACCGACCCCAATGCTGCTCTGACCCATATCTCAATGACACTCGACAGCAAATAGGAAGAAGTGCTCATCCAGTTCCTCCGTGAGAACTGGGACATATTTGCATGGAAGCCATCTGACATGCCAGGTGTACCCACGGGACTGGCTGAGCACCGTTGCGACTCGACTCAAAGGCCAAACCCATTAAAGAGCATCTTTGTCGGTCCACCGCGGAGAAGAGAAAGGCGAATTGTGAGGAGGTGGCTCGGCTTCTGGCCGCCGAGTTCATCCGCGAGATATACCACTCCGACTGGCTTGCCAATGTCGTTATGGTCCCCATGAAAGATAAGTCACTTCGAATGTGTATTGATTTCAAGCATATCAATCGGGCCTACCTGAAAGATCATTTTCCTCTGCCCCGCATCAACTAGATAGTCGACCCAACTGCGGGATGTGAGCGATTGTCCTTTTTGGACGCTTATTCCGGGTACCATCAGATCCAACTGTATGGACCCGATGAAATAAAGACAACTTTCATCACCTCGTTCGGGTGTTTTTGCTATGTTACTATGCCCTTTGGCGTCAAAAATGCTGGTGCCACATTAATGCGCATGATTCAGAAGTGTCTGCTCACTCAAATTAGTCAGAATGTGGAAGCATACACGGATGACATAGTGGTTAAGTCACGCAAAGGTTCCGACTTGCTGACTGACCTTGATGAAACCTTTGCCAACTTAAGAAGATATGATATCAAGCTCAACCCGTCAAAGTGCACATTCGGAGCCCCAGGCGGAAAGCTACTCAGTTTCCTCGTTTTTGAACGAGGGATCAACGCAAATCCAGAGAAGATTGGCACAATCCTCCGAATGAAGTGCCTTGTGTGTGTGCACGATGTTTAGAAGCTTACTGGTTGTTTGGCTGCATTGAGTCGATTCATCTCACGCCTCAGTGAAAACGCACTGCCTTTTTACCGACTAATGAAGAAGTCTGATAAGTTCGACTGGAATGACAAAGCTGAAGCAGCATTTGAAGAGCTTAAAGCCCTGCTTTCCACCCAGCCGGTGCTTGCTGCTCCAATCAGCAAGGACCCTTTACTGCTTTACATCACGGCCACGGGACAAGTTGCCAGCACAGTGCTCATGGTCGAGAAGGAAGAAGAAGGCAAAACCTTCAAAGTTCAGCGCCCTATGTATTACATTTCAGAAGCCTTGACCCCATCCAAGCAGAGATATCCCCATTATCAGAAGCTTGTTTATGGGATTTACCTGACCACAAAGAAAGTTGCACACTACTTTTTAGACCACTCAGTTTCAATCGTCAGCGACGCCCCGTTGTCAGAAATTCTGAATAACAGAGATGCAACTGGTCGAGTGGCAAAATGGGCAATTGAACTCCTTCCTTTAGATATCAAGTTTTAGGCAAAGAAAGCCATCAAGTCCCAAGCTATAGCAGACTTCCTCGTAGAGTGGATTGAACAGCATCAGCCAACTCAGATTCAGTTGGAACATCGGACTATGTTCTTTGATGGGTCCAAAATGTTGAATGGCTCTGGTGTAGGAGTGGTTTTAGTGTCCCTGAGAGGAGACAAGCTCAGTTATGTCCTCCAAATTCACTTTGATCCTTCAAACAATGAAGCTGAGTATGAGGCGCTATTGTATGGGTTGCGTATGGCCATTTCACTCAGCGTCCGGTGCTTGATGGTCTACGGCGACTCAGACTTAGTAGTTAATCAAGTAATGAAGGAATGGGACGTCAGGAATCCAGCAATGACCGGTTATTACAATGTAGTGAGAAAGCTAGAGAAGAAGTTTGAGGGGTTAGAGCTCCACCACACACCCCGAATCAAGAATCAAGCTACTGACGATCTAGCGAAAATAGGTTCCACTCAAAAGCCTATCCCCGGCAACGTGTTCTTGGAGCATATCCACACCTCATCAGTATAAGAAGATCCCTTCAAGGAAGAGCCCCCGCAACCAATAAGTTCAACCAATCCGACTGAAATTGAAGTCCCGGCTGTGGTCGACTTGATGATGGAAGTCCTAGTGATCACGCCCGATATGACGGTGCCGTACATCACGTACCTGCTCAGGTAGGAACTCCCATAGGATGAGGATGAGGCTCTCCAGTTAGTCCGTCAATCGAAGGCTTTCACCGTGATAAAAGGACAGCTTTATAGAGAAAGTGTCACAGGAGTGGCTCAACGCTGCATCACCCCAGGAGAAGGTCGAATGATCCTAAATGATATCCACTCGGGGACCTATTGTCACCATGTGTCCTCTCGGACCATCATCGCCAAAGCATACCGAGCGAGATTCTATTGGCCTCATGCAAATGAGATGGCAAAATATATAGTCGACAAGTGCACAGGTTGCCAGTTCTACTCCAGCATGTCTCACAAGCCTGCGTCTGCCTTGAAGACTATTCCACTCGTTTGGCCGTTTGCAATCTGGGGGTTGGATATGGTTGGACCCTTCAAGACCGGTAGAAGTGGTTTCACTCATTTGCTCATAGCAGTCGACAACTTCACTAAGTGGATCGAAGCCAAGCGCATCAAAAACCTTGACTCAAGCACTATCGTCAGTTTCATCAAGGAGTTGATATTCAGATATGGAGTTCCTCACCACATTATCATAGATAATGGCTCCAATTTTGATTCTGATGAGTTTAAGGTGTTCTGTGCTTCCCAAGGCACTCGGGTCGACTACATGTTCATTGCACACCCGCAGTCTAATGGGCAAGCAGAAAGGGCGAATGGTTTGATCCTTCAAGGGTTAAAACCCCGACTGATGCGCGACCTCAAGCATGCTGCCGGAGCTTGGGTGACTGAGTTACCATCTATCGTATGGGGGCTGAGAATGACGCCAAACCGGTTAATTGACCGAACCCCTTTTTTCTTGGTGTACGGCGCGGAGGCTGTGTTTCCGAGCGACTTGCTGCACAACACTCCCCGGATGGAACTCTTCTCAGAAGCTGAAGCAGAACAGGCACGCCAAGACACAGTTGATCTCATGGAAGAGGAACGTGAGATGGCTTTGATCTGGTCAACCAGCTATCAGCAAGATCTAGGTCGATTCCATGCCCGTAATGTTAGAGGTCGAGCATTCCAGGAATGAGACCTTGTGCTCCAAGTGGATCAGAAATGTCCTCACAAGCTTGCTCCAGCCTGGGAAGGTCCCTTCATCATCACCAACGTGCTTCACAACAGAGCATACCACATCCACAACGCAGCCAAGAATATGGACGAGCCATGCGCATGGAAAGCAGAGCTGCGTCGCCCGTTCTATACCTAAAATCACTCGGATCGACGAGTTATAATAAGAGTACTTTGGTTTGCTTACCAAAGACAAGATTTTTGCAGTATCTTAATGATTGATTTCCCATAATCCCATAATCATTTGTGTCTGAAACCTCCAGTGAGTGGCTTAGCCGCGCACCTGATTCGCCTAAGTTAAAAACACTCCGAGTGGAGAGCAATCCTCCCACTCGGGGGCTTAGCTGCGACACCGTACTTGTCGGATTTCGGGTTCCGATAGACCCTTGAGTTCGAACACTGGGGTGCGCACGAAGATCTTTCCCCCACCAGCTCACGTTTCGAGGCTCGCAAGGAATCTAAGCTAGAAAGAAGAACACACAAGGGACACGAGGTTTATACTGGTTCAGGCCACGATTGTGGTGTAATACCCTACTCCGGTGTGTGGTGTGCTGGATTGCCTCAGGGGCTGATGATGAACAATACAAAGGGGAATAGCCTCGCAAGGGGCTGTTCTTGAGCTGGTGCGATGAACTGCTTGGGTGAGTTCAACCGCTTCTCTCTCTCTCTCTCTCTCTCTCTCTCTTTCTCTCTCTTTCTCTCTGATTGATTCATCCCCTCTGCCCTGCGGTGGCTAGCTCTATTTATAGAGGGAGGCCCTGGGCCTCTTCTGAAATAATGAGCGGGAAGGCCGCCAACAATTGGCCATTTTGAAGGGGAACATTTACTACACTTATCCTGACTAAAGTTGGTCTTCGGCTGCCAAAGGCTCTAATGATGACGCCGTCCTGGGCTCCACGATGACCTCCATCCTGCCGTTCTGCTGGTCATGGTCTTGTTGCACCGAAACGGTAACCTTTGCCTTATGCCTTGGCATGTGCTTGCCCCCTTTGCACCGAAGGGGAAACAAGGACACTCGCAGGCCGGCACCCGCCTGGCACCTGCCTGGTCTCGATCGTCATGGCTTGCGTCACGGGTTCCTCATGAGGTACCCTGCCTTGATCTCTCCGCCTCCTCGCGAGCCTGTCTGATGAGGCTGTTCCTGAGGAAGCTTCTTGTCGTCCGCCCCACGAGGCTTGGCCCCTCGCGAGGGTCTTGAGCTTGAGCTGATGAAGCTGGGCTGCACTGGGCCCCCACTTGAGCCACGCCGCAGGCCGCAGGCAGGCAAGTCTGGGGACCCCCATTCCCAGAACACCGACAGTAGCCCCCGGGACCAAGGCGTGCCCGGACTTGGCTTAGCAGAGAAGCAAAGGGGCAAGTGCGAAGCGCCGCGGGCCCCAATAGCCTGCGGCCTTGGGCTCCGCGTGGCGATTGATTGGACGTGGGCGTCTCTGCTTCCCCATGACGCCTCATTACACGCCCGGCTAGGCGGACCCGCGGTTGCACACAGCCATTCCCCTTTCGCCGCCCGTGTGCTTCCTGCCCTTCCTTCTTCCTCAGGCTCCAACCTGCGCCTCCAATCCAACTCGAACTCTCCCCCCTTCCCATTGCCATGGAGCCAACGAAGAAGGAAAGGGGGAAGAAGCACGCGCCTTCGTCCCGCTTGCCTCCAGCGGTGGCCCGCGCCGTTGACCGGTCCATCATACTCAATCCAGAAGCCTTGAACAAGGTTCGCTCTGCCCTTGGCACCATCTTCAACGAATGCGGCAGGACCACGGTCTGGCCTGCGTCCCATGCCTCCTTTGATAGGGTCATCACGGAGGTCCAGTTCTTCATCGATGCCCTGTGGGCGGGTCTGGTTCCCCCCTTTTCCGCTTTCTTCAATGCGGTGCTCTCCCATTATCAGATCCACATGATGCACCTCAGGCCTGAGTCCATTACCCTCCTGGTTGTCTTTTGTTTGTGAGGCAATGGTGGGCCTTCCTCCTTCCGTTGCCCTGCTGCGCCATTTCTTCTCTTTGCGCCTGAGCGACCCCACTCAATGCTTGGGGTGTGTGAGCTTCCTCGTTGTGCCGGAGACGGATGCTTCAGGGATCAATTTCGGCCTTCCTCCTCCTGAGGCCAGGTTCAGAGAGCGGTGGCTGTACGTGGATGTCAGAGTACACAGCCTCCTGCTCTCGAACCCAACCTTGCCCACTGTTCCCAACTCAGGCTGGGATCATGAGACGCTCGTGAGACCCCGGCTCGCCTTCATTTGGCGCCGCTTATAGAGTTTGAGGTCGCTCGATGTGACGGCGCCCAAGGTGGTGAAGGAGTTCCTCCAACGCCACATTGCTCCTGTCCAGCGCCATTCCCGTTGGATCTGGGACTTTGCGGGGCACAAATACCGCATGCGTCTCCAGGAGGAGGATCTGGCGCCTGAAGCGCTAAAGATGGTACGCAGGGTCCTGACTGGCGATCCTTCCCCAGGCAGCCTTCAGCAAGATGCTGCCCTCTTGTATCTTTTCTCGGGCAGGGCCGATTTTGTGAGGCAGATGCCCAGCTTTGACGAGTGGCGGTTGTGCCCGGCTGGCCTCACGGGGCCCCGTGAGAACCCAGTCACCATGGTTGCTCTTCAAGTCGCTCAAAGCGGCTCTGTCTCAGGCAATGTAGCGGGGAGACGAGAACCGCCGGGAGCTGAAGGGGATGGTGTTGAGATGCTGACGCCGCACGGAACCCCGAAGGCGGCATTTCCCGAAGCCCGTCCTAGAGCAGTGGCAGGTGAGGAGTTGCGGCCTACGGCTCCCGAGGTTGGGGCTCCCGAGGCCCCGGCCGCTCCTCATGAGGCGGCGCCTGGCGGCGTCCCCCAGGCCGGTCCCCTTTGCGCTGATCACCTTGATGCCTCTTCCGTGCCATAGCCCGACCCCTGCGCCGAGCACTTAGGCTGGTTCCACGTAGACTTTGAGGCCCTCCGCAAGAGGAAGGAGGCCTTGGGCAGTGACGATCGCCCTTGCCGCCTGTTGAAGCGCATGAAGTACTTTTCCATGGACGAGTAAGTCCTCTCCTCTCTCTTCTCCTTTACCTTTCTATTCTTGCAGCTGACCGCGGCCTTTCAGGGCCCTTCCTGCCAAATTCGTGGAGATGGCCAAGGAGTCATCCCCCCAAGCTTTGTCCTCTCTGCTGACCCTAGGCGCGCCGAGCTCGAGCGGCGCCCCTGCCACTCGGCCGGTCGGAGGAGTGGTCCGTCCCGCTTGGCACCTCGAGCCTGCGCGCCTGTTGTCCTCCCTTCACAAGCTCTCCCGGGGCGCAGCTTGCTTGCCCTGTGCTCCTTCCCTGATCGTGGATGGTGACTGGCTGAAGTCAGTCTTGAGCTCCTCTTATAGGGACGGACCGGCGCTAGGCCGATCTCCTGGCGAGGTCCGTCAGGCGATTGCTGGGGCACCAGCCCCGCGCCGGGAGGGAGCATGCCGCCTCAGGGCCCTCCGCATACGCCAGGGGTAGAGGGTGACGCGGAAGACGTGCTCAAGTGTGCTCGGGAGCGTTGCGCCCTTTTTCAAGAGTTCCTCTAGGGGGCGGCGGATGCGGTGAGCCGGATCGGGGCGGATCTTGCTGGCGAGGATGCGAGCCGTGAGGCCGAGGGCCTGTGCCTCGCTGAGGAGAGGCGCAAGCTGAAGGTAGCCATCGCCCTTGCGCGTCACCAGCGTGACCTTGATAATGCGAAGGCTGAAGCATCGCTGGCGGCCTCGCGAGAGGCCTGCTCCCAGGTCATCGAGGAGGCCCAGGAAGAAGAACGACGGCGCAAAGATGTGGAGGAGCGCGCATGGGAGCTCCAAGCCTGGAGCAACTCTTTGGAGCAGGCAGTGGAACTGCGCCAGGCGGCCCTGGTGTCGCTGAAGGGGGCTTCCGTCGACCAGGCGGATCTCCAGAAGCGCGAGGAAGCGCTGACGCTGGAGGCCGCCGAGCGCAACCTCGACCTTGAGTGGTTGGAGACGAGGGAGCGCCTGGTGACCTAGGCGGAGGATGACGTCGCCGCGCGCGAAGCCCGAGTCCAAGAAGAGGTCAACCACCACATGGTGGATGCTCACTCGGATCTTGAGCGCGGGTACGAGGTGAGGCTGGAACTGATCAGGGCCGAAGCTGAGGGTAGGACCACGGCCCTTAGGGCCAAGCTGGCTGAAGTGATGCGGAGTGTGGACTCCTCCACAGCCGCCCTTGGCACAGCACAGGCGGAGCTGGCCTCTTCTCGCGCCGAGCTGCTTCTTCTCCAACAGAGGGTTGATGGTGCCGAGGCCATCGCACGGTTGAATGAGGAGGAGATCCGTCAGCGGTGGATTCTGGAGCACGAGCATGCCCCCATGCTCCGAACGCTCAGGGAAAGGGCTAACACATCCTTGATCAACATTTGCGAGGCTGCCGCCAAGGAGCCGCATGAGACCAACTATGCCGACAACCTCTAGTTTTTCACCGACGTGGTGACGCTTCTGGAGAACCGCTCTGAGAGGTCTCGTTGGCTAGTGAGGAGAGGAGCCGAGCCTTGATCAGGCGTGCCTTCTCCCGTATCTTCAGCTAACTGCAGGGCAGGGACCCCCACTTTGATTTCGATGCCGCCATCGCACCTGTGCCCATAGCCATCCGGGGCGACCTGACGCAATGGGTGGAGGACAACGTGGACGCCCTCGTCAGGGCCTTCTCTTATGATGATGACGGTGTGATCGTGGTCGCCGATGAAGGCGGTGTTGTGGATGAGCCTGGCACTGACGGAGGTGTTGGCGGTGGTGGTGATGATGTTAGTGACGCCAGCGATGCCTCTGGAGGCGCCCCAAAAGACGCGGTGAGTGATATGTCCGACTGATTGCATGTCGCCGCTGTTTACCCTGCATGAAGAAGGCTCGGGCTCGTCCCTGAAGATTTTAAGAGCATTTTGGGAGGGGAAGCCCCTCATGTAAAGGTTTGCGATCAGTACCCTGGTAAGTATAATGCTGTGTGTGAGCTTAGCTACTGGCCCGGTGATGGGTCAGCTGACTTGTTTTACCTTTTGACCCCGACGAGTCCCGAGCGGGCCTGCAGGGGGCCGCAGCGCCCCGAGTGTCTTCTGGATGAACCTTTTGATCCTGCGATGAGAGCATCCGGAGAGGGTGCAGCGACAGCGGTCTGGATTGTAGACGTGCTTGGCCTGGCCCGGCTCGCGAGGGGCTCACGAGGGGAGGCAGCTGACGCTAACTTTGGGCGCAAAGCCGAAACCAGAACACGAGAGATTGCTCAAACGAGACTAAACACCCCTTCCCCAAACACACACAAGTCTCAAGCCCAAATCCGACTTAAATTCAAATTGAAGAACCTTGTCAACAGAGGAAAAGGCAAAAAGCAAAAAGTCGCGTTCGACACCTTGTCTAGTCTTCGACGTCTTCTCACCAGCGCAGAGCTAAGTGCTGCAACTAGGCATGGGCGGGAGCCCCCGAGGCCCGAGGGCGGCTCTCCAGAGACTCCGGGGCCTGTACAGCCCCACTCATTATTACGTGAGAGTGTCACGGGGTGGCGAGCTTCACATGCACTGGGCCTTCTTCACAGTTACCGGCCTTGCTTCATATCGTCAGAGGAAGGCCCCGCCTTGCGCCACACTCTACTGCCATTGACGGCGGCCGGAGACCAAGGACGACGCCAATTGGGTAGAGCAGTCGCCAGCGGTTCCCCCGATGACCACGGGTCCTCTGCCAGGGGCAGGCCCTGAGGCACCTCCCCGGCAGAGGGCCTACCTCCTGAGAACGCCTTGTGCCGAGCGCTGCGGGGACGAACCCGGATCTCGGCCCCTCTCCTGCAGCCCCCGGTGCCCTCCTCCCGAGGGGTAAGAGGCTGCAGCATTGGGGCAGCCATCTACTGCGGTGACTTGTACCTCCTGCGACCCATGGTTAGCATAAGCTTGCTCCCGAGGAATTAGTGGTACCAATTAATTACTGCCACCAGCGCGGTTGTCGAGGTTCTCTTGGGGTTCCTGAAAGAGCTCAGCTTCTGGCGCCTCCTCGCCCGAGCCTGGCCCGAGGGATGAGCCATGATCTTCTTCCGGCGCGCACTCTTGATCCACCATGCGGGGCACATAAGCTTCTGGGGCCACCGCCCCGTGAGTCTCGCCGTAGTTCCCCATATGCCAAGCAGTCCGGCCTGGAGCATTGTCTTGGGGGTGGTCGCGTGGAGGTCCGCCGAGGCCGAAGGTCGTGGCGTGCACCCCTTCACCGGCCGGGGACGGGGCGGGCACGACTTGTCGCCCGGTGCTGCCGGCCGGGTTGGCGTAGAGTAGGCCCTGGAGCCCGCTTGGAGTTGCATGGGCGCGTATGGGGCTGCCATATGGCCCGCTCAAGATCTGGGGCGGCAGCTGGACGTAGAAAGGAGGTTCTCCCGAGGCGGCGGCATCCAGGAGCTCGGCCACTCGCTCTAACAACACGTCGCGGCCGCCCTCCAGCAGCCGGCACCGTAGCAGCTCTCGGGCCACCGTAAGCGCGGCCCTGGAGTTCGCCTGCTCCCGTCGGGTGTGCGGCGCTGTGGCCGCGGCGTGGCTTGAGGCTCTTTCTGCTGACCGCACCTGCCGCGATGTGAGGACAGGCGGCATTTGGCCGCGTCGCCCACGCCCCACAGCGCCCTGTGGAGCGGGAGCTGCCTGAGGCGCAAGGTTGAGGTCGCCCTGGGCCGGCGGCACGGTGTGAGCGGGCCACGCCGCCCAGCGGTCGGCGTTGGCAGTCGGGTCGCTTGACATCTAAACGGCGAGGCAACGGAACACGAGGCGGCGGAAGAAGGATTCAGGCGCACCCCTACCTGGTGCGTCAAATGTTGGATTTCGGGTTACGACAGACCCTTGAGGTTCGAACACTGGGGTGTGCACGAAGATCTTTCCCCCACCAGCTCACGTTTCGAAGCTTGCAAGGAATCTAAGCTAGAAGGAAGAACACACAAGGGACACGCGGTTTATACTGGTTCAGGCCACCATTGCGGTGTAATACCCTACTCCAGTGTGTGGTGTGGTGGATTGCCTCAGGGGCTGATGATGAACAGTACAAAGGGGAACAACCTCGCGAGGGGCTGTTCTTGAGCTGGTGCGATGAACTGCTTGGGTGAGTTGATGTCTACTACACAACCTTCTTGTAGACGTTGTTGGGCCTGCAAGTGCATAGGTTTGTAGGACAGTAGCAAATTTCCCTCGAGTGGATGACCTAAGGTTTATCAATCCGTAGGAGGCGTAGGATGAAGATGGTCTCTCTCAAGCAACCCTGCAACCAAATAACAAAGAGTCTCTTGTGTCCCCAACACACCCAATACAATGGTAAATTGTATAGGTGCACTAGTTCGGCGAAGAGATAGTGATACAAGTGCAATATGGATGGTAGATAAAGGTTTTTGTAATCTAAAAATAATAAAAACAGCAAGGTAACTAAAGATAAAAGTGAACATAAATAGTATTGCAATGATAGGAAACAAGGCCTAGGGTTCATACTTTCACTAGTGCAAGTTCTCTCAACAATAATAACATAGATAGATAATACAACAAGCCCTCAACATGCAACAAAGAGTCACTCCAAAGCCACTAATAGTGGAGAACAAACATAGAGATTATGGTAGGGTACAAAACCACCTCAAAGTTATTCTTTCGGATCAATCTATAAAAGAGTTCATACTAGAATAACACCTTAAGATACATATCAACCAAAACCCTAATGTCACCTAGATACTCCATTGTCACCTCAAGTTACTCTTTGAAGCACTATATGTGGAATAGAATGGTGGTTGTGGAGAAGACAAAAAAAGAGGGAAGATAGTCTCACATCAACTAGGCGTATCAACGGGCTATGGAGATGCCCATCAATAGATATCAATGTGAGTGAGTAGGGATTGCCATTCAACGGATGCACTAGAGCTATAAGTATATGAAAGCTCAACAAAAGAAACTAAGTGGGTGTGCATCCAACTCGCTTGCTCACGAAGACCTAGGGCATTTGAGGAAGCCCATCACTGGAATATACAAGCCAAGTTCTATAATGTAAAATTCCCACTAGTATATGAAAGTGACAACATAGGAGACTCTCTATCATGAAGATCATGGTGCTACTTTGAAGCACAAGTGTGGTAAAAGGATAGTAGCATTGCCCCTTCTCTCTTTTTCTCTCATTTTTTATTTTATTTTTTTGTTTGGGCCTTTTCTCTTTTTCTTTTTTTATGGCCTCTTTATTTTCTCTTTTTTTATTTTTCGTCCGGAGTCTCATCCCGACTTGTGGCGGAATCATAGTCTCCATCATCCTTTCCTCATTGGGACAATGCTCTAATAATGATGATCATCACACTTTTATTTACTTACAACTCAAGAATTACAACTCGATACTTAGAACAAAATATGACTCTATATGAATGCCTCCGGCGGTGTACCGGCATGTGCAATGATTCATGAGTGACATGTATGAAAGAATTATGAACGGTGGCTTTGCCACAAATACGATGTCAACTACATGATCATGCTAAGCAATATGACAATGATAAAGCATGTCATAATAAATGGAACGGTGGTAAGTTGCATGGCAATATATCTCGGAATGGCTATGGAAATGCCATAATAGGTAGGTATGGTGGCTGTTTTGAGGAAGGTATATGGTGGGTGTATGATACCGGCGAAAGGTGTGCGGTATTAGAGAGGCTAGCAATGGTGGAAGGAAGAAGGGTGAGTATAATCCATGGACTCAACATTAGTCATAAAGAACTCATATACTTATTGCGAAAATCTACAAGTTATCAAAGCAAAGTATTATGCGCATGCTCCTAGGGGGATAGATTGGTAGGAAAAGACCATCGCTCGTCCCCGACCGCCACTCATAAGGAAGACAATCAATAAATAAATCATGCTCCGAGTTCATCACATAACGGTTCACCATACGTGCATGCTACGGGAATCACAAACTTCAACACAATTATTCTTTAAATTCACAACTAATCAACTAGCATGACTCTAATATCACCATCTCCATATCTCATGATTATCAAGGATCAAACTTCTCATAGTATTCAACACACTCATAAGAAAGTTTCACATATCTTGAATACCAAGCATATTAACATTAATCAAATCACCATGCTATTAAAGAATCTCAAAATAATCTAAGTGAAGTATGAGAGTTCATCTATTTCTTAAAAATAAAACTACCAGCATGCTCTAAAAGATATAAGTGATGCACTAGAGCAAATGACAAACTACCCCGAAAGATATAAGTGAAGATCAATGAGTAGTCGAATAATTATGCAACTATGTGAAGACTCTCCCATTTAATAATTTCAGATCTTGATACTTTATCCAAACAGCAAGCAAAGCTAAAGAAAACTACATTGCAAGGATAGCACAACTCATGTGAAGAAGCAAAAACTTAGGCTCAAACGATACTAACCGATAGTTGTTGAAGAAGAAGGGTGGGATGCCTACCGGGGCATCCCCAAGCTTAGATGCTTGAGACTTATTGAAATATTATCTTGGGTTGCCTTGGGCATCCCCAAGCTTGAACTTTTGTGTCTCCTTAATTCCACTCATATCATGGTTTCTCTTCTTTTTATCAAAAGCTTCATTCACAACAAACTCAACAAGAACTCGTGAGATAGGTTAGTACAAACCAATGCAAAACCTTATCATTTTCTACTGTAACAAATCACTAAAATTATTATTCAAAATTGCATACTAAATTCCTCTGCATATTTAATACTCCTATCCTCAAATAGAATAATTAAACAAGCAAACATATGCAAACAACGCAAACATAACAACAATCTGCCAAAACAGTACAGTCTGTAAAGAGTGCAAGAGTATCAATACTTCCCTAACTCCAAAAATTATGAACTAAAATTCCCACTGTAATAAATTTATCATATCTCATTATGCAAAAACTGTCAACATTATATCATTCTCTGACTTTTCTAGGGAATTTTTGCAACAGCGGTAAACTTTCTGTTTTCAAACAGCAACATGTATACTAGCAAAATAAGCATGGCAAAGGCTATCCTTGACTTTTTTATTGAAACTAAAGATGCAAAACATTAATCTAATTAACAGCAAGCAAATACTAACAAAATAAAATGACACTCCAAGCAAAACACATATCATGTGGTGAATAAAAAATATAGCTCCAAGTAAAGTTACCGATGAACGAAGACGAAAGAGGGGATGCCTTCCGGGGCATCCCCAAGCTTAGGCTCTTGGTTGTCCTTGAATATTGCCTTTGGGTGCCTTGGGAATACCCAAGCTTAGGCTCTTGCCACTCCTTATTCCATAGTCGATCAAATATTTACCCAAACTTGAAAACTCCACAACACAAAACTTAACAGAAAACCTGTAAGCTCCATTAGTATAAGAAAATAAAACCACCACTTAGGTACTGTAATGAACTCATTCTAAGTTCCTATTGGTGTAATATCTACTGTATTCTAACTTATCTATGGTCCGTACCCTCCGATACTACTCATAGATTCATCAAAATAAGCAAACAACACATAGAAAACAGAATCTGTCAAAAACAGAATAGTCTGTAGTAATCTGTATCAAACATATACTTCTGGAACTCCAAAAATCCTACCAAATTAGTAAGTCATAAGAAATTCGTGTACCAATCCAGAGCAAAAAGAATCAGATCCGAAGCACGTTTCTGTGAATTAACAAAACTAAATTACTGGATGCAAAAGTTTCTGATTTTCAGCAGGATCAACACAACTATCACCGTAAGCTATCCTAAAGGTCTTACTTGGCACTTTATTGAAACAAAACCTATAAAACATGATTACTACAGTAGCATAATCATGTGAACACACAAAAACAGTAAGGATAAATGTTGGGTTGTCTCCCAACAAGCGCTTTTCTTTAATGCCTTTCTAGCTAGGCATGATGATGACAATGATGCTCACATCAAAGATAAGAATTGAAACATAAAGGGAGCATCATGAAGCATATGACTAGCACATTTAAGTCTAACCCACTTCCTATGCATAGGGATTTTGTGAGCAAACAACTTATGGGAACAATAATCAACAAGCATAGGAAGGTAACACAAGCATAGCTTCAAGAATTTAAGCACATAGAGAGGAATCTTGATATTATTGCAATTCCTACAAGCATATGTTCCTCCCTCATAATAGTTTTCAGTAGAATCGTGAATGAATTCAACAATATAACCAGCACCTAAAGCATCCTTTTCATGACCTACAAGCATATTAAATTTACTACTCTCCACATAAGCAAAATTCTTCTCATCAATAGTAGTGGGAGCAAACTCAACAAAATAACTATCATGTGATTGAAAATTAAGATCAAGATGACAAGTTTCATGGTTATAATTATTCTTTAAAGCATACGTGTCATCACAATAATCATCATAGATAGGAGGCATGCTTTCATCATAGTAAATTTTCTCATCAAAGCTTGGGGGACAAAAAATATCATCTTCATCAGACATAGCTTCCCCAAGCTTGTGGCTTTGCATATCATTAGCATCATGGATATCCAAGGAATTCATACTAACAACATTGCAATCATGCTCATCATTCACATATTTCATGCCAAGCATTCTATGTAATTCTTCTTCTAGTACTTGAGCACAATTTTCCTTCCCATCATTTTCACGAAAGACATTAAAAAGATGAAGCATATGAGGCATCCTTAATTCCATTTTTTTGTAGTTTTCTTTTATAAACTAAACTAGTGCTAAAACAAGAAACAAAAAGATTCGATTGCAAGATCTAAAGATATACCTTCAAGCACTCACCTCCCCGGCAACGGCGCCAGAAAAGAGCTTGATGTCTACTACACAACCTTCTTCTTGTAGACGTTGTTGGGCCTGCAAGTGCACAGGTTTGTAGGACAGTAGCAAATTTCCCTCAAGTGGATGACCTAAGGTTTATCAATCCGTAGGAGGCGTAGGATGAAGATGGTCTCTCTCAAGCAACCCTGCAACCAAATAACAAAGAGTCTCTTGTGTCCCCAACACACCCAATACAATGGTAAATTGTATAGGTGCACTAGTTCGGCGAAGAGATAGTGATACAAGTGCAATATGGATGGTAGATAAAGGTTTTTGTAATCTGAAAATAATAAAAACAGCAAGGTAACTAAAGATAAAAGTGAGCGTAAACAGTATTGCAATGATAGGAAACAAGGCCTAGGGTTCATACTTTCACTAGTGCAAGTTCTCTCAACAATAATAACATAGATAGATAATATAACAAGCCCTTAACATGCAACAAAGAGTCACTCCAAAGCCACTAATAGCGGAGAACAAACACAGAGATTATGGTAGGGTACGAAACCACCTCAAAGTTATTCTTTTGGATCAATCTATAAAAGAGTTCATACTAGAATAACACCTTAAGATACAAATCAACCAAAACCCTAATGTCACCTAGGTACTCCATTGTCACCTCAAGTATCCGTGGGCATGATTATACGATATGCATCACACAATCTCAGATTCATCCAACCAACATAAAAGTACTTCAAAGAGTGCCCCAAAGTTTCTATCGGAGAGTCAAGAATGTGTACCAACCCCTATGCATAGGTTCCCAAATGTCACGAAACCCGCAAGTTGATCACCAAAACATACATCATGTGGCACATGATATCCCATTGTTACCACAGATAATCACGGCAAGACATACATCAAGTGTTCTCATAAAAGACTCAATCCGATAAGATAACTACAAAGGGGAAACTCAATTCATCACAAGAGAGTAGAGGGGGAGAAACATCATAAGATCCAACTACAATAGCAAAGCTCGAGATACATCAAGATCGTGCCATAGAGGGAACACGAGAGAGAACACGAGAGAGAGAGATCAAACACATAGCTACTGGTACATACCCTCAGCCCCGAGGGTGAACTACTCCCTCCTCATCGTGGATAGCGCCGGGATGATGAAGATGGCCACCGGTGATGGGATCCCCCTCCGGCAGGCGGCCGGAACGGGCTCCTGAGAGGTTTTTGGTGGCTACAGAGGCTTGCGGCGGCGGAACTCCCGATCTATCTTCTTTTCGGGAAGTTTTAGGGTACGTAGGTATATATGGGTGAAAGAAGTACGTCAGTGGACCGAAGGGGGGCCACGAGGCAGGGGGCGTGCCCCCCACCTTCGTGAGCACCCCCCCTTCTTTCCTGACGTGCACTTCAAGTCCATCGGGTGGCTTTCCTTCCAAAAATAACTTCTCTAGTTGATTTCGTTCCGTTTTGACTCTGTCTGATATTCCTTTTCCTCGAAACACTGAAATAGGCATAAAACAGCAAATCTGGGCTGGGCCTCTGGTTAATAGGTTAGTCCCAAAAATAATATAAAAGTGGATAATAAAGCCCAATATTGCCCAAAACAGTAGATAAAGTAGCATGGAGCAATAAAAAATTATAGATACGTTGGAGACGTATCATGTGTTCAACCGCTTCTCTCTCTCTCTTTCTCTCTCTTTCTCTCTCTTTCTCTCTGATTGATTCGTCCCCTCTGCCCTGCAGTGGCTAGCTCTATTTATAGAGGGAGGCCCTGGGCCTCTTCCCAAATAATGAGCGGGAAGGGCGCCAACAATTGGCCATTTTGAAGGGCAACATCTAGTATACTTATCCTGGCTAAAGTTGGTCTTCGGCTGCCAAAGGCTTTGACGATGACACTGTCTTGGGCTCCATGATGACCTCCATCCTGCCGTTCTGCTGGTCTTGGTCTTGTCGCACCGAAACGGTAACCTTTGCCTGATGCCTTGGCCTATGCTTTCCCCCTTTGCACCGAAGGGGAAACAAGGACACTGCACAAGCCGACGCCCGCCTGGCGCCTGCCTGGTCTCGATCGTCATGGCTTGCATCACGGGTTCCTCCCGAGGTACCCTGCCTTGATCTCTCCGCCTCCTCGTGAGCCTGCGTGATGAGGTTGTTCCTGAGGAAGCTTCTTGTCGTCCGCCCCGTGAGGCTTGGCCCCTCGCGAGGGTCTTGAGCTTGAGCTGATGAAGCTGGGCTGCACTGGGCCCCCACTTGAGCCATGCCGCAGGCCGCAAGCAGGCAAGTCTGGGGACCCCCGTTCCGAGAATGCCGACAGTACTTGCCTAAGTTAGAAACACTCCGAGTGGAGAGCAATCCTCCCACTCGGGGGCTTAGCTGCAACCCCATACTCGCCTTAGTTAAAAACACTCCGAGTGGAGAGCAATCTTCCCACTCGAGGCCTTAGCTGTGACCCCGTACTCGCCTTAGTTAAAAACACTCCGAGTGGAGAGCAATCCTCCCACTCGGGGGCTTAGCTGCGACCCCATACTCACCTAAGTTAAAAACACTCCGAGTGGAGAGCAATCCTCCCACTCGGGGGCTTAGCTGCGACCCCGTACTCACCTAAGTTAAAAACACTCCGAGTGGAGAGCAATCCTCTCACTCAGGGGCTTAGTTGTGACCCCGTACTCGCCTAAGTTAAAAACACTCAGAATGGAGAGCAATCCTCCCACTCGGGGGCTTAGCTGCGACCCTGCACTCGCCTAAGTTAAAAACGCTCCTAGTGGAGAGCAATCCTCCCACTCGGGGGCTTAGTTGCGACACCATACTCGCCTAAGTTAAAAACACTCCAAATGGAGAGTGTCGGATTTTGGGTTCCGGCAGACCCTTGAGGTTCGAACACTGGGGTGCGCACGAAGATCTCTCCCCTACCAGCTCACGTCTCTAAGTCTCGCAAAGATCAAAGCAACATAGATGAACACACAAGGGACACGAGATTTATACTGGTTCAGGCCACCATTGTGGTGTAATACCCTACTCCAGTGTGTGGTATGGTGGATTTCCTCAGGGGCTTATGATGAACAGTACAAAGGGAGAACAGCCTTGCCAGGGGTTGTTCTTGAGATGGTGCGATGAACTGCTTGGGTGAGTTCAGTCGCTTCTCTCTCTCTCTCTGGTTGATCTCTCTATGATCTAGATGCCTCTACCCCGTGGACGACTAGTCCTATTTATAGGCGGAGGCCCTGGGCCTCTCCCCAAATAATGAGCGGGAAGGGCGCCAACAATTGGCCATTTTGAAAGGGAACATCTGGTACACTTATCCTGACTAAAGTTGGTCTTCGGCTGCCAAAGGCCCTGACGGTGACGCCGCCCTGGGCTCCACGATGACCTCCATCCTGCTGTTCCACTGGTCTTGGTCTTGTTGCACCAAAACGGTAACCTTTGCCTGATGCCTTGGCCTGTGCTTGCCCCCTTTGCACCAAAAGGGAAACAAGGACACTATGCAAGCCGGTGCCCGCCTGGCGCCTGCCTGGTCCTCGATCGTCATGGCTTGTGTCATGGGCCCCTCGGGAGGTGCCCTGCCTTGATCTCTCCGCCTCCTCGCTAGCCTACCTGAGGAGGCTGCTCCTAAGGAAGCTCCCTATCGTCCGCCCCGAGAGGCTTGGCCCCTCGCGAGGGTCTTGAGCTTGAGCTGATGAAGCTAGGCTGCATTGGGCCCCCACTTGAACCACGCTGCAGGCCGCAGGCAGGCAAGTCTGGGGAGCCCCGTTCCTAGAACGCCGACAGTAGCCCCCGGGCCCAAGGTGCACCCGAACTTGGCTTAGCAGAGAAGCGAAGGGGCAAGTGCGAAGCGCCACGGGCCCCAATAGCCTGCGGCCTTGGGTGCCACGTGGCGGTTGATTGGACGTGGGCGTCTCCGCTTCCCCACGATGCCTCGGCAACAGCACGACTTGACAAGAAGGGGTGCCCGGTCCAGACTGACCTGCTTTGTTCTCGCCTTCCTTGCTCCAGATCCCCTTTCTCGCCCTTCTCCTTCCTGCTTCCGAAATCCTCCAGATCTGCCTCAATCCTTCCCACCCGGCGAGCTATGGCGCCCCGCAAGACTCCGACTGAGGCTTGGTACTCCCCGGCTTTGGATCCCCCAAATGTGTCGGAGAGGAATCTTGCCCTCGTGCGCCAGAGGATGGTGGCGCAGGGCAACGCGGGAGCGACTACGTTCAAGGCCGGCTCCAGCCAGCCTGAAGGCAAGGGGAGCACCTTTTACCCGCTCTTCGTGAGCGCCATCATTGCCGGTCTGGTGCCTCCTTTTTCTGAGTTCTTCCTTGCTGTTATTCGCCTATACAACTTGCAAGCTCTGCACCTCCACCCCAACTCTGTTCTCCTTCTGGCGATCTTTGCCTACTATTGCGAGGCTCACGTTGGGATAAAGCCCTCGGTGGCCTTGTTGCAACATTACTTTTATCTCCAGGTTTCTCGTAGCCCCATCTCTGCATGCGCGAGTTTTGTCGCATACTCCGGCTCCAACGCCATCTCGAAGCCCGGGAAGAGGATTGAAGGCTTCCGGAGTAGGTGGGTCATGGTGGACACCGGGCGCATCCACCCCTGACTTGTGCTACCCACGGGGCAGCCCAAGGCCGTTGATGCATGGTCTTACATGGAGCTCGTCGACCCCCGTGTGAGGGCGGTGCTGGAGAGGCTGGACGTGGACCTGAGGCCAGGCAACCTGGGGGCGGCGAAGCTGATCGGGGCCTCACTCCTGAGGGAGTTTTTGCAGCACCGGGTGGCTCGACTCCGGGAGCACTCGCTCCCGTTGTGGAGGCTCGGGGAAGCAGATGCTGCTATTCACTTGAGCTCTGCAGCCCTGGCCGATGAAGATCTGGTTGCGGCCCTCCACTCCTTGGTCGGGGGAGACGTGGCGAGGCCGGACGGTGCTCCTGTCCCCCTATTTCTTCGTGACGACTGGGAGCAGGCGGTGGACGCCATGCCCACCTTCAACAGTGAGGGGCTGGTGCCCGCAGTGGCTCCCAGGGATCTGACGGCGTTGCCGACGGTGAATGTGTCCTCCAGCGACTCCAGCGAGAGTGAGGAGGGAGAAGAGGAGGAGGAGGCGGAGGAGGAGGAAGAGGAGTTCGACTCCGAGGCGACTGGCGAGGAGTCGGAGGAGTCCTTCCCCCGGTGCAGGTCTCGCACCCTCCACTCCATGTCGGACGACGACGAGGCCAGCAGCGGGTGAGGAGGAGTGGATTCTCCCCCGTTCCCGAGGAAAGACAGATCGGGGCTGGTGGCCCCAGGATCCGCTCTGGCTCCGAGGCGGTCTGAGGCCAGCTCTGGCCTTCTCGATGCGTCCTCTGCTTCCATGCCTCCCAAGGATGACCCCAGCTGCAGGCTCTTGGGCTTCAAGTTTGGCCGGAGGCTGCTTGAACCCGCGAGCGATGACCCGTAAGTACTCGATCCTAGCTCTGCTTTGTTTCTGCCACCAAGACTTGACGTCTGCACTCCTTGACCAGGCCGGCACCTGGGGCGAAGAGGTTGAGGGGGGCTTCTGCGGCCCCGCTTGAGGCGAGTTCGCCTGCGGAGGTAGCGCCTTCGTCCGCGGGGAAGGGAGGCACCGAGGCTCGTGCTTCCCCTGCCTGGTCGTCCTCACGAGCCCAGCAGGGGCACTCTGGTGAGGAGTCAGCCCCCGTGGCCCCACTGAGGTTGGAGGGGCCTAGGCTTGGTGCTTCTGCTGAGATGCCCAAGGCTCGGGAGGCTCCTTCCTCCCAAGCCATGATCATGCTGCCGTCCACTCCACCTGCTCCACCAGCTCCCGTCTCTTCTGATCCCTCTGCTGTCTTGGACCAGGCCGCCAACAAACTGAGCCGGCTTCAGGAGGATCTTCAGAGCGCGGACCCCCGCCTGGTGGTCGGGCGCCTAGAGTTAGCCTCCGGCTGGGCCCGCTCCGCTCCCTCTGTCTGAGCGGTGCTGAGGCAGGCTGCGTCCGCCTCCGACGAGGAGAAGCAAGCCGCCCGCCAGGCTAAGGCTGCTTGCGATGCTGCCCAAGGTGAAGCTGCGGATGCCCAGGGCCGCTACAAGGCGTTGGAGGCCGAGCTGCAAGACCTGTGCGAGGAGCTCGCGAAGGAGGTCTGCATCCGCCAGGAGAAGGAGGAGGGAATGAAGGCTCGGGAGGCTGTCGTCAAAGACCGGGACGCCGAGCTTGTTGACCATCATGGCCGGTTGGAGACGCTGGAGCAGGCACTGCAGGTGGAGAGGGCCAAGCTAGACCGCAAGGCGAAGGTCCTGGCCGAGGACCAGGTGGCCTTCGCCGAGCTGGAGGAAAGGCTCGTGTCGCGCTGAAGATGCTCTATGAGAGCGGCTTAGAGGACCCGTTGGCTGGCGAAGAGGACGTCCCTGCCGAGCTGCTTCCCTTCCTGGTCCGTGCGCTTGAAGATGCCGCGGACGACCTTGGTCCCACGGCCGAGGCCTAGGCACGTGCCCTGTCATCTGCAGCGCTGACGCGCGTCCTCAGCCACATCTACCTTCGCGACCCCAACGTCGACCTCGACAGCCTGATGGAACCCATGAGCGGGGACCTTGCCGCCGCCGCTGCTGAGGCTGTGAAGGGCCGAGCCGAGGTTTTACTGGGGAAGTTCCGTGCCTTCAACATCTTCCCCAGCAAAACCTCGGCTCGGCCCTTCACAGCCTCAGTAGCTCCGAGCCTAGACGCGACGCCACCGGTTCCACGGCTTCAGGAGGCCGAGCTGCCCAGCGTGGCTCCACCGCAGGCGGCAGCGCCACTTGAAAGTGATCCCCTTGCGTCCTTTGTCCTGTTTTAATTCCTGCAACATGCACCATGCCTCGTGGAGGCGTTTAAACTTGCGTTTGGTGTTGTGAAAACACTTTATGGCTTGTAATATTTGCTTTTGAATTCCTTAGGATTTGCATTTTCCCTCCTACTTGCCTGTGTTCTATGTCGACAGGGCCCGGCCCCGCGCATACCTTAGCCGTCGTTAGCCCCGACCGGAAACCAGGACGGGACTAAGGAGTGAGGGGCTACGTGGCAAGTTAGGCTCCTGAGTCGTGATGCTCAGGAGTCCCCCTTGACGCTCAAACAACAAGTTGGGAAGGGCCGTAGGAGTGGATTTGTCGTTCTACGTCGGCAGGGCCCGGCCCCGCGCGTACCTCAGCCGCTGTTAGCCCCGACCGGAAACCAGGACGGGACTAAGGAGTGAGGGGCTACGTGACCAGTTAGGCTCCTGAGTTGCGATGCTTAGGAGTCCCCCTTGACGTGCAAACGAGTCTTCGTACCTTGGCTCCACTCGGGGGGAGGTGCACAACGACTAGGTCCGAGGGACCTGGCTGGGTGGCATACGTTTGGGCGTAGCCCGGGCGCAGTCCCCGTATCCAGCCCCCTCGCGCGGCACTACCGAGGGGAGGCATTGCGATGGTACCAAACACTAAGCTCTGGGCTCCCTAAGGTTGATACGGCCATGGGTCGCCCTCAGTTGTTTATCACCAGCGCGGAGCATAGCGCTTCCGTATGTGTATGGGCATAGCCGCTCCTCGGAAGTGTCGTCAGCCAGCGCGGAGCATGGTGCTTCCAGTGGTACATGGGAGGGGGCTCCCCTCCGGGAGGATCCCCCGGGGCGTGTATAGCCCCGCCCTAACACGTGGCTGGCACGGTAGGGCTAGGAGAGGTGTATCTGGGCACCCGTGAGCCAGCGCGGGACTCACGAGGCCCTACCTCGAGGCGGGTTGCGCCTGGCTCTGGGCCTTTATCAATGGTGTGTTCCTGCAGGGTGGTTACAATGCAAATGCTCTATGTCCTCAGGTCCCGGCCCTCGAGCGAGCTCAGCTGCTGCTGGTATGGCAGGTCGCGATGCCGTGGGTCAAGGCCAGGGGATGAGGGCTGGAGAGCCAGTAAGAGCCCGTGAGTCATGATGCTCAGGTGGCCCCCTTTTAGCGCGCAAGTGCTTTGCATGCAAGCGGAAAGGTCCGCGATAAGCAGCAGATGATAATCATGAGGACCAGGTTAGGCTCGAAGGAGAGAATTCATATAGGTAGATGCGGAGAAGTACGCCACTGGGTCTGGCCCGAGCAGCCTGGGGATAATGCAGCCCGAGGGGTGCCCTCAACAAAGCAGATGAAAAACATAAGCAAAACGGATACATGCCGCAGGGATGGACCCACGCGACCTGGGAATGATGCGGCCCTACGGGCGCTCCCAGCTGAAGATAAAAACTTGAAAAGATGTCACCTGATACCATTCCAGAGCGAGTGTCGGAGTAGTTGTCGACGCGCGGTGAAGGAGCCAACTCTCACAAGCCCTCGGAGCCCTGAGCCTTGGGAGGCTCTGTGGGTCCAGGCGGCTCCTTAAGGTCCATCTCCATCTCCTCCAGGGATGCATGGTGCCTGGCCACCTGAGCTTCCAGGATGCTCCTCATCAAGCGCTGGTGGGCAGCAGCCGCGTTCGGCAGGTGAAAGCACAAGTGCTCCCTAGGTGGTTTTGGTAATTAATGACAACATATCTCTTGTTGGACTAACACTTTTATCTAGTATGTTTCAGATAAGTTCAACATTGGAGTGGCATGGACTAAAAGGTGTGGCAACTCCTTCAAGATGCTAAGGACAAAGGATTGGCTCAAGCTTCAAGCTCAAGACTCTTCATTTTACATTTTAGTGATCCAAGATCACATTGAGTCTATAGGAAAAGCCAATACTATCAAGGAGGGATGAGGTGTTGCTTAATGAGTTTCTTGCTCCACAGTGCTTAGTGATATGCTCCAAAACCCTCAACTACTTTCCCAGTTCCACACATATGTCCTATACCTAAAGTCAAACTCGGCCCCACCAATTATTTCTATCCGGCGCCACCGAGTTCAGATGACATAGCCACTGCCACAAACCCTAGGCAAATCGGTCTCACCGATAGGGATCTCGGTCTCACCGAGATGGGATTGTAATCTCTTTGTGTACGTCCATTATCAAAGTCGGTCTCACCGAGTTTGAAAATCAGTACTACCGAGATTACAATGCAAACTTCCTGGTTGACTCATTACCAAAATCGGTCCCACCGAGTTTGTGTAATCGGTCCAACCAAGTTTGCCTGACCAACTCTCTGGAAAGCTAATTACCAAAGTCGGTCTCACCGAGTTTGTGTAATCGGTCTTACTGAGATTACGTTATGCCCTAACCCTAACCATATCGGTCCTACCGAGTTGCATATCGGTCCCACCGAAAATCCTAACGGTCACTAGGTTTATCAAATCGGTCTTACCGAGTCTGTTGAATCGGTCCCACCGAGTTTGGTAAATTGTGTGTAACGGTTAGATTTTGTGTGGAGACTATATTTACCCCTCCACCTCCTCTTCATTCGTGGAGAGAGCCATCAGAACGAACCTACACTTTCAGCATCCTATTTCAGAGAGAGAACTACCTACTCATGTGTTGAGGCCAAGATATTCCATTCCTACCATATGAATCTTGATCTCTAGCCTTACCCAAGTTGCTTTCCACTCAAATCTTCTTTCCACCAGATCCAAATCCCATGAGAGAGAGTTGAGTGTTGGGGAGACTATCATTTGAAGCACAAGAGCGAGGAGTTCATCATCAACGCACCATTTGTTACTTCTTGGAGAGTGGTGTCTCCTAGATTGGCTAGGTGTCACTTGGGATCCTCCGACAAGATTGTGGAGTTGAACCAAGGAGTTTGTAAGGGCAAGGAGATCGCCTACTTCGTGAAGATCTACCGCTAGTGAGGCAAGTCCTTTGTGGGCGACGACCATGGTGGGATAGACAAGGTTGCTTCTTCGTGGACCCTTCATGGGTGGAGCCCTTCATGGACTCGCGCAACTGTTACCCTTCGTGGGTTGAAGTCTCCATCAACGTGGATGTGCGATAGCACCACCTATCAGAACCACGACAAAAACATCCGTGTCTCGAATTGCGTTTGAATCCTCCAAAACCCTTCCCCTTACATTCTTGCAAGTTGCATGCTTTACTTTTCGCTGCTCATAAACTCTTTGCATGCTTGCTTGTTATGTATTGTGAATGTTAAACTTGTGCCTAAACTCCACTTAAACTTAAAGATCTTAAAAATTGCAACTTTGATACTTAGTGTCTAATCACGCCCCCCTCTAGACACCTCTTCTCAAGGTCCTACAAGTGGTATCAGAGCTTTGGTCTCCATTGCCTTGGTTTAATCACCATTGGAGGAAGATGGATGAGTCTACTTTGGGGAGTCTTAGACATAGAGTGCCTATTCTTGATGGAGAGTATTTTCATGAGTGAAAAAATGAGATGCTTGTAATTTTCAATCAATATCATTTGAACAAGTACATTGCTAGTCCTTGTGCACCTCATATTAATCCTATGCATCCTACTCTTGATGAGTCAATTGACATGATTAGGAATCTTAGAACTGTTAATCTTATCACTAGAGGCTTGCCTAGAAACTTAATTATAAACTTGCCTACTCTTGAGTGTGCCTACACTATATGGAAATTTCTTGAGGAACGCTTTCCAAATTATTCCTTAAAAAATCTAGATAAATTCTCCATAAGTCTATTGTCTTGAGTAAGATGAATACTAGTGATCCTATGTTTGGTGATCGTCTATTTGAGATTACAAACCTTATGCATGCCAAAGGAGATGTTGGAATTATTAGTGATATTATTTCCGAAGCTATAAATATTCATAAGCAAGATCATTGTCAAACTCACTCTAACGAAGCACCCTCTCTAGGATTTGATCCACCACATGACGATGTTGAACATGGATACTATGATGAGGATGATGATTGTGACTTCGATCTTGATGATGCAATGAGACACCTTGGTCTTATGGCAAATCTTCGGGGATATATGTCAGGAGGAAAGGAATGGGTTCTTGATAGTGGATGTACCGATCACATGACCGGAGATAAAGACATGTTCCGTGAGCTTGCAGAAAATGATGGTCCTCGAAAGTATGTCACTTTCGGTGACAACTCAAAGGGTAAGGTGGTTGGCCTCGGTAAGGTGGCCATATCACATGATAGCTCCATACAAAATGTTATGCTTGTTGAATCTCTTGGTTAGAACTTACTTTCAGTATCTAGACTTGCTGATTTCGGTTTCAATGTCCTATTTACTGAAGTAGACTGCCAAGTATTTCGTCGAGATAATCATAAAATGGTCTTTACTGGTATACGTAGAGGTGATCTATACATTGTTGATTTCACTAAAAAGGCTCAACCTAAAACTTGCGTCATTGCTAAATCCTCAAAAGGTTGGTTATGGCATAGACGATTAGGTCATGTTGGTATGCGAAACCTTGACAAGCTTATTAAAGGAAATCATATCCTTGGTGTTAACGATGTCATATTTGATAAGGATAGACTTTGCAGCGCTTGTCAAGCAGGTAAACAGGTTGGAGGAAGGCATCCCATGAAGAACATTATGACCACAAGGAGGCCACTCGAGCTACTACACATGGATCTTTTTGGTCCAAACGCCTACAAGAGTCTCGGTGGAAATTCTTTTGGTCTAGTTATAGTTGATGATTTTTCAAGATTTACGTCGGTGTTCTTTCTCGATGATAAATCGCAGGTCCAAAAGATCTTCAAAAACTTCGCTAGGAAGGCCCAAAATCAATTTGAAGTGAAGATCAAGAAGGTTCGCAGCGACAACGGAATGGAGTTCAAGAACACAAATGTGGACACGTTTCTTGACGAAGAAGGTATTTCACACGAGTTCTCAGCTACGTACACACCTCAACAAAATGGAGTTGTTGAGAGGAAGAACCGGACGCTCATCGAAATGGCGAGAACGATGCTTGATGAGTACAAGACGCTAAAGCACTTTTGGGCAGAAGCGGTTGAGACAGCTTGTCATGCAACAAATCGCTTATATCTTCACAAGCTACTCGGCAAGATGGCATACGAGCTCCTCACCGGTAACAAACCCCAAGTTGGATACTTTCGAGTATTCGGCTCAAAGTGCTACATTCTTGATAAGCATCGTCGTTCTAAATTTTCTCCTAAGTCTCATGAAGCTTTCCTACTAGGTTATGGCTCAAACTCTCACACTTACCGTGTCTACAACAATTTCACCCGAAAGGTTGAAGAGACGGTAGATGTGAAGTTTGATGAATCTAACGGCTCGCAAGTAGAGCAATTGCCAATTGATGTAGGAGACAAAGATCCTTCGGAAGCAATCCAAGACTTGTCTACTGGCAAGGTCCGTCCAACGGAGGTGAAGGAGAGTACCTCGTCCGTCCAAGTGGAAGCTTCTACTCCACGACAAGGTGAACCAAGAGTTGATACGGAAGCATCCACAAGTGGGACACACCAAGATGAAGAAAACGACGAAGTGCATCAAGATGAACGTCAACAACCTCCTTCTCCACCATGAAAAGAGAAAGACAACGCCGACAGTGAAGAAGGCCAAGAAGAAGAACAAGATGAAGAAGAAGTTCAACCAAGATCCAAGCAAAAGCTTTCACGAGTTCGAGCAAGAATTGCTAAAGATCATCCCGTCGAGCAAATCCACAATGATATTCAAACCGGGTGTCGGGGGGTGCTGATTCCACCAACACCTATGGGGACAGGGCCCCTTTCGGTTCGGTGGGAGGCGGAGAGCACACAAAGAGCGGATCGAGGCGGTGCACGCGGGCGATTTTACCCAGCTTCGGGCCGCACGGATGCGTAAAACCCTACTGCTGCTTGTTTGTGTCTATTGAATCTTTGCTCAGGAGCGACCGACGCTACCAGACTGAGCGTGGGAGTGTTTCTGGTGTTTCGAATGAGCCGAACTGGCCGAACCTCCTCTACGTTGCGCCTGGGCCTCCTTTTATACTTTCAAGGGGTCACCGACAGGTGGCAACGTAGACTAGAAGGGTAGAAATGGAAAAGGATGCGGTAGGTGCAGCTACCGATACTGTGGATACAGTGCGCCCTACCTAACTCTGACGGCAGAGGACAAGAGCATTAAATGCCTGTCTGAGTCTCCTAAACAGTGCAAAAGGTGACCGTTAGGAGCGCCACCGTTTGCCACGATGGGCTTCTCTTCATCTCCGCTTGCCACCACGTACCCCTAGCTGCACGGCCTCCTCCCACGTGTGCTTGGGAGAGTCCCAGAGCGACACGTTAGCAAGTGTGCTGGAGCGCGGGCACGAAGTGGGGGTTTCCCGCGGCAAGCTCCTTGCCGCGGCCGTCGTCTTGTCGCGTCCGGAATCTTGTTGCTCGCCGGATCTTGCCGGAACGCAGGGCGCGTCGTGGCAAGCTTTCTTGGTATGCCTTGAGTGGCCTTCCCGGCAAGCTCCTCTTGCCGGGGTCTTGTATCTTCCCGGCAAGATCCTCTCGCCGGGGCCTTGGTTGGCCTTCCCGGCAAGCTCCTCTTGGCGGGGCCTTGGTTGGCCCTCCCGGCAAGCTCCTCTTGCCGGGGCCTTGGTTTGAGTACTTTGTTCTTTGAATGGTCTTCAAGGGAACCACGGAGGGTCTTGGCGGTCACCCGCAAGCCTTGCCGCGGGGTGCTGCGACTGCCCGTGCACGAGTTCGGGATACTAGGGTACCCCTACTCTAGTACACCGCAGGAGCCCCCGGGCCTGGGCCATACACGGTGCCGAGCGCTGTTGGGCCAGGCCCAAAACAGTGCACGGGCATGCACGGCCTAGGTCACGCCGAATCTAACTCCGTATCCACCGCGCCCCCCACAACCGCCCGCGTCAAACACGGCGTGATGGAGGGCGATCTCCTCTCCGTCAAGGCCTTCGGGTGCTTCGGCACTCGGGCGAAGTGCTGCGTGGACAGCTCCTCCGACAGCGAAGGCTTCTCCTCGAGCGAGAGCGACGAGGAGGGGAGCGACAGCGACGACGAGGGTAGCGGGCGGCGGGGTAGCGGGTCCGACTAGGCGTCGGGCGCCGCTTTGCGCGGCACCGGCGACCCCATCATCCGCGTCACCGGCTTCTTGAACTCCCCGGGGTCGTCTCCTTGGGCGGCTGGCGTAAGGAGGCTGTGGAAGGGGAAGAGGGCCAGCGACAAGGCCGTCAAGCCGGAGTACGAGGGCGTGGTGCCCTCGACAGCATGCTGACGTCCTGTCGCCCCGTCTTCGAGCCCCGCTTCCAGCGACACCGTCGCCGTCCAGCCTTCGGACGACCCCCGGGATGTTCCCTTGGTGTCTTCTGGCACCCGTAGCTCGCCTAGGAACTCCTTTTGCCCTTTTCGCCTCCTTGACCTGCCTCCTGAAAAGAGGGACAGGAAAAGGGATTACGGGCATCTTATCTTTTTAATTTGTAAGCCTTCGGGCCTTAGCTGTATCTAAAACTTGTAATCCTCTCTTTCATGTTTTTCATCCTCTATGGACTGTACCTGAGTGGGATGTTTTCTTAATGAAAAGGGGATGCTTGCCGGGTTATTTGTCTCGTGAGTTAAACCCACGCCAAGGAGCAAATCCTTGGTATCGCTCGGACAGACATTTCATCTCCCGGCAACAGGCCCTGCCACCTTCCCACGTCGCTCGACCTTTCTCACGCTTTTGACGGAGGCAGGAACGAGGTGGGTGCGGTCTCCTCGTTTCATCCCTTTGCTGCCGTGCTACGACCAAACTTGGCCCCGAGAACGAGCCCCAGGGCCTAGAGTCGAGGGAGCACGGCAGTTTCCGGGAAGAAACGTGGTTTCGCGTTCCCCAGTCCATAAGAGGATGCATGATGAGGGATGAAAGACTTATCTGGTATTGCAGCCCCCGGCAACTCTGGTTTGCCGTGGACGATTCTTGGCACTCACAGCCCCCAGCGATACTGGCTTTCCGGGAAGGCTTTTATCTTCAGCAGAGAACTTTGACGTTCTCGATGCCGGCTTTCGGCAAGCTTGTTGCTAGGAAGGCTTTCATCTTCAGCAGAGAACTTTGACGTTCTCGATGCCGGCTTCCGACAAGCTTGTTGCCAGGAAGGCTTTTATCTTCAGCAGAGAACTTTGACATTCTCGATGCCGGCTTCCGGCAAGCTTGTTGCCAGGAAGGCTTTTATCTTCAGCAGAGAACTTTGACGTTCTCGATGCCGGCTTCCGGCAAGGTTGTTGCCAGGAAGGCTTTTATCTTCGGCAGAGAACTTTGACGTTCTCGATGCCGGCTTCCGGCAAGCTTGTTGCCAGGAAGGCTTTTATCTTCGGCAGAGAACTTTGACATTCTCGATGCCGGCTTCCGGCAAGCTTGTCGCCAGGAAGGCTTTTATCTTCGGCAGAGAACTTTGAGGTTCTCGATGCCGGCTTCCGGCAAGCTTGTTGCCAGGAAGGCTTTTATCTTCAGCAGAGAACTTTGACGTTCTCGATGCCGGCTTCCGGCAAGCTTGTTGCCAGGAAGGCTTTTGGCGAAGAACGTCGCCGTTCTTGACAACGGCTCCCGGCAAGATCGTTGCCGGAAAGGCTTATGGTGAAGAACTTCGTCGTTCTTGACGCCGGCTCCCGGCAAGATCGTTGCCAGGAAGGCTTATGGCGAAGAACTTCATCGTTCTTGACGCTGGCTCCCGGCAAGATCATTGCCGGAAAGGCTTATGGCGAAGAACGTCGCCGTTCTTGACACCGGCTCCCGGCAAGATCGTTGCCGGAAAGGCTTATGGCGAAGAACTTCGTCGTTCTTGACGCCGAAAAGATTGGCCCTAAGGGCGTTGCTAGCCCCCGGGCCATAACTGCGTTCAAACATAGCAAGTGATTAGCATCCGAAGTGCACTTAACTTGCTTGCGAATTTTGACTTTTGCTGCATATTCCCTATGCCTACTGGAATGCTTTCCGGTGCGTACGATCCAGCCAGTAGCGCTTGAGGGAACGGGCCCTTAGCGGCTATTCGGGAACTATGCCTCCCGGAAAGGTTTACCTTCTTGGTTCTAGCGCAACCGCACAAGTTGCCGAGCGGACTCGAGGCAACATGGAGCGCAACTAGCCCCGAGAAGGCTCCTCGGCATACAGGTCTATGCAGAAATCTCAAATAAATAGCGCATGCTATCTTCCTGTTCAACCCCTCTTTGTACGTCCACCCTACGCTTTCTAGGGAAACTTGCCAGTGCAGGCACCCTTTGCCGCGAGCGCTGAGTGCGGAACTTCAGCAGCCTGCTGGCGGGGTCGCTACCGACAAGCAATCTTGTCGCAACTAGTTGCAGCTCACTTAAGTTGTTGAGCGGACTCGAAACAAAGTAAGGGCACTAGCGGCTCACTTAAGTTGCTGAGCGGACTCGAAGCAAAGTAAGGGCGCTAGCAGCTCACTTAAGTTGTTGAGCGGACTCGAAACAGAGTAAGGGCGCAACTAGCTACGAGTTGATTCCTCCGCGCACAGGTTTTCCGTACAAAGAACAAGATCTCCGAGGCGGATAACCTTATACAGAAAGGAAATATCTAAAGTTTTGCATGACTTAGCTTTTTCTGTTGCCGCACTGGCGTCGTTCTTTTGCTCGCCCGCTCCTTAGGAGCCATGACGATGAAGATTTAGCTTGCGTGCACGCCGGATCGGGTTCGCACAATCTCGACGCCCCCTACCTGGCGCGCCAGAGATGTCGGGGGGTGCTGATTCCACCAACACCTATGGGGACAGGGCCCCTTTCGGTTCGGTGGGAGGCGGAGAGCGCGCAAAGAGCGGATCGAGGAGGTGCACGCGGGTGATTTTACCCAGCTTCGGGCCGCACGGATGCGTAAAACCCTACTGCTGCTTGTTTGTGTGTATTGAATCTTTGCTCAGGAGCGACCGACGCTACCAGACTGAGCGTGGGAGTGTTTCTGGTGTTTCGAATGAGCCGAACTGGCCGAACCTCCTCTATGTTGCGCCTGGGCCTCCTTTTATACTTTCAAGGGGTCACCGACAGGTGGCAACGTAGACTAGAAGGGTAGAAATGGAAAAGGATGCGGTACGTGCAGCTACCGCTACTGTGGATACAGTGCGCCCTACCTAACTCTGACGGCAGGGGACAAGAGCATTAAATGCTTGTCTGAGTCTCCTAAACAGTGCAAAAGGTGACCGTTAGGAGCGCCACCATTTGCCACGATGGGCTTCTCTTCATCTCCGCTTGCCACCACGTACCCCTAGCTGCACGGCCTCCTGCCACGTGTGCTTGGGAGAGTCCCAGAGCGACACGTTAGCAGGTGTGCTGGAGCGCGGGCACGAAGTGGGGGTTTCCCGCGGCAAGCTCCTTGCCGCGGCCGTCGTCTTGTCGCGTCCGGAATCTTGTCGCTCGCCGGATCTTGCCGGAACGCAGGGCGTGTCGCGGCAAGCTTTCTTGGTATGCCTTGAGTGGCCTTCCCGGCAAGCTCCTCTTGCCGGGGTCTTGTATCTTCCCGGCAAGATCCTCTCGCCGGGGCCTTGGTTGGCCTTCCCGGCAAGCTCCTCTTGCCGGGGCCTTGGTTGGCCCTCCCGGCAAGCTCCTCTTGCCGGGGCCTTGGTTTGAGTACTTTGTTCTTTGAATGGTCTTCAAGGGAACCACAGAGGGTCTTGGCGGTCACCCGGCAAGCCTTGCCGCGGGGTGCTGCGACTGCCCGTGCACGAGTTTGGGATACTAGGGTACCCCTACTCTAGTACACCGACACCGGGAGAATCACTCGCTCTAAAACTTGTTTAGGTAACTTTTGTGAAAACTATTCTTTCATCTCTAGCATTGAACCTATGAAGGTCGAAGAAGCATTGGAAGATCCGGATTGGATAAATGCTATGCATGAAGAGCTACACAACTTTGAGAGGAACCAAGTTTGGACATTTGTTGAGAAGCCCGACAACAACCACAACATCATCGGTACCAAATGGGTGTTTTGCAACAAGCAAGATGAAGATGGACAAGTAGTTCACAACAAAGCACGTCTCGTCGCCCAACGCTACACACAAGTCGAAGGTATGGACTATGGTGAGACTTATGCTCCCGTTGCTAGACTTGAGTCCATTCGCATCTTACTTGCCTATGCTAATCACCATGATATCACCTTGTACCAAATGGATATTAAAAGTGCTTTTCTAAATGGTGAAATTGAGGAGGAAGTTTATGTTAAGCAACCTCCTGGCTTTGTCAATCCTAAGAAACCCAATCATGTTTATAAACTTCACAAAGCTCTTTATGGTCTTAAACAAGCTCCTAGAGCATGGTATAAATGCTTGAACAAGTTCCTTATTGAAAAAGGCTTTGAAATTGGGAAAATTGATTCAACACTTTTTACTAAAAGGGTTAATGGAGAACTCTTTGTGTGCCAAATTTATGTTGATGATATTATATTTGGTTCAACTAACCCTAATTTTAGTGAAAAGTTTGGGAAGCTAATTTCGGAGAAGTTTGAGATGTCTATGATGAGTGAACTCAAATTCTTTCTTGGGTTGCAAATCAAGCAAACTAAGAAAGGTACTTTTGTCTCTCAAACAAAGTACACCAAGGACTTATTCAAGAAGTTCAATATGCAAGAATGCAAAGGTATGACTACACCCATGCCTACTAGTGGACATCTTGACTTAACCAAAGATGGTGAACCGGTTGATCAAAAGGTTTATCGCTCTATGATTGGTTCATTGTTATATCTATGTGTTTCATGTCCCGATATTATGCTAAGTGTGTGCATGTGTGCACGATATCAAGCTGCTCCTAAAGAATGTCATCTTAAGGCCGTGAAAAGGATATTGAGATACTTAATCCATACACCAAATTTTGGCATTTGGTATCCTAAGAGGGCCTCTTTCGATCTTGTTGGCTACTCCGACTCGGACTATGTCGGTGACAAGGTTGATAGAAAGTCCACTTCAGGTACTTGTCAATTTTTTGGTAGATCTCTTGTGTCTTGGTCATCCTAGAAACAAAACTCGATATCCTTATCCACCGCCGAAGCGGAATACATTGCTGCTGGTTCATGTTGTGCTCAATTACTTTGGATGACCCAAACTCTTAAAGATTATGGGATATATGTGAAACATGCTCCATTGCTTTGTGATAATGAAAGTGCTATCAAAATTGGTCATAATCCCGTGCAACATTCTTGAACTAAGCATATTGAAGTTCGTCATCATTTCATTCGAGATCATGTTGCTAAGGGTGACATTGATATTAAGCATGTTCGCACCGTAAAGCAATTAGCGGATATATTCACTAAACCTCTTGATGAGAAAGTGTTTTGCAGGTTAAGAGGAGAATTGAACATCATTGATGCTTCAAACTTGGAGTAGAAACTCCATTGGATACATGTAAGACATGAGCTTATGACTAATCCTTGATATTTCTCTTATGATGAAGATCTTATGTCTTGGATATATTTGTATCTTGCATGTTATCTAACCCATGTAGGTACTTGGATGAATCAAATTCCATGAGGTTGTAACCTACTCATATCTTGAGCAATCTCTACATCACCAAGTCTCTACACAAAGGTGGTTGAAGACAAGGAAGCACGAAATCATTCAAACATATCCTTTGACAAATCCTATGTTGAGTTTCATGTTTGTCATTGCTGGATACACAAGTGCTCTTCCTTGCAAGAACTAACCCATGTAGGTAGATGGACTCAAATTCCAAGTGGTGCTCCAAATTCTTGATGAGCTACATCAACCTTTGAGCAACTCACACAAGTTCAACTACATGGTCAACACCACCAACCAAGGTATGTCATTCCATCTTAGAGAAGCTTTACTCGGAGTCATGAGCTAAAGCAACTCGACAAGATGTGAATACATCAAGATGCTTAAACGAAAAATGGTAACCCCATTTTTAGCTTAAACGGTGAGTATGACCTATGATCAAGTGATCTCACTTGACTCCTAAGTCAATATACTCTAACATAGGTGATTTTGTTGCCGACCATCTCTAGATGAAGTTCTCTTGTGTCCTTCTCTGTGTTTTTGCATCTGTCTCATGCATATTTGTTTCGCCTTTCAAAAAAAAACTTCATCTAGATTTCCTTCTGTTTGCTCTGCATTTTCTGCATCCAATTCATTGCATATCTTTCAGTACATTCCTTGCAAATCTTTGTGAGATCTTATTAGTCTAGTGAGCTGAGGTGACAAGTGTTTTCTCTGTGATGAACTTGGTTACACTGATTTGTTATTTTCGGTCAAACCGAACCCTTTCGGTACAACCGAAGCATACCACTCGGTGCCACCGATTTCACAACAGGAAAAACAGTGTGCCACTTATTCTGTGGTTCTTCTGATCCAACTCCATCGATGAATCTTGTCCTCTACAAGCATCACATTTTTATCATTGCCTTGTGCTGTGACTCAAGGACCAAACCCATTCGACAGATTCCAGAAAACCCTTCTTGGAAATTGAAGTCAAAGGGGGAGAGAGAGATCACATCAAAGCTTATCATTTAGAGAGATCACATCAGAGAAAGAGTATATCACCTCCTCAGGGGGAGAAAGAGATCTCCAAGGGGAGAGAATACTCAAGAGAAATTATTTCTCAAGGATCCCAAATGCTTGGTGTTCAAGAGGAGAGATGCCACATGTCTTCTTGAGGGGAAAGACATGTTCATATGTACTTATTTGCATTAGCTCTGTTCATTTATATCTTTCAGCTCTGATTTTCTGTTCCCTCTCTTCTCCCAGTATCCCATGCTAGATTCAGGGGGAGCAAGACATCTAAGGGAAATAAATCATTTAAATTCATTGCATATGTTTATTCTTGGGGACATGTCTAATCCAATGTGGTACTTAGTACTCACTCTCTACATGTCATCCCAGTCTTGGTATTCTTGTGGTTTCTTCTGTTTGCTCTAGCTAGTAGATGTACCTGTGTTATCTAACCTTGTTTATGCAGGTTCATTCCATCCTAAGCCAACTCAAGACTACAAGGTAAGTATATGCATCACAATCATGTGTATGAGGAATTCTTGCTGATGTACATACTGTTTGCAAGAAGGACTCATGGGCATGAAGGTATTTTCTTTAATATTCTTTGCTCTGATGCATATGGCCAAGATACATGTAACACATTGCCTACTCTATCATGGTTATGCTCTCACATGCTTCTATATTCCATATTCACATGATTGCGTACATGTAGGGGGAGCCTATGCTTGTTACATGTCCTTCCAAAGCATTACTTTCTATTCATTATATCTTTATCTAAAGCTTTGATGTATGTTGTCATCAATTACCAAAAAGGGGGAGATTGAAAGCACAAGTGCTCCCTAGGTGGTTTTGGTAATTAATGACAACATATCTCTTGTTGGACTAACACTTTTATCTAGTATGTTTCAGATAAGTTCAACATTGGAGTGGCATGGACTAAAAGGTGTGGCAACACCTTCAAGATGCTAAGGACAAAGGATTGGCTCAAGCTTCAAGCTCAAGACTCTTCATTTTACTTTTTAGTGATCCAAGATCACATTGTGTCTATAGGAAAAGCCAATACTATCAAGGAGGGATGAGGTGTTGCTTAATGAGTTTCTTGCTCCACAATGCTTAGTGATATGCTCCAAAACCCTCAACTACTTTCCCACTTCCACACATATGTCCTATACCTAAAGTCAAACTCGGCCCCACCGATTATTTCTATCCGGCGCCACCGAGTTCAGATGACATAGCCACTTCCAAAAACCCTAGGCAAATTGGTCTCACCGAGATGGGATTGTAATCTCTCTGTGTACGTCCATTATCAAAGTCGGTCTCACCGAGTTTGAGAAATCGGTACTACCGAGATTACAATGCAAACTTCCTGGTTGACTCATTACCAAAATCGGTCCCACCGAGTTTGTGTAATCGGTCCAACCGAGTTTGCCTGACCAACTCTCTGTAAAGCTAATTACCAAAGTCGGTCTCATCGAGTTTGTGTAATCGGTCTTACCGAGATTACGTTATGCCCTAACCCTAACCATATCGGTCCTACCGAGTTGCATATCGGTCCCACCGAAAATCCTAACGGTCACTAGGTTTATCAAATCGGTCTGACCGAGTCTGTTGAATCAGTCCCACCGAGTTTGGTAAATTGTGTGTAATAGTTAGATTTTGTGTGGAGACTATATATACCCCTCCACCTCCTCTTCATTCATGGAGAGAGCCATCAGAACGAACCTACACTTCCAGCATCCTATTTCTGAGAGAGAACTACCTACTCATGTGTTGAGGCCAAGATATTCCATTCCTACCATATGAATCTTGATCTCTAGCCTTCCCCAAGTTGCTTTCCACTCAAATCTTCTTTCCACCAGATCCAAATCCCATGAGACAGAGTTGAGTGTTGGGGAGACTATCATTTGAAGCACAAGAGCAAGGAGTTCATCATCAACGCACCATTTGTTACTTCTTGGAGAGTGGTGTCTCCTAGATTGGCTAGGTGTCACTTGGGAGCCTCCGACAATATTGTGGAGTTGAACCAAGGAGTTTATAAGGGCAAGGAGATCGCCTACTTCGTGAAGATCTACCGCTAGTGAGGCAAGTCCTTCATGGGCGACGGCCATGGTGGGATAGACAAGGTTGCTTCTTCGTGGACCCTTCGTGGGTGGAGCCCTCCGTGGACTCGCGCAACCGTTACCCTTCGTGGGTTGAAGTCTCCATCAACGTGGATGTACGATAGCACCACCTATCGGAACCACGACAAAAACATCCGTGTCTCCAATTGCGTTTGAATCCTCCAAAACCCTTCCCCTTACATTCTTGCAAGTTGCATGCTTTACTTTCCGCTGCTCATAAACTCTTTGCATGCTTGCTTGTTATGTATTGTGAATGTTAAACTTGTGCCTAAACACCACTTAAACTTAAAGATCTTAAAAATTGCAACTTTGGTACTTAGTGTCTAATCACCCCCCTCTAGACACCTCTTCTCAAGGTCCTACAGCAGGCCGAAGGGCATGCGAACGTAGCTGTGAGGCGGACCCTCACAGCGCCCCATGCGTGAAGGCCAGAGGCGCTCCTGAGACACGGCTCGGTTGAGCCCCGGTATGTCGACGCAGACACGTAGCCCACCATCCTCGCCGGGATGTGGGGCTACAGCGGGTAGGCGGCAACTTCCACGCATCACTCTGGACTCCTGTAGCTCCTGAATGTTCCTCGCGATGAACTCCTGGGGGTTTTGCCTTCCTTGCCTTATACCTTCCTCAGGGAAACGTGCCTTGAAGCACGCCTGCAAGTGGTGCCCGAGAACCTCCCTTGTGACCTTGGCCAGGTCGGTGGCCCACCAGGAGAGAGCCCCCGAGCCCTGCTCGAGGAGGGCGCCGGGTGCGCCTTCCAATGCGTCAGAGGGTGGCGCCCCTTGGACGGGCGCGGGTCTTGACGCAATGCCTCCGGAGGGGCCTGCGTCGTGAGTTTTTGGGCCAGGTGAAGCCTTCTTCTTCTTAGGAACTGCCTAGGGGAGCCTCCCGCTCCTGTGATCTGGGTCTTCGATTGCCGCGGCCTGGAAGGCACGCTCAAGAGAACATACTGCATCCCTTTCCTCGCATGACACTGTGATGATTCCACCGCTTCCTGGCATCTTGAGGACATTGTAGCCATGGTGAGTCACTGCCATGAACTTGGCTAGAGCTGGGTACCCGAGGATGGCATTATATGTTAAGCGGATGTGAGCGACGTCGAAGTCAATGAGCTCGGTGCGGTGATTGTTGCGCTGTCCAAAGGTGATGGGGAGACGAACTTGTCCTATCAGAACAGTTGAACCATCAGTGACTCCTGAGAAAGGCTTGGTTGGCTGAAGCTGATCGTATGGCACTTGGAGATTGTTGAATGTCTTGACGGACAGGGCGTTGAGCCCAGCCCTACCGTCGATGAGGGTCCTGGTGACTTGCACATTGCTGATGACTGGGGAACAAAGCATCAGGAGGACTCCGACCGTTGCCGCACACTTGAGCTAATCCGCTGAACTGAACATGATAGCGCACGCGGACCACCTAAGGGGGCGTGTGGCCTCAAGCTTGGGGAGGACTGCATTCACCTCGCGAGAAAACTGCTTGAAGATGCGCTGAGAGGCTGGGGCCTGAGCGCGGCCCAGGATGCAGGCGATTGCGCGCGGCTCCTGGAAGCCCCCAGCCCCCTCGTCCTGGTGATGGTCTTCATTCCTCCTTGGCGATGGTGGCAGATGAGGGAGGCCTGCATTGCCTTGAGGGCGGTCCTCATGAGGCTTATCCCTCCAACCTCCCTCACGAGGCTGGTCCTGCGAGCGGTCCTCGCGAGGCCGGTCACGCCACCCTTGGCGAGGGCCATGGTCTTTCCATCGTCCTCCACCTCTTCCTCCTCCTCGATCATAGCCCCGGTCGTTGCGGTTGGGGCGTCGGCCGATACGTCCATCTCGCACGGCCCTGAGATCCTGACATTCATTGGTGTTGTGTGTGTGGAGGTCGTGGTACATGCAGTACCGGTTGCCCTCAGATGACTCAGGCTGATCCCTGCCTCGCTTGGTGTCTGGCTCTGCTGCGAGCAGTGCAGCTCCCTTGTGCTTCACGTCCTTGGCCATGGGCTTCTTCTCTCCTAGGTCGGCAGCCGGGAGCTTGAGGAGGGAGAGGCGCCCTTCCTTAGCCCTGGCGCACTTGGTCGCCAGGTTGAACAGCTCCAGCGATGTGCACAGGTCTTCATGGATTGCTAGCTCCTCCTTCATCTTGATGTCATGCACGCGGTCGGAGAAGGCTGAAATGATGGCCTCCTTAGTCACCTTGGGAATCTTGAGGCGGGCGTTGTTGAAGCGCTGGATGTACTTCTGCAGGGTCTCTCCCGGCTGTTGCTTGATGCGGCGCGGGTCACTCATGGCCGGGGCCGGTCACAACTACCTTGGAAGTTTGCGATGAAGCGGTTGCGCATCTCATCCGAGGAGGAGATCGTTCCTGGGGCCAGGTTCAGGAGCCAGGTGCGGGCACCGTCCTTGAGTGCCATGGGAAACCAATTCGCCATGACCTTCTCGTCCCCGTTGGCGGCCTCGATGCCCAACTCGTAGAGCTGGAGGAACTCCATGGGGTCCACAGTGCCGTCATAGCACGGAGGCAGGTCTGGCTTGAACTTGCCGGGACATGCGACGCTATGCAGCTCGGAAGTGAAAGCGCGGCAGCCTGCAGTGGCCACCGGAGCTCTCTGCTGAGGTGGGGCTTGCTCCTGGGGATTCCCGCGCGCCGCTGCCTGGAGCAACGCTGGGTCTTGACGTGGTGGTGCAGGGATGCGGTCATGGCGCACCGGTGCTGGGAGCATGCGAGCACCTTCTTGGGGGCGAGGGATCTCTTGGCAGCTCCTTTCTTGTCGCGCAGGCGCCGGACACGGTGGGTCTTGACCTGGGGCCACATGCCTTGGAGCCAGGGCGCCTTCTTGGGGAGGACGTGGAGGAGGCACCTCCTGCTCCTCGCCTCCTGCGTAGGATGGAGGGTGAGGCAGCGAGAGGGATGGCATGGGAGAACCCCCTGCAGCGCTGATGAGCTCGGTGATGCGGGCGAGCAAGTCCTCGTAGAGGTTGTCGACGGGGCGGTAGTGCAGGAGCTCATGCGCCAGGAGCAGCGTGGCATGCGCGTCCATGGGGGTGCAACGGGCGTGGGACGACGAACCAGCTGGAGTCAGCGACGTGGTGGCAGTGCGGCCATCGCGCCGCACCGAAGGATGCAGGGACGAGGCCTGCTGCTCGTTCCCCGCCGGGCCGATGGCGGCGCTGGCGGCAGGCGACGGAGAACGACGAGGGCGTCTGCCGACGGGCGCCGTCTGGGTGACGCGGGTGGCGAGAGCATCCCGACGCTCGGCGCGGGCTCGGCGAGCGTCAGCCATGGTCACGACGGAAGATCAGACACGACCAGCGGAAGAAAGATTCCGGTGCACCCCTACCTGGCGCGCCAAATGTCGGATTTCGGGTTCCGGCAAACCCTTGAGGTTCGAACACTGGGGTGCGCACGAAGATCTCTCCCCTACCAGCTCACATCTCTAAGTCTCGCAAACATCTAAGCAAGAAAGATGAACACACAAGGGACACAAGATTTATACTGGTTCAGGCCACCATTGTGGTGTAATACCCTACTCCAGTGTGTGGTATGGTGGATTGCCTCAGGGGCTGATGATGAACAACACAAAGGGAGAACAGCCTCGCGAGGGGCTGTTCTTGAGCTGGTGTGATGAACTGCTTGGTTGAGTTCAGTCGCTTCTCTCTCTCTCTCTCTCTCTCTCTCTCTCTCTCTCTCTCTCTCTCTCTGGTTGATCTCTCTATGATCTAGATGCCTCTACCCCATGGGAGGCTAGTCCTATTTATAGGCGGAGGCCCTGGGCCTCTCCCCAAATAATGAGCGGGAAGGGCGCCAATAATTGGCCATTTTGAAGGGGAACATCTGGTACACTTATCCTGACTAAAGTTGGTCTTCGGCTGCCAAAGGCCCTGACAGTGACGCCGTCCTGGGCTCCACGATGACCTCCATCCTGCCATTCTGCTGGTCATGGTCTTATTGCACTGAAACGGTAACCTTTGCCTGATGCCTTGGCCTGTGCTTGCCCCCTTTGCACCGAAAGGGAAACAAGGACACTGCGCAGGTCGGCGCCCAACTGGTGCCCGACTAGTCCTCGACCGTCATGGCTTGCGTCACGGGCCCCTCAGGAGGTGCCCTACCTTGATCACTCCGCCTCCTCGCGAGCCTGTCTGAGGAGGCTGCTCCTGAGGAAGCTCCCTGTCGTCCGCCCCGCGAGGCTTGGCCCCTCGCGAGGGTCTTGAGCTTAAGCTGATGAAGCTGGGCTGCATTGGGCCCCCACTTGAGCCACGCCGCAGGCTGCAGGCAGGCAAGTCTGGGGACCCCATTCCCAGAACACCGACAGAGAGCAATCCTCCCACTCAGGGGGCTTAGCTGCGACCCCGTACTTGACTAAGTTAAAAACACTTCGAGTGGAGAGCAATCCTCCCACTCGGGGCTTAGCTACGACCCCATACTCGCCTAAGTTAAAGACACTCTGAGTGGAGAGCAATCCTCTCACTCGGGGGCTTAGCTGCGACCCCGTACTCGCCTAAGTTCAAAACACTCTGAATGGAGAGC